>NC_055998.1:101682087-102029253 GCF_018446385.1 Zingiber officinale
AAAGGAAAGTCCTAAGTTGCGGTTAGATAGGTAGAAAGTTCTAGCTGCAGATAGGCAACAAAGTCCTGGTCCGGGGACTGGACAAAATCTTGACGGGTCGAGAACTTTGGGTGAATTCCTAGAGTCGAGAACTCTAGATGAAAATCCTGGGGTCACAGACATTATGTGGAAGACTGGAAGGGTCATGGAGCGGACGTCCAACATGAAGTTCTAAAGTCTCGGACGCTGTGTTGGTTGCTATGCGGAATATCATACCGGTTCTCCTGTACAAAAATTTTGTACAAGTCTTGAACCTTTACTAACAACCTATTGTGTTCTTTAGAAATTAAATTAGGAATCACAAACGGAACTTAACATTATTGATTCCAAATTTAACTTATCTGTTCTTAGTGGTTTAAACTTGGATCGCAAACGATGCTTAACATTATTGATCCAAATCCACTCATGTTATAAATTCAATTAAATATTAATTTCTAAAATTGGCTTCCAGGACTGCATGGCGAGGTACTAGGCCTTCTTGGATATGAGATCATCCACCACCGCCTAGACAAAGTCTTTTAAAGAAATTTAGTATTTAATTTCCTTATAGTAACCCTAGGTTTAACCAAAAGGAACAATCGAATCACAAATTCAAAAAATAAAAAAACATAAATCGAATCACAAATTCGAAACCTAGAATCATATGCCTCTTGTGTTTGGTATTTTAAAATCCATACAAAGAAAACTAGTATGATGCGGAATAGAATTACTAGTTATACCTTTCTTTGTAAGCAACAACATCTTGATCTTCTACGGTATTCCTCTTCTTATCTCGGGCGTTGTGTGAGCAACGATCTACCGAGATGAGAATCACCAAGACAACTTCCTTCTTGCAAGTTTTGGCCGCCAACCTTCAAGCTCCAAGGGATGCAGGAGCAAAGCCTCATTTCTCTCCTTCTTCTCCTAGTAAGAACCGACCACCAACAAGAGCTCCAAGAGAGGGATGCACCGGCTACTAAAAAAGAAGAGAAAGAGAAGAGAATAGGGCCGGCCACACACCAAGGAAGAGAGGAGACACAATAGAAGATATGTTGTAAGGTGAGACACCTCTATCCTCTCTTTTATATTCCTTGGTCTTGACAAATAAGGAAAGTTTTATAAATAAAAACTTCCTTATATTCCTTGTCATTGTTTAAGAAGGAAAATTTAATTAAAATCTCCTTATTAAACCTCTAATAGCCGGCCACCTTAATCCCTCCAAAAAATGAAAGTTTTAAACACAAAATTAAAACTTCCTAATTTGTTTCTAGAAATTTTAAATAAAAATTTCTCTTTTGAAAATTCCCTTCATGGTTGGTCATAAAAGGAAACTTTTATAAATTAAAATCTCTCTATTAAAACATGTGGATGATTTCCAAAAAGGAAAGTTTTTTTTTAAATTAAAATCTTCCTCTCAATCTACAAATAAGGAAAGATATCAAATCTTTTCTTAATCTTTTGTAGAAACTATAATAGGAAAGATTTAATTTTAAAACCCTCTTTTAAATCATGAAGATGGTTACAAAAAAGGAAAGTTTTATAAAAATTAAAATCTTTCTTTTAACTACAAATAAGGAAAGATATCAAATCTTTCTCTTAATCTTTTGTAGAAAGCTATAAAAGGAAAGATTTAAATTTTAAACTCTCTTTTAAAACCATGACTTCCACATAAGAAAAATTTTAAAAAATAAAATCTCTTTTATTTTATTTTGGCCAGCCACCTAAGCTTGGGTTCAAGCTAGGGCCGACCACCCAATGGAACCAACTCACCTTGGTTTGGTCGGCCCTAGCTTGGGCTCCAAGCTAGGCTTGGCCGACCACCTTAAGGTGGGTAAGAAGGTGGGTATAATACTTTATAAATAAGAGGCTACGACATGGACCGAGAGAAGGAATTAGTTTTGGTCTCCCGATGAACTTGAGCTTCCCATGTTCGCCCCCAACACACAACTCAAGTTCATGAATAATAACTCATACCACTAAAGAGTTATTATTGAACTACCACACCAATCCCATATTACTATATGGGCTCCTTCTTATCATGAGTGTGTTAGTCTCCCCGTGTTTAAGATATAGAATGCCCACTAATTAAATGAGTTACTGACAACTCACTTAATTAATATCTAGCTCCAAGAGTAGTACCACTCAACCTTATCATCATGTCAGACTAAGTCCACCTGCAGGGTTTACATGACAATCCTTATGAGCTCCTCTTGGGGACATCATCAACCTAGATTACTAGGACATAGTTTCCTTCTATAATCAACAACACACACTATAAATAATATCATTTCCCAACTTATCGGGCATCTTGATTTATTGAACTAAATCTCACCCATTGATATATCAAAGAAATAAATACTAGATATATGTGTTTGTTATTATATTAGGATTAAGAGCACACACTTCCATAATAACAAAGGCCTTGTTCTTTTATTCAGTCAGTATAAAAAGAACTTACCTTAAATGGTCCTTCTAAATACACTCAAAGTGTACTAGTGTAATTTTATAGTTAAGATAAACTAATACCAAATTACACTACGACTATTCCAATGGTTTGTTCCTTTCCATCTTAGTCGTGAGCTATTGTTTATAATTTATAAGGAATTGATAACATAATCTTTTGTGTGTGACATCACACACCATGTTATCTACAATATAAATTAATTGAGCAACTACACTTAGCATATAAATGTAGACATTTAACCAATGTGATTCTTTATTTCAAAATAAAATGTTTACAAAAGTTAGACTTTTAGTATACACTCTAACACACTGAGCAAAAATCCAGACGATCTGGAGGACCGACCTGACAAAAGGTAATTTCTTCTAGGAGGAGTAGGTGAGGACGTGTTCCTCGAAGAGGGAACAGTAAACATCGATCGAACCTAAAGTTTCACCAAAACTCAAAGTCAAGGCCAAATAGTCCAAATGCTGTCAAAACTTGTCATTCTTTAAATACTATCTACTTGAACTAACCTTGTTTTGCAAAAAATACAAGTACAAAAAATGGTGGTTCGAGCACCCGAACCTGCTTCGGGCGCCCAGGATGCCTCAGCGAAGAGGCGCCCTACCGGTCCGTGCGCTTGGAGTCGCTCCAGGCGCCCAGACCGCTGAAAGTCGTTCTTCACAATAAGCTAGCGCACACTAATTGGTGAGGCTACGTCTCGATCCGAGCGCCCGGGGGTTGTCCAGCGCTCGATGGTGGTCCGAGCGCTCGAGGGTGGTTCGGGCTTGCGGAGAAGGATAATTTTTGCAAATCAAGTTCCGACGAGAGCACGCTACGTCAGCCCTGTGGGACACCCGGGGGAGGTTCCAAGCACTCGGAATGAGTTATAAAAGGAGGACTCAACTAGCACTTCAAACATAATATTCTAAACAACTTCCACTTCTGTGTGCTGCTCAAAAAACACCTCCACGATGTTCGAAAACTGCTCCGACGACTACTACACTGAAGATTACATTCTTCAAAGTCGTCAATATTCTTTACTTTTCTAATTACTTGTAATCATTTGAAATTGTACTTGTACTCTTTACGATTGATTAGTGATTGCCCATCGAAAGCACTCTCATATGCGGACCTTGGAGTAGGAGTCGCCACAAACTCCGAACCAAATAAATCTTGGCGTGTTAGCATTGCGTTTGTTTTCTTTTCTTTATTCCGCTGTTTTCTCTCGATTGTTTTAAACGAATGTGAAAACCATGAGCGCTATTCACCCTTGCCCCCTTCTAGCACAATGATTCTACACCATCTTTTTGAGATTTTCTTCTCTTTATCTACCTTCCTCGATAATCTTTTCTTCCCTCTCCTATATTTTGTGATAATAAGCTCCAAATTTTTTTACAATCAATAATTTATTCCTTCATCCTCTTGTTAGTAGCATGCATGTCTTCGAACTCAATGAGATGAATTGTTTCTCTTGATTAACATTAATTGATTAGTATTTGAGTTACTCTAGATATTTTTTATTTTTAAATTCTATATTTATTTTTTTAATCAATATAAAAATTGGTTGGGTGTCTTAATTATTCTAGATCTTCTATATCTATGTGTACTTTTATGTCTACTCCCTATGTCTTATGAGTCTATTGCTATTGTTTCAAGTCAGACTAGAATAGATATGTATTTTTGGCAACTTGAAGGCTTTAATGCATCTTATAATTTGGATACTGAGCAAATTATGAACATCTGCAAGGTTTGTGGTAGCCTAACCCACCCGATTGCCATATGCCGCCTCCTCCATAAAGATGCCAGCTCTTCCACTGAACAAACTGATGACATCTGCAAAGTTTATGGTAGCTCATCCCATTCAGTTGATTTATGTCACTTCTTACAAAAAGCTACTAGCTCTCCCATGAAACTTCAAAATCTATTTCAACCTGAATATCAAGACATGTATGATGAAGTTTCGAGTCCTAATAGCTATGACTAGAGAGTTCACCAAACTCAAAACTTTCTACCCTAGCACACTTTTGAATAGAATAAGCAGTTACTATCATAGAAGCAGATCCTTGACCCACCTCAACACTACCATCAAGATTTGATGGACTATTAAAATTTTAACTATAACTACATACAAAGTGTTGAGCATATTTCTTAAGTAAATCAGAGTCCGTCAGAATTTCAGGAGGATTCATTATTAGACGGACCATATCTGTCACACCCTGAGAGGAGTCCCTGCCAGACCAAATCTGACAGCATCTCCCCTGTCCGTGTGACAATCTGAAGCATTACTACATATAAAATATACATCAGCCACATACGGCTGGGATATAAGCACACAACCATGCAATTTAAAAGATACAACCCACTCGGCTAGATAGAATGAAAAACACAACCACGCAGTATAAAAAGCAGCCCACGCGGCTGAAAGTAAACGCAGCGGAAAACCATAAAATAATACAAATGTAAAACTAACAAAGTCACTAACTAAAATATTTGTAACGACCAGACCAAACTCCAAAATCTACATCGGCTTATTGGAAAACAAGTACGCAAAGTCACTATACCACTAAACAGAAGTAAAACCGAAAAGGGACTGTCCTCGAGTGTGACGTGGGATTGGCAGCCGGGACTCTCCAAGTAACTTCTCAATCATCTACCTGTTACCTGGCGAAAGGAAAACCAATTTGCGAGGTGGTGAGTATTGGAACTCAGCAGTTAAGAAAAGATAGTGCATGAATATAATAAACAAATAGAGAATGAGCCAAGAGTATACAGTCTCATAAAGGAAATAGCAGATACTTAAATAGAACCATAATAAATGCTCATACCTGAAACCATATCCTAGGCTAGATATAGAAGTTCAAAAGTAGTATTAATCTGCTATAGTACTACTCATAACTACAGAGGAAATATGTAAGGTATATACAAACTTCCAATAGGTAAGTCAGTCTAAACACCCACAACACACATATATATATCTCAACATATATAAGCATATCAACATAAGTCAGCAACAGTAGCATAAGCTAGCAACAACAGCATGAGTAAGCAACAACAGCATATGCAAACAGTAGCAGTCAAAGCAAGTATAATAACAGCGTATGCACGGATGGTCACCCCACCCGCCTCTCTGCACCATGACCCCTGTATGGTCGAGAGGCCGGATCGATGACAACTGTACCACCCAAAGGCCGCCACTCTCTCGAGTGACCGGATGGACAGGTGCTGAGTAGCTAACTAGATACACAGCGAAGGGGGTCCCTGCTGCTCGCAACTCCAGCTACCACCAACTGCAAGTGGCCGAGTGCGGCACGACAGGACAAGCGGCATCAACTCCAGCTACCACTCTGTCGAGTGGCCAAGGATGCGGCCCTGGTCAACGATTCTCTAGACCGCAAGGGAGAATTGATCGTTGACATATCTGCCATGATATGATGCACCAAATGCAACAGTCATCATACAAATATAAGCAGAAAATTAGATATACTACATGAAGCCAGCATGTTCAATATAATACGTAAATAAACAACAATCAAAGCATACAACCATGGTATCTAGTATCTGCTACCTATTATGAACAATAACGTGAGATTGTATAGATATGGAAACGAATATCTCAAAGATCACGTGGAAGTATCAAGCGCAGGAAAAATAAGAGTGGAGTCAAGGTAAAATAGTTTCTTATCCAAAATAGTTCATGCACCAAGATCAAAGTACTAAAAGAAACAAAGCAAGAAGTACTCGCCTTTATACGTAGATCGTGTCAAGTGACCTCATGTGGAGATGCTCGTCCCAAGTCCTGCGATCACATATATTTTATTTAGCTAATTTTATATAAATCAAATAACTAAATAAAATCCCCAACTTAATTAGAAAAACCCCTAATCGAACAGTCATTCATTAATCCCAAGTTAATGATTAACCTTAATTATCCTTTTTCATTAATCAACTTGGGATTAGACATATGATCATCCCTAATAAAACCAATGATTAAATCTAACCCAACATGAATCAACTGTACTTAATTCCTCTCAATAAGAATTTATTAATCTTAATCCATAAACCATCACAACCACATTGGAATAGATATTTATAATTCCACCATAATTAAATTGCATTATGAATCAAACATGCAAAACTCATTCACATGATCAATGATTTACCACTATGGCTGATAACTAATACCGTGCATTAATTAGATTAGATTTAACCAAATCATCCACCTAATCACACCTGAAAATCCAACAACCTCCTAATAATCCTTAATAAAAAATCAAACACTCCAATAATCAATCCAATGATCCTAACGACGAACATAAAATCATGCTATTCAATCAATCCCAATTACACAATCATACTCATTCCACAACCAAAATCAAAGCCAATTCATATAAGAAATTACCTCCATAACTTACCCAATTCCAAAATTATCAGCTCACAATCAAAGGGTTCACTGTCGGAACACGATGACTAAATCCGTGGATCGTTGGTGAACATTTCTGGCTGTAGCTACCAAGACCGACAAATAATGAATCACAACCCCTAAACATAATGGAAATCAGCTTGCTATAAAGATCACTACCAATCTGATACTAAGTGTCCTTACCCCAATACTGATCTGCAACCTTCGATGACGAAATCCAAAATTGCTGCGGAACGAGTGGAGCTCTAGATCTGTGGCCGACCCAATCAAGAGGTGATGCCCAACAGAGATTTAGTGTGATCAAGAGTAAAGGGACAGTGGGTCGGCCTTGGTTAGTCATGATGCTGTCCTCAGTTGCGGCTGATGGTACCTACTAGGTATTACACCGGCGATGACAACAGGTGGCGTAGCGTCGGGCCTCGGTGATCGGCAACAAAGCAGGGTTGTGGGAGAGGCGGCGGTGGTGGAGACATCTAGGGCACAACCTGGAGAGAAGAGGATCGGTGTTGGCCGTTGGCTTGTCGCGGTGTCCCGGTGCTAGCGTGAGGAGGAGAGATCGTCGGCTGCCGCGATGCTCGGGTGCGAGGAAGAGAGAAGACGACATCTGCTGTGGCTCGGCGGCTGCTCGGGGAAGAAGGGTTCGGCGAAGGGAGGTGGCGACGTCGCGAGGAAGGGGGGTTCGGGCGAAGGTAGGGATTCGGCGCAAAGGGAATTGACCGCGTGAGAGAGGGGTTTAGAGGAGGAAGGGTTTGGGAGTTAATGATTTATAACTTAGGAAATTTTAAATAAAACCCTAGATCGGCTTCTCAATCAACACCCATCTCCGAGTATTCCTAACAGGCTTTTCTCGAGCCCATGAATGCATCCCCTCTAAATACGTCATACGAGTACCGAAAAAATCCTAGAAAATTTCTAAAAATTCCGTTAAGGCTATTAGTTTATTAAACCTTATTATTTAATTATTATTTGGTATGATATTTTACAATATCAATTGCAACCAGATGCGTCGACTGACTGGGAGGACTCCAAGGAAATTGAAACACTAGTTCCCAGTCAAATAAAGACAACATTTTAAGAATTAAAAGAGCTCATGGTGCAACAAGGGATCTTATTTCTCCAATCCCTATAGCTGGTTGATGCGTCAAGTACAAATTTGGAGTTTCAGTTGAATGATGTTTTGGAGGGGATGGATTGTAAAGTTGATAGCGATCCTGTTTATGATTCTGCGGCTCTATATGACTCCTCTACTAATCTGCATGGTGATAATATATTAGATGATTTTCCAAACATTGATAGGAATTTTGATGTATGTTCAACCAACCTTGCTATTGTTCTTATTGTAAATCCTAATAATACATGCTTGATTGATGAAGGGATTATAAATGAGGCAGATGTTGATATTAATGTGCAACCCTCTGAGTAGGAATTGATGGATAGTTGGAGACCCCAGAGATGAACACTCCCATATTTTCCAATGTATCCATTTTTTCTGAACAAGGTCTCAACATCAACTGTAATAATTGTGCTCTTGGTCTAGATGCTTCAACTGTGTCTTCTTTAACCTCTAGAGAATCTTCAAGGAGAAGAAGAAGGAGGGAGTGATTCTTCACGATATTGTTCCCATGATGAAAGCCCCCTCACATTTTGGTCAATTAGATGGAAAGTCTGGAGGTATCTTACTCCGATAAGAGTGTGGCTTAGATGACCCAATGAGTTGATGATCTAAAACAAGAGTTTCGTGGGAGACTATCCAAGTTCTTTATTATTTTCATTTAAGCTTTTAGTTTCTTTCTAGTTTTTTTTCATTCTTCATAATTATCCAAATCCCTCTGTCTTATTTTTTTTTTTGTCTAATTTCTTTTGTAGGATTCAAAGTTTTGGAGGAATGTGAATACTAGTTAGAGGAGTATTTACAACACATGAATGTCTTCCATGTTTGGTGCTCATAACTAGGTAATTTCTCTAACTTCAAAACCTCCTCCATACTACATTTCATGTTTTCATTGGGACAATAAAAAGTTTAAGTATGGGAGATGTATTGAGTTTAGATTAGTTATTGTCATATTTCTGTGTACATAATAAAATTTTTCTAGTTGCATCGTTCTATTGGATCGATACGCATGTGAGAGGGGGGGGGGTGAATCACATGGTTTTCAAAAACTTATTTTCTTATTTTTAAAATTGTGAGTACGAATATAGTGAAAAGTAAATAAGAAATCAAAAATAAAAATACAAGAGAACACAGTCGGTTTACTTGGTTCGGAACCTTCAGTGACTCCTACTCCAACACCCAGGTCCCGTGGACCTATCGATGGGTAATCCACTAAAAACCTCTTTTGGTACCTTTGAAAGAGGGAATCGAGTACAAAAAGGATTAGAACAAGTGCAACACACTGCACTTGTCCTTTTGTAGAAATTAAGTACATAAATAAAATTCGTTACCGACACTTAAGGATCGAAATGAGAGCGCTCTTGTGTCATTGTTGGTCTACTGGCCGTGATTGGAAGCCCTTGAATAGTTATTGGGTGCAGTAGCTTTGCAGCAAAGTCGTAGCAGAAGTTTGGAGCAATCGAAAGCTCAAACGGATGTGCAGTAGCTCGTATATCAGTGTTCATGCCTTCTCGAGACTGCTTTAAATAGGGCTTGAAAGGTGCCTTCCATAGTTGTTCATGGTGCCTTCTGTTGGGACCGATGTGCCCGCTAGAGGGGGGTGAATAACGTCTCGTCGCGCGCTCATCTCCTGCGCAACGGTCACTTCCCAATCGATCGACCGATCAATTGAGACTGCCTAAATCGATTGGCCGATCGATTCAACACCTTTCTGCGCTCTCGCGATCGCGTGAGAGCTTCTGTTGCCCAATCGATCGACCGATCGATTGGCAGCTCCCAATCGATTGCCCGATCGATTGGGAAAGTCTCTGTGCTCGCGATTTCACATCCTAATCGATCGGTCAATCGATTAGGCCTTCCCACAATCGCAGCATAGTCCAAATCGATCGACCGATCGATTTGGACCCTGTTCAATCAATCGCCCGATCGATTGAACACTCTGAACTTGACTCAAACTCAAGTCCAAACCCCCAAACCCAACTTCCGATCAACCGTAACCTGTTGGGTCTCCATGCCTAGCATTTGGCCACACCCGACCAACCTCGAACTAGCCTTCTAGCCTCCTCCATCAGCCTTGCGTCCCTCAGATATCTCCCCATCATTCACGCCTTGCCTTCAGGAGCTTCATTCGGCCTCATCCTAGTTGTTGGGTCTTCCTTGCCAAATCATACTAGGACTTACCTTGCCAAGACCATATGCTTGGACTTTCCAATTGCCTGGCTCATCACCAGGACTTTCTCCTTTGCCAAGATCATACTTGGACTTTCCAATTGCCTGGCTCCTCATCAGGACTTTCTCCTTTGCCAAGATCACACTTAGACTTTCCAACTGCCTCGCTCCTCACTAGGACTTCCACTTGTCTGGCTCGTCACCAGGACTTTCTCCTGCCTAGCTCCTCACTAGGACTTTTCAAATGCCTAACATCTAGTTAGGACTTTCCCAGTCAAGTCTCCTGTCAACCTTGACCTACTTGACTTGTATTCTCATCAACCTGGTCAACCCTTTGACCATCTCCATAACCAGACGATTACTCCAGCAATCTCCTTATATTGTCAAACATCAAAACTAAATCCTGACTCAAGCTTGACTCAACTCAAGCTTAGTCAAACTGGTCAACCTTGACCTAGGAAAATTGCTCCAACAATCTCCCTCTTTTTGATGTTTGACAATACCTCTAAGTTAGGATAAATTCCATAGCCTTAACCTCCTCTTCATCACAAGGCTAAATCTCATAGCCTTAATCACTTCTTTACACCAAGGCTAAATCTCATGGCCTTAACCTCTTCTTTATCACAAAGCTAAATCCCATAGCCTTAATCTCTTCTTTATACCAAGGCTAAATCCCATAGCATTAACCTTTTCATGACAAGGCATGAATGAAGGTTTCCTTCATTCTCTCATTTCCTAGAGGGCAAAGTCCCCCTACTTGGGATGAAGACATAACTCCATTCTCCCCCTTTGTCACATATCAAAACCAGAAAATAAACTCTTCTCCATAAGAGTTAATTCTATGTTGTTTACAACCTCATATGTTGTTAACAACCCCACAATGAAGATCTCATATTCTTCATTGCCGCCAAAGCTCCCCCTTGAGCTCTAATTCACTTCACAATGCTCATCCCAGAGCATGCATCAACTTCCCAATGAAAATCCCATTCACTGTATTCAATTCTCCCCCTTGAGCAGTAATCTTCTTCTCAATGCTCATCCAAGAGCATTTTTCACCCTAGCAATAAAGATAACCAATCTTCCGTTGTTCCCCAATGCTCGACCCTGAGTATTATCCATCACAAAGGTTTAACCCCCTTCCAAGGTCCTTGAAGATAAATTTTCATGCATTCAAGGAGTTGCTCCCCCTAAAAATATGGTCAAACTTCTGAAATTATACCAACAATGACTTGGAGTTCCTAAACAATTAGGAAAGCTAAAACTTGAAGTTTTGAGGTTCAAAATTCAATAATGAAACTAAACCCCAACCTAAACTTTAGCTAAGTCTACCTTAACCAATCCATACTTACTTTCATCATGAAAACTCCCCCTAAATGTATATAAGTGTATTCTAAAGAGTTAGGAATGGTTAATGACCCTTGAAAACCAAAACTTAAAGTTTTGAGGTTCCAAAATTCAAAATTGAACCTAAACCCCATCCAAAACTTCACTTTGATTTATCTTAACCAATGTATACCTGTTTTCATCAAGAAAACTTCCCCTAAATGTATACAAATGTATTCCAAGGAATCTGGAATGTTTATTAGAACTTGAAGTGACTTAATGTGCTAAAATCAGGTTTTTCCAGCCATAATCAGACTTCCCAATCGATTGAAGTTGGGGCTTAATCGATAGAAGCTACCTCAATCGATCCATTGATCGATTCCGTAAGCTACTGCTCGCAGAAATTTCCTCTGAATCGATCGGCTGATCGATCCAGCCTAGGTCAATCGATCGATTGATCGATTCAATGACCTTCTGTTTGTGGGAATTAACTTCCCAATCGATCGGCTGATCGATTGAGTTTCTGATTTCCTGAAATTCAATTTTAGCCAAATTCAGAAACTCCCCAAAAATTCTATAAAACTCTAAAAATTGTGAAAATTCATGTAGATACACTTTAAGGTATACTCTATCAAAGAAGAATAGTTTTCTATGAAAATACTTCCTATTTTCAAAGATTGACATAAATTTAAAAACTCTTGAAAACTTCAATGTTTTCTCCTAGTTGGTGTTTAACTTTCCAATGATGAATACTATCAAAAGATAGTCTTCACCAAGGTTTTCAAAAGCATTTTAAAATCATTTTCAAAATCAATATCCAATCATGTTCTTTGGGCTCAATGCACATGACTTGTACATTAGTTTTCCCAATGATTGGAAAACACATAACTATGTGTTTTGATGAACCTAAAACTCAACAAGATGCACTAAATCAACATCTTATGTTTTATTCACCATCCTAACATCTCACTTGTATTTAATGTGTACTAAAACACATACAAGTCACCTTATGGTTCTTTGTGAGATGTATATTTATTTTTTTCCCTAAACTAAGGGATCATGCATATCTACCTAGGCATTTTGGTGGTTATGAACATCCGCCAAGTATGTTACTTGTTAGTGAATGCCATTGGTCCTTAATTGCAAGTAATTAAACATGATGCATGATATATTATGACATACATCAAAAAGAAGTAATTTTCAAAAGAAAATTTCCTATAACTACATGATGTTTATATGACATGACATGGTATTTTTGTATTTTTCATACTAAAAATGAATGCAACACATGATGTCATGACATATGATAGGAAATCAATCATGATATTTTTAGCATAAGTAAAATATACCTAGATAATCTATCTAAGTATCCTTAATTCATAGTTAATCTTAAAATTAAATCCTAGATTGCCTATTTCTTAAGGAAATGCCAAAACCCAACTTGACATTTTTTCTACCCTTTTTATTTGTGCCAATTGAAATTAAAAATTAAATCTACATTTTATTTGGCACATTTTGCTCTCTTTAAGGATCAAACATTTAGATTGAGACTTAGTTTTCCCTTAATCCACTAAGAATATACCAAAATCCCAACTTGGTATTCCTTTAATCTCTTGATTTATTTATGCCAATTGAAATTAAGCACATTCCTCAAATTTTGGCATATTTTACTCTTTCAAAGAGTAACACTAATAATCCTTCTCATTTTCAAAGGTTAACAATAACCTTGAAAATACTCTCAAGTGTCAACTTTAACAAGGTTGGGTTAACTACCCTTCCAATTGGAGTTGACACTCTCTAAACCCAACTAGGGTGTAGAGAATATGCTCCTAGGAACCCAAAACCTATTGGTGCTCCTTGGATGCTCTAGGTACTCACTAGGGATAACTTCCCTGGATACCTTCCTAAGGACCTTTCTAGGCTTCTTAGAGGCCTTAGTCACTTCTACTAGGTCACTCCTAGGAATAACTTCCCTTGTAACATTCTTTGTGACTTTATTTGGCCTTTTTGGAGCCTTAGTCACATTGGTCTTGACAAACGTATTCTTAGGGATGACTTCCCTAGTATTTTTGGCTTGATCTCTACACCTAGGGTTGACCCCATATCTATATGGAACCCTATGAAAGGAAGTCATATCTTTCTTGGCTTTAGGTTTGTATCCCAAACCCCTATAACCATTAGATGACTCTTGTTTAGCTTTTCCTAGGTTATGCTCATTTTGACCCTTAAGCATGTTTTCCATTCTTGATAAGGTCCTTTCCAAATTATCAAGTCTTGACCTCAAGACTTGGTTCTCCGTCATTAAATCCATAGATTTGGATTTTTCTTGACCCCTATGAGCATTTCTATTTTTAGGCATATATCTAAAGTCCTTAGAGTTATTGCCTAAGTTACTATCTACCTTCCTAAACTTAGGTGTGGTAGTTATAGCATGAGGAGGAATGTATTTATCCTTAGTGTCATCATGCTTTATACTTTCATGATAATTTGCATTAAAATGATAAGGATTATTTCTTACATGCATTTTATCATGATTAAGAGGAATTGCACTATTAAAGGTTACCTTGGGTTTGCTCTTAAAAGCTCCCCCTTGACTTGTGCTTCCTCCTTTGACCTTGACTGACTTCTTCCCCTTTGGACATTGACTTCGATAATGCCCTTTTTGGTTGCACAAGAAACACACAATGTGTTCCTTGCTTTTCTTTGTTGTGGGGATTGTCTCCTTGGGCTTCTCCTTGCCCTTGGATACTACTTGGCTCTTCTTCTTGGCCAATTTGGGACACTTGCTCTTGTAGTGCCCATGCTCCCTACACTCAAAGCAAATGATATGATTTTTATTTTTTACAATTGAAGTTTCTATACCTTTACTTGTAGGGATGATGCTTGATTCTCCATTTGATGTAGCTTGAATTGTGGAGGTTGCATCATCTTCTTGTTCTTCTCCTCTTGAGGGTGTGGGTGCTTCCACTTCTTCAACTCTTGAGAATGTGGATACTTCCACCTCTTCCTCTCTTGAAGATGTAGAAGATCTCTTATCTTCTTCTCCTTTTCCTTTTTCTTCTCGAATGTTGACCTTATGTCAACATCGGATTGGTTCTTCTCTTCTTAGACCAATGAGCCCTTCTCCTTAGGCTCATCCACTCCTTGATATTGAGTGGGGTTCTCATAATAGGTAATGATCTTTTTCCAAAGATCACTTGCACTCATGCATTCACCTACACTCAAAATTATGTTAAAGGGTAATAGATTTAGCAAGATTTTTGTTACCTCCTTATCCGCCTCCGCTTGCTCCCTTTGTTCCTCGGTCCAATGTCGAGGTCGGAGGCGCTTACCCTTCTTGTCCGTTGGAGCTTCAAATGGGTCCTCCAAAATAACCCATTGGTTCCAATCCATTTGGAACCATGTCTCCAATCGAGTTCTCCAAAAATTGAAGTCCTCTTTGTCATACGGGGGTGGAATCCGGATGTCCCATCCGAGTGGTCCTTTGGACTCCATCTTCTTCCTCTAGCTTCTTGCTCTCTTGGCAGTTAGTCCGTAGAAGAGCGACCTCGCTTTGATACCAATTGTTGGGACCGATGTGCCCGCTAGAGGGGGGTGAATAGCGTCTCGTCGCGCGCTCGTCTCCTGCGCAACGGTCACTTCCCAATCGATCGACTGATCGATTGGGACTACCTGAATTGATCGGCTGATCGATTCAGCGCCTTTCTGTGCTCTCACGATCACACGAGAGCTTCTACTGCCCAATTGATCGATCGATCGATTGGAAGCTCCCAATCGATCGCCCGATCGATTGGGAAAGTCTTTGTGCTCGCAATTTCTCATCCCAATCGATCGACCGATCGATTGGGCCTTCTCACAATTGCAGTACAGTCCAAATCGATCGACCAATCGATTTGGATCCTATTCAATCGATCGCCTGATCGATTGAACACTCTGAACTTGACTAAAACTCAAGTCCAAACCCTCAAACCCAACTTCCAGTCAACCGTGACCTGTTGGGTCTCCATGCCTAGCATTTGGCCACACCTGACCAACGTCGAACTAGCTTTCTAGCCTCCTCCATCAGCCTTGCGTCCCTCGGATATCTCCCCATCATTCACGCCTTGCCTTCAGGAGCTTCCTTTAGCCTCATCCTAGTTGTTGGGTCTTCCTTGTCAAATCATACCAAGACTTACCTTTCCAAGACCATATGCTTGGACTTTTTAATTGCCTGGCTCCTCACCAGGACTTTCTCCTTTGCCAAGATTACACTTGGACTTTCCAATTGCCTGGCTCCTCACCAGGACTTTCTCCTTTGCCAAGATCACACTTGGACTTTCCAACTGCCTCGCTCCTCACCAGGACTTCCACTTGCCTGGCTCCTCACCAGGACTTTCTCCTGCCTAACTCCTCACTAGGACTTTCCAAATGCCTAACATCCAGTTAGGACTTTCCCAGTCAAGTCTCCTATCAACCTTGACCTACTTGACTTGTATTCTCATCAACCTGGTCAACCCTTTGATCATCTCCATAACCGGACGATTGCTCCAACAATCTCCTTATATTGTCAAACATCAAAACTCAAATCCTGACTCAAGCTTGACTCAACTCAAGCTTAGTCAAATTGGTCAACCTTGACCTAGGGAAATTGTCCCAACACCTTCAGCTTGGTAAATTTGATCCTGAGCAGTCTGGCACTAATTCGAGACTGCGTCCAAAATTTATCCCGTGGAATGCGCCTTCTATGAATAGTACGAAGGCGCCTTCACTACTTGAAGGCATCTTCGGACACTGTTCATCTGAAGATAAATTTTCTCCTTTGTCCTGTAAAATAATGTTAGTTCTACAACACAAGGACAAAATAATTAATAATAAAGAGAAGTAATTAGTTCCTATCATTCCAAGACCAGAAACTAGTCAAAATCTCAGTTTAGGGATCCCAAATAGACCTAAACCAGACCGACGTCTACTGTCCCTTAACCGGGACACGTCGTCAAAAGGTCACTCTCCTCTATTGACTTACCTTAACTTACCAATTTTCCAGACATTTGGTTAGCTTGTTGACCTATCTGGAGTTCATGTCAGCTATCCGATCGGCCTGTTGACCTAACTGGACTTCTCGCCAGATATCTAGTCAGTCTATCGACCTATTTAGACTTCGTACCAGCTATATGATCGACCCATTGACCTAGTTGGATTTTCTACCAGATATATAGTCAGCTCGTCGACCTATCTGGACTTCTCCTGCACACTTAATCAAGTGGTTAGATCACAACAAAACCTAACTCAACTTACTTATCATTTATCAAAACCTAAGTTAGACCGTTAGTGCAAACTGCATCAACAATCTTCCCATTTTTTATGCAATGACAATCTGGGTTAAGTTAAGAAAAAAAATGCAAACAAAAATATATAAATGATATGGTTTAAGTTATTTGAATTTCAGGGTTTGCCAACTTTTTAGTGTATGCTAACATAATCCCTAACCCCCCCTGACATTCATCAAAAACATGAATAGACAACTAAGCAAAAAAATGTGCTAAGTAAAGTAATCAGAAATAATTTGACAATAGGATAATTTTCAGGATTACTTGGGGAAGTTAAAAAATTTTAAAATACGTTCAAAATAGTTTTGAAAACTCTTATGATTTCAAAATGATAAAATATAGAGAACAATTATTAAGAAGCTTCAAAGTGAAAAATAAGTTTTGCAAGAAAGAGACATTTCCAAAGCATTTTCAAAGATATCTTTTAAAGCAGTGTAAAATATGATACCTAAATAATATTTAAATAATAAGGTTATTTGACAAATAATTTTAGCGGAATTTTTAGAAATTTTCGGGAATTTAATCGGAGTCCATAGGGCGTATTTTGAGGGGATAAAATTATAGGCTTTGGAAAAGGTCTGTTTGGAATACACAAATTTGGGAGTTGATTAATTCTATTAACGTAAGGTATAAAGCCAATACCTAAGTTTATTTTCCCTAATTTCCCTGTTCCTCTTCTTCTCTCGCCTATCCCTTCCCTTCTCCACCCGCACCGAACCTCTTTGCCCCAAACCACCGCCGAACCTCCTTCCCTCTCCCTCTCGTGTGTCCCTGCAACCAGAGCCGCCAGCCTCTCCTCCTCCTCACAGGGGCGCCAGCTGCCGAGCCACAGCCGTTGGTGATCTCTCCTCCTCACGCAAGCATCTCCTTCTCGCGATCTCCTCACCAAAATCGCCGAGCCACAGTTGTCGGCTTCCTCTTTTCCCTCATGCAAGCATTGATCGATCACCCTCTCGCGAGTTCCCCGCACCTGGCCGGCCTCTCTTCCTCGCTCGAGCACCACAGCCACCGACTCTCCTCATGCGAGCACCCCAGCCGCCACAACCTCCGATCCCGACGCCTCCATTCACAGGCTGACCATTGGCCGAGAAGGGGAAGCCTGAACCCTAGCTTCGATTACCCGTCGCCAAATGCTGATGGATGTAGCCAATGTCGATGCCCTAAATCCGCTGTCTCTGTTCCCGTAAGCAACCGGATCAAGGTAAGCTATCTTTGAGAATAAGATTTCATGTTGTTGGTGGATTTCAGATGATGGTATTGAGCGCAATCATTAAATTTGTTGTGGTTTAGGGTGTTGATATGGAGAAGGTAGAGATCATTTTTTGCTGGTCGATTTTCCCCTTTGGCTAAGATCTTGGTGGAAAGATTTAGGGATTTGGGGGTTTTCTTGCGATTTCTGTTTGGGTGAGCACTAATTTTCTCTTAGGGTTTTCCTTAATCAGATTCGGTTTTAGTTTAGTCACCTAATTCATGATGGGTTAGTCAATAGTTCGGGCTAGTGGTTATATCGAATAGGGTCTTTCCTTAACCCAGTTAGGGGATTTTATTTAGCTATTTACCTCATATGATCTTAGCTAAATAAAATACTTTGATACAGGACTTTGATTTGAGACGGTGTACGATGTAGGATTTCTGGATACGATCTTCTATAAAGGCGAGTACTTCTTACCTTGATTCTGTAGTTCTTTGACCTTGGTGCATGAACTATTTTGGATAAGAAACTGTTATTACCTTGACTCCACTCTTATTTTTCCTGCGCTTGATACTTCTATGTGATCTTTGAGATATTCGTTTCCACATCTATACAGTCTCTTGTTGTTGTCCATGATAAGTAGTAGATACTAGATACCATGTTTGTATGCTTTGACTGTTGTTTATTTATACACTATATTGAGCATGTTGGCTTCATGTAGCATAGCTAATTTTTACTTATATTGGTATGATGACTGTTGTTTGTTTATGTACCGTATTGAGTATGTTGGTTTCATGTAGCATACCTAATTTTTGCTTATATTTGTATGATGACTATTGCATTTGGCACATCATATGATGACATGCATGTCAACGACTAATTCTCCTTGCGGTCGAGAGAGTCGTTGACCAGGGCCACATCCTCGGCCACTCGAGAGAGTGGTAGATGAAGTTAATGCCGCTTGTCCTGTCGTGCTTCCACTCGGTCACTCATAGGTAGTGATAGCTGGAGTTATGAGCAACAGGGACCCCCGTCGCAGATGTAGCTAGTTAGCTACTATGCAATTGTCCCCTCGGCCACTCGAGAGAGTGGTAGCTGGAGTAGTGTACAGTCTATCACTGACCCAACCTCTCGACCATACAGGGGTCATGGTGCAGAGGGGTGGGCGGGAGTGACCATCCGTGCATACACTGTTGTTATACTTGCTTTGGCTGCTGCTGTTTACATATGTTGTTATTGCTTACTTACTACTGTTGCTCACTTATGCTGTTATGTTTGCTTATGTTGAGATATACCCTCATTGTAGGTGTTTAGTCTTTGGTTTACTTATTGAAAGTTTGTATATACCTTACATAATTTCTCTATAGTTATGAGCAGTACTGTAGCAGATTAGTACTACTTCTAACCTTCTATTACTAGCCTAGGATATGGTTTCAGGTATGAGCATTCATTATGGTTTTGTTTTAGTATCTGCTATTTCTCTTATGAGACTGTATACTCTTGGCTCACTCTCTATTTGTATATTATGTTCATGCACTATCTTTCCTTACCCGCTGAGCTCCAATACTCACCACCCCACAAAATGGTTTTTCTTTCGCCAGGTAGCAGGTAGATGAGTCATGGATACTTGGAGAGTCTTGGCTGCCAGTCCCACATCACACTCGAGGATAGTCTTCTTTTTGGTTTTGTTACTGATTAGGTGGTATGTTGATTTTGCGTATTTTGTTTTCCAATAAGTCGATGTGGATTTTGAAGTCTAGTATGGTGGTTGCAGGTATTTTAGTTAGTGACTTTGTTGATTTTACATTCGTATTATTTTATGATTTTCTGCTGTGTTTGCTTTCAGCCGTGTGGGTTGTTATTATACTGCGTGGTTGTGTGTTTACTTTAAGCCGTGTGGGTTGTTATTATACTGCGTGGTTGTGTATTTACTTTTAGCAGTGTGGGCTTTTTATACTGCGTGGTTGTGTTTATATCCAGCCGTGTGGGCTGTTGAATATGTTATTTGTGTATGTATATTGCTTCGTATTGTCACCGGTATAGGGGAGATGCTGTCGAAATTTTGTCAGTAGAACCTCCTCTGGGGGCATGACAATTTAGTGGTATCAGAGCAGGTTTCGTGATCTGGATTTTTGAGTTGATCTGATACCAATTTAGTGGTATCAGAGCATGGTTCGAGTCAAAGGCTGGATTTTGTGTTTTTGAGATTTCAACTTGGTTTTGATTTTCGATTCTTTTCGAGTTAATCTGATATCAATTTTTGGTATCAGAGTAGGTATATGATGTCTGTTGTTTTTCATGTGCTGGATTTTTGAGTTAATCTGATACCAATTTTTGGTATCAGAGCCAAGTTCAGTGTTTCGATTTTTCTTTTTGGTTGTTTCCCCTTGGTAATGTGAATCATCGATGTGACTTTCGAGTGTTGCGATCAGGCAGCGACAGGATATCTCCGAGCTATAGGATGTAAGTTATTACTTATTGTGTTTATGGTAAATGTATCTATACTTACACTAAAGCACACTTATGCTTTGTTTTTTTTCCTTTTTTTTTACGTGTGATATGGTAGGCTGAACATAGAATAGGAAGGAATGGTAGTTGAAATGCATGTCCTAATACATACTGTTGGTTTAACTGCCTTGAGATATGCACTATTGTATACACCTTGACAATGACCTATCCATGTTGATTTTATATGCTTCCTCTACCAGATTCAATTTTTATTCTTGTCATTGACTAGTTGAGTACACTTGACACAATAAGTTGGGATTTTAAGGCCATAGCTATATGATTAACTGCGACTTCGTGATAGCAAACTACAAGTGGATCAAGAGGAAGCACAGTTGCACAACTACAAGCACTGTTGATTGATCCTGGAACATGACTTGAACTCAACTTGAACTGTATGTTACTTCAATACCTCATATGACGAACCCAGGGAATTGCCACTGGGTCATGCTCTCTAGGAACAAGTCTGAGTGGTATGACTGTACTGCTACTCTTAACTCCAAAATGATGAGGTTGAATGTTGATCAATATTGCTGCAGCATGTCTCTTGTTTGCCCAAGTATCCCCCTTCTTTGCATTGGTGCTATTAGTTAAGAAGTATATTCAATACCTTGGGTGCAAAATCTATATTGAGTCTTCAGCAGGTCTTTGTAAATCTCATGACAAAGATACTAGATCAGGTTGATAAGTTTTCTTAGCATGCCTAGTTAGCCTATTACATCATCAGTCAACTACTAAATCTCTTCATTATATGTTGGAGTTTTGAGGTTCCTGAGTTGAGAATAAGAGTTAGAGACATTTTAGAAGTGTAGGAGTAGTAGAAGCAGAGTGTGTTCGTAACCCACATAGTAGTCTCTTATGGTTGAAGATTTGCTTATGACACTTGGATGGAGTGATATGTGAGTATGTTGCTTGGTTGTTATCCTTGGATGAGGACTCCTGAGTTGAGTAGGAAATTTGGGGACCAAATTTTTATTAGTGGGGGAGAATATAAAATACGGTGCCCAAATAATATTTAAATAATAAGGTTATTTGACAAATAATTTTAACGGAATTTTTAGAAATTTTCGGGAATTTAATCGGACTCCGTAGGACATATTTTGAGGGGATAAAATTATATGCTTTGGAAAAGGACTGTTTGGAATACCCAAATTTGGGAGTTGATTAATTCTATTAACCTAAGGTATAAAACCAATACCTAAGTTTATTTTTCCTAATTTCCCTTTTCCTCTTCTTCTCTCGTCGATCCCTTCCCTTCTCCACCTGCGCCGAACCTCTTTGCCCCAAACCATCGCCGAACCTCCTTCCCTCTCCCTCTCGTGTGTTCTCGCAATCGGAGCCGCCAGCCTCTCTTCCTCCTCACGAGGGCGCTAACTGCCGAGCCACAACCGTTGGTGATCTCTCCTCCTCACGCAAGCATCTCCTTCTCGTGATCTCCTCACCAAAATCGCCGAGCCACAGCCACCGGCTTCCTCTTTTCCCTCAGGCGAGCACCGATCGATCTCCCTCTCGCGAGTTCCCCGCACCTGGCTGACCTCTCTTCCTCGCTCGAGCACCACAGCCGCCAACTCTCCTCATGAGAGCACCCCAGCCGCCACAACCTCTGACCCCGTCGCCTCCATTTGCGGGCTGACCATCGGTCGAGAAGGGGAAGCCTGAACCCTAGCTTCGATTCCCCATCGCCGAATGCTGATGGATGTAGCCAATGTCGATGCCCTAAATCCGCTGTCTCTGTTCCCGTACGCAACCGGATCAAGGTAAGATATCATTGAGAATCAGATTTCATGTTGTTGGTGGATTTCAGATGATGGTATTGAGTGCAATCGTTAAATTTGTTGTGGTTTAGGGTGTTGATATGGAGAAGGTAGAGATCAGTTTTTGCTGGTCGATTTTCCCCATTGGCTCAGATCTTGGTGGACATATTTAGGGATTTGGGGGTTTTCTTGCGATTTCTGTTTGGGTGAGCACTAATTTTCTCTTAGGGTTTTCCTTAATCAGATTCAGTTTTAGTTTAGTCACCTAATTCATTGTAACGCCCGAAAATTCTCAAAATTATTTTAGGAATATTCTATGATTTTTATGGAATTTTAGAATATTTTTATAGAATTTTTGGAGTAGCGGAAGTAGCAAAAATAAATAGAAAACAAAAATAGCCTAAGTAGGAATTGAACCCGAGACCTATGGGTCTTATACCTTATGGTGAACCATGGTAACCAAGTGAACCCAGCAGAGCCGTGCTGAAAGGAAAGGGAAACAATTTTATTTAAGTTGGAGTTGGGCCGGAATTATCACTTAATATAAATAGGAAATAATTAAGTGAAGAGTTATTTTCTTGGATTGTAGCTTTTCTCCACCCCAACCTAATTCCGCCGCCCACTTCTTCTCTCCTCCTTTCGGCGCCAACCACAAGGAAGGCTAGGGCTCCGCCTAAGGGCACTTTCCGGCGACGACTTCGACACGAGGACGCTCCCCTCCGCGAGAAGAACGCGAAGACGCGAGAAGATCGTCGAAAGGATCATCTCCTCCGGAAATCTAGCGATTAGAATCGTAAGAAACTTCGAATAGGAGGTAAGAAACCACTCACCTGCAGTATAAGTAGCTTTTCGTACGATAGAATGCTTTTAATTTAGTCATATGTAGATTTTTCGACGCATAGTGGGTATTTAACCCTCCTCGCAGATTTAGGGATCTAGTTGAGCACCTCTAGATGGGCCAGACACGTTTCCTCCTTTCAGTTGGAGATTCTAGACGATGTCGGGTGCCTAGAGGTGATCTCCCTAATAGAGGGGAGAGTTGGAGCACACTAAGTGTTCGATAAAATGCTTAGCTCAGTAAAGTGCTACAGTAGGCATTTTTAATAGCTCAGTAAATGCAATAGAAGCATTTAAAATAGCTTAGTTAGTCTTGCTACAGCATATATGGGACTACGGTCCAATGGGTGAGCACCCATAGTCGCCTCTAGGTTCAGATAACCTAGTAAAAACAAGATAAATTAGTTATCTATGATCCAGTATTTTACTTTCAGTAGGGGCACTGTACAGGATTAGATATCCATTGGGCTGGGCTCCCATAGTCAGTCCCTAGGTTTAGATAACCTAGTAAACCTTGCTAAATTTGGGATTTGCAACTCCGGGTCTAGTTAAGGATGCGCGCATAGCATGTACAGTTGTCGGGCCCATTAGCAGTATGATTATGTATTTTGATCTATTATGGTAACAGCTTTCCAAACTCACAATCAATTATAGGATTATGTTTTGAAATCAGTTTTAGTTCAGCTTTAGTTAACTCAGTTATGTTTCAGTTTAGTTCTTTCTTGTTGATACTTCAGTTATTGCCATGAGCAGCTCTTGGTTTTTATGTCTCGTATGATAGTATGCCATGCCTAGCACTCTCCATCATGTTTTCAATCAGCATCTTTCAAAGCATGAACTTATCGTATGCATGTTTTTGTGAGTAGATGGTTTCTTACTAAGCGAAAGCTTATAGATACTTTCTTTTCCTTATACTGCAGATAAAGGAAAAGGGAAGATGGACTAGCGGAGGCTGGAGGGCAATGCTACGAAGATGTGTGTGGGCAGGAACTTGGAATAGAGATTTTGGGGAACCTTAGCAAGCTTTGTTTCAAACATTAGAGCTTTTCAGTGTTTTTTTTTTATCATTTTGCACTTTAGTATGTTAATCGCTATGAATTAGTTAGTCATGCACTTTATTATGTTTGGAACACCTCTTTTATGTAGATAGAATGTTAGTTGTTGTCGTTAGAGTGTTTCTTAGTCATTTTAGCACGTGTAATGTGATTGAGGCACGAAACAGTGCTGAAATCAGAGCTTAACTACAAAATCAGAAACCCCAATCGATCGGTGGATCGATTGGGGGTTCCCAATCGATCAGCTGATCGATTGGACAATCTGTTCCGCGAACAGTAGGCTTCTGGATCGATCCGCTGATCGATCCAGCCATTTCCGTCGCGAGCAGAGAGCTCTGGGATCGATCAATGGATCGATTGACCAGCTTGGATCGATCAGCCGATCGATCCAAATTATTGCCCGAGCACAGTAGCGTGCTGGATCGATCCGACGTTCCAATTGATCAATGGATCGATTGGGAGGTCTGATATCAGCGGGAAAATGTCTAAGTTCAATTCCTTGACCATGGGGAAGGTAAAACATGTAATGAATAGTTAGTTTACCTACCTTAGTATGTACAGAACCAAGAAATGTTAGTAGTTGAGTAGAATTTTAATTAGCACAGTTTCCGCATCTAGTTTTAGTGATGGTCAGGGAATAGTTTAGCACAGCATAATATGATGATCGGCCTTACAGCTTAGTTAGTAGAAGGCGGGTCGTTACAGAGTGGTATCAGAGCAGGTTCCATACTTCCTACACACACATCAGCATTGTACCTACAGCTTCCAAGTAAGAACATCTCTCACTTTCGTTATGTTTCTTGTTTTCATGTTCAGATATAACTAAAGCATGCTTGTTTATGATAGTAGTTAACATGATAACAATAGTTACTGTATTATGCTTGTGTTAGTCATGTATGTCCTCTATGTCTCTAGAATGGCACGAGGACGCCCAGCTAGAAGGGCACCAGCTACTGAACCCCAAAGATGAGGCGCGGTTCGGTGCCTCCCGGACCTTACAAAGACTAGTGGCTCAATTCAGCTGAGCGATGAGCAAAGAACGAAATAGCCACCTTAAAGGCTAGTCGTGAGAACACTCCCACGTCACCCCGGAGCCTAACTTAGCGACACCAGGGTCTTAGAGGTTCCACAGATCCACCTCGGCACCAAGTGAGCCCAGCAGGGAGGCAGAGAGAAGCCTATCTCGATCCAGGTGGCAGAGAGTCAAGCGGAGAATTCTCGAGCGGGAACCGGGATGCTGCATGGTTTAAAACACGAAATACGATGGAGCTTACGGGTGGCGAACATGAGAAGGTGAAGTCGCCTCCTTCTATCGGCGGAGATGCACGCATGTGGTGGAGAGAATCAGAGCGAAGCGCCCAGTGACTGACTTCGAGAAAGAATTCTTCGAGGAGTTCTTTCACATGCGGGTCACAAACCGCCACTACGACGAGTTCACTGAGTTTCGCCAGGTCAACCTTTCAGTGGAGGAAGCCGTGAAGAAATTCAACAGATTGACTCGTCTATGCCCTGAACTAGTCAGTACAGGAAAAGAACGAGTCCGGTTGATGCTCAAGATGCTGAGGCTGGAAATAGCAGTGAACGTGGCTGGCGGCGTTCACAGGCCGCAAACCACTGAAGAACTAGTTAGCAGTGCTCTGACCACCGAGCACTACCAGAATAATATCAAGCAGCAGAAGCAAGTCCTCTCAGAATCTAAAGGTCAAGGAGGTTCAGGCACTCAGAAACAACAAGGCCACAGCTCCAACTGGAAAGGGAACTCCAGCAACAAGCGCAAACCAGGGAGTTACCCAAAGGGAGGACCAGCTAGTAAACAACCCAATTATCCAAAGTGTGCTACTTGTGGGAAATTCCACCCTAGAATTTGTCGTAAGGGCACACGAGGATGCTTCAAATGCGGACAGGAAGGGCATATGGCCAAGCAGTGTCCGAACAAGGCCATTTTCCCTCCACCACAACCGATCCAGTACGAAGCCAAGCCAGCACAGTTGCATCAGATGCATGCAGTTTTAGAAGGTCCACACATCAGCCAGGGTAGACTAGAAGCCCCTCCAGCTATGACCAATGCGAGGATCTACTCACTCACCAGAGAGGACGTAGCAAATGCCTCGACAGTTGTCACAGGTCAGATTAGTGTTTTACAGCAAAGTACAACTGTCTTATTCGATACTGGGGCAACCCATTCATATATATCCAGGGCATTTGCCGAGAAGTTAGCAATACCTCCAGAGGTACTCAGTAGTCAGTTTTTGACGACGTTACCTTCAGGAGAAATTATGGCATCCACGCACTGGCTCAGAGCAGTGCCAGTCATTATAGCAGACAGAGAGCTCTTTTGTGATCTGATAGTGCTGAATATGACTGACTACGATGTTATCTTTGGGATGGACTTCCTGATCAGATACGGTGCTTCCATAGAGTGCCGTAAGCAGAAAGTCGTATTCCAACCTGAAGCAGAAACACAGTTCGAGTTCATCGGAGAACCAAAGAGAAAGCCCAAGAAATTTCTCTCAGCTATGAAGGCACAGAGATTAATGGATTCAGGAAGTACGTGATTTTTAGCACATGTAGTCAGTACCAGTCAGGGCAAGGACCAACAGCTAGCAGAGGTCTGAGTCGTATGTGACTACCCAGCAGTCTTCCCTGAAGAGTTACCAGGCTTAGCACCAGACAGGGAGATAGAATTTGAGTTAGAGCTCATTCCCGGTACAAATCCTATTTCCAAAGCGCCTTATCGCATGACCCCAGCAGAACTGAAAGAACTTCATGAGCAATTACAGGAGCTGCTTGACAAGGGCTTCATCCGTCCTAGTCACTCACCATGGGGAGCGCCTGTACTGTTCGTGAAGAAGAAGGACGGGAGCATGCGCTTATGCATAGACTACAGGGCACTGAATCAAGTTACGATCAAGAACAGGTATCCTCTTCCCAGAATAGAGGACCTGTTCGATCAGCTAAAGGGAGCAGCAGTGTTCTCTAAGATAGACCTCAGATCAGGTTATCATCAGGTGAAGGTCAAAGAAGGGGACATACCCAAGACAGCATTCAGAACTAGATACGGACATTATGAGTTCGTAGTCATGCCCTTTGGCGTGACAAATGCTCCAGCTACTTTCATGGACCTCATGAACAGGGTATTCAGAGAATACTTAGATAAGTTCGTCATCGTGTTTATCGATGACATTCTTATCTATTTAGGAACTCAGGAAGAACACGCAGAGCACCTGAGAATAGTATTGCAGACTCTTCAGCAGAACCAGCTATACGCCAAATTCACGAAATGTGAATTTTGGTTAGATCAGGTGTCCTTCCTGGGCCACATCATCTCAAAGGATGGCATCATGGTAGACCCCAGTAAGATAGAAGCTGTGAGTAACTGGAAAAGACCCAAGAACACCAGTGAGATCAGAAGATTTCTGGGATTAGCAGGTTCCTACAGGAAATTCGTAGAGGACTTCTCCAGGATAGCCTCCCCACTGATAGCTCTTACTAGAAAGAACAGAAAATTTCAGTGGACAGAGGACTGTGAGAACAGTTTCAACGAGCTGAAAAGGAGATTGACCAGTGCACCTATTCTGACTCTACCAGAGAACGCAGATAGCTTTGACATATATAGTGATGCCTCGAAGTTGGGACTAGGAGCAGTGCTGATGCAAGATGACAAGGTGACCGCCTATGCCTCCAGACAACTTAAGGATTATGAGAAGAACTATCCTACTCATGACCTTGAGCTTGCAGCAGTGGTGTTCGCTCTCAAGATTTGGAGACATTACTTGTATGGAGCTCAGTGCAGAGTGTATACAGATCATCAGAGTCTGAAGTACTTCTTCACTCAGAAGGATCTGAATATGTGACAGCGCAGATGGCTAGAACTGGTCAAAGACTATGTCATAGATATCCTCTACCACCCAGGAAAAGCGAATAGGGTAGCAGACGCCCTCAGCAGAAAGTCCAGCGCTACCCTATTATCTCTAGCAGCCATGTCACCGCCCCTACAGAAAGAGGTCACCGATTTCGGTCTCGAACTCATAGTTGGACAGCTCTCTACTATGACATTAGAGTCTACCTTGCTTGGTGACATTCAAACAGCTCAGGAACAGGATCCTGAAATTCAGAAAATCAAGCAAGGGATAGCAGAATCAGAAGGTGGAGAGTTCAGAATATCAGATAGCGAGGTATTATACTTCGGTGGCAGATTATGTGTTCCGGATCAAGAGGGACTACGTAGGAAGATTCTAGATGAGGCTCACAAGACTCCTTATGCGATGCATCCAAGTTCCACCAAAATGTATCAGGATTTGAAGAAACGTTTTTGGTGGCCTGGGATGAAGAGAGACGTTGCTCGATATGTCAGCACCTGCCTAACCTGTCAGAGGGTTAAGGCAGAACATCAGAGACCAGGAGGAGTTTTACAGCCCATTCAGATTCCAGAATGGAAGTGGGAAGATATTTCTATGGATTTCATCGTGGGATTACCCAGAACCACGAATGGTTTTGATACCATCTGGGTAATAGTCGACAGATTGACTAAATCAGCCCACTTCTTAGCCATCAGGATCTCCTACTCCATGGAGCAGCTAGCTCAGTTGTATCTCAAGGAGATCGTTAGACTACATGGAGTTCCACAAACCATTATATCAGACAGAGATAGCAGATTCACTTCACACTTCTGGGAGTGTGTACAGTCAGCTTTGGGCACGAAGTTGAAGTTTAGCACAGTCTTCCATCCTCAGATGGATGGACAGACGGAGCGGGTAAATCAGGTACTCGAAGATATGCTCCGAGCATATGCCCTAGATTTCAAAGGAAGTTGGTGCAAATATCTGAGTCTAGCAGAATTTGCATACAACAATAGCTATCAGGCCACTATCGGTATGGCACCTTACGAGGCTCTCTATGGGCGGAGGTGTAGATCTCCAATCTGCTGGTATGAGAGTGGTGAACAGAAGGAACTAGAACTTCAGACAGACCTAGTGGCAGATACCACAGCAGCTATACAGCAGATCCGCCAGAGGATAGAGACAGCTCAGAGCCACCAGAAAAGCTATGCTGATATACGGCGCAGACCCTTAGAGTTTTCAGTTGGGGATTCAGTGTTTCTCAGAGTAGCTCCCATGAAGGGAGTAATGCGTTTTGGGAAGAAGGGTAAGCTAAGTCCCAGATATGTGGGACCATACCTTATCAGCAGAAGAGTGGGCAAGGTAGCATATGAGCTAGAGCTACCCCAGGAAATGTCAGCTGTCCACAATGTATTTCATGTCTCTATGCTGAAGAAGCATACCCCAGACGCCACTCAGGTGATTGAGCCCCAGTCGGTACATATCCGCGAGGACCTCAGCTATGACAGTCAACCTATTCAGATAATAAATCGAGCAGTTAAGAAATTACGGAACAAGGAAGTACCATTAGTCAAAGTTATTTGGCACAGTCACACAGCAGAAGAGGCGACTTGGGAGACAGAAGCCAGCATGAGACAGAAGTACCCAGAGTTATTCTAAGTTCGAGGATGAACTTTTTATAAGGTATGGGGGATTATAACGCCCGAAAATTCTCAAAATTATTTTAGGAATATTCTATGATTTTCTGGAATTTTAGAATATTTTTATGGAATTTTTGGAGTAGCGGAAGTAGCAAAAATAAATAGAAAACGAAAATAGCCTAAGCAGGAATTGAACCCGAGACCTATGGGTCCTATGCCTTATGGTGAACCATGGTAACCAAGTGAACCCAGCAGGGCCGTGCTGAAAGAAAAGGGAAATAATTTTATTTAAGTTGGAGTTGGGCCGGAATTATCACTTAATATAAATAGGAAATAATTAAGTGAAGAGTTATTTTCTTGGATCGTAGCTTTTCTCCACCCCAACCTAATTCCGCCGCCCACTTCTCCTCTCCTCCTTTCGGCGCCAACCACAAGGAAGGCTAGGGCTCCGCCCAAGGGCACTTTCCGGCGACGACTTCGACACGAGGACGCTCCCCTCCGCGAGAGGAACGCGAAGACGCGAGAAGATCGTCGAAAGGATCATCTCCTCCGGAAATCTAGCGATTAGAATCGTAAGAAACTTCGAATAGGAGGTAAGAAACCACTCACCTGTAGTATAAGTAGATTTTCGTACGATAGAATGCTTTTAATTTAGTCATATGTAGATTTTTCGACGCATAGTGGGTATTTAACCCTCCTCGCAGATTTAGGGATCTAGTTGAGCACCTCTAGATGGGCCAAACACGTTTCCTCCTTTCAGTTGGAGATTCTAGACGATGTCAGGTGCCTAGAGGTGATCTCCCTAATAGAGGGGAGAGTTGGAGCACACTAAGTGTTCGATAAAATGCTTAGCTCAGTAAAGTGCTACAGTAGGCATTTTTAATAGCTCAGTAAATGCAATAGAAGCATTTAAAATAGCTTAGTTAGTCTTGCTACAGCATATATGGGACTACGGTCCAATGGGTGGGCACCCATAGTCGCCTCTAGGTTCAGATAACCTAGTAAAAGCAAGATAAATTAGTTATCTATGATCCAGTATTTTACTTTCAGTAGGGGCACTGTACAGGATTAGATATCCATTGGGCTGGGCTCCCATAGTCGGTCCCTAGGTTTAGATAACTTAGTAAACCTTGTTAAATTCGGGATTTGCAACCCCGGGTCTAGTTAAGGATGCGCGCATAGCATGTACAGTTGTCGGGCCCATTAGCAGTATGATTATGTATTTTGATCTATTATGGTAACAGCTTTCCAAACTCACAATCAATTATAGGATTATGTTTTGAAATCAGTTTTAGTTCAGCTTTAGTTAACTCAGTTATGTTTCAGTTTAGTTCTTTCTTGTTGATACTTCAGTTATTGCCATGAGCAGCTCTTGGTTTTTATGTCTTGTATGATAGTATGTCATGCCTAGCACTCTCCATCATGTTTTCAATCAGCATCTTTCAAAGCATGAACTTATCGTATGCATGTTTTTGTGAGTAGATGGTTTCTTACTAAGCGAAAGCTTATAGATACTTTCTTTTCCTTATACTGCAGATAAAGGTAAAGGGAAGATAGACTAGCGGAGGCTGGAGGGCAATGCTACGAAGATGTGTGTGGGCAGGAACTTGGAATAGAGATTTTGGGGAACCTTAGCAAGCTTTGTTTCAAACATTAGAGCTTTTCAGTATTTTTTTTTATCATTTTGCACTTTAGTATGTTAATCGCTATGAATTAGTTAGTCATGCACTTTATTATGCTTAGAACACCTCTTTTATGTTGATAGAATGTTAGTTGTTGTCGTTAGAGTGTTTCTTAGTCATTTTAGCACGTGTAATGTGATTGAGGCACGAAACAGTGCTGAAATCAGAGCTTAACTGCAAAATCAGAAACCCCAATCGATCGGTGGATCGATTGGGGGTTCCCAATCGATCAGCTGATCGATTGGACAATCTGTTCCGCGAACAGTAGGCTTCTGGATCGATCCGCTGATCGATCCAGCCATTTCCGTCGCGAGCAGAGAGCTCTGGGATCGATCAATGGATCGATTGACCAGCCTGGATCGATCAGCCGATCGATCCAAATTATTGCCCGAGCACAGTAGCGTGCTGGATCGATCACTGGATCGATCCGACGTTCCAATCGATCAATGGATCGATTGGGAGGTCTGATATCAGCGGGAAAATGTCTAAGTTCAGTTCCTTGACCATGGGGAAGGTAAAACATGTCATGAATAGTTAGTTTACCTACCTTAGTATGTACAGAACCAAGAAATGTTAGTAGTTGAGTAGAATTTTAATTAGCACAGTTTCCGCATCTAGTTTTAGTGATGGTCAGGGAATAGTTTAGCACAGCATAATGTGATGATCGGCCTTACAGCTTAGTTAGTAGAAGGCGGGTCGTTACATTCATGATGGGTTAGTCAATAGTTCGGGCTAGTGGTTATATCGAATAGGGTTTTTCCTTAACCCAGTTAGGGGATTTTATTTAGCTATTTACCTCATATGATCTTAGCTAAATAAAATACTTTGATACAGGACTTTGATTTGAGACGGTGTACGATGTAGGATTTTTGGATACGATCTTCTATAAAGGCGAGTACTTCTTACCTTGATTCTGTAGTTCATTGACCTTGGTGCATGAACTATTTTGGATAAGAAACTGTTATTACCTTGACTCCACTCTTATTTTTCCTGCGCTTGATACTTCTATGTGATCTTTGAGATATTCGTTTCCACATCTATACAGTCTCTTGTTGTTGTCCATGATAAGTAGTAGATACTAGATACCATGTTTGTATGCTTTGACTGTTGTTTATTTATACACTATATTGAGCATGTTGGCTTCATATAGCATAGCTAATTTTTACTTATATTGGTATGATGACTGTTGTTTGTTTATGTACCGTATTGAGTATGCTGGTTTCATGTAGCATACCTAATTTTTGCTTATATTTGTATGATGACTATTGCATTTGGCGCATCATATGATAACATGCATGTCAACGACTAATTCTCCTTGCGGTCGAGAGAGTCGTTGACCAGGGCCACATCCTCGGCCACTCGAGAGAGTGGTAGATGGAGTTGATGCCGCTTGTCCTGTCGTGCTTCCACTCGGTCACTCATAGGTAGTGATAGCTGGAGTTATGAGCAACAGGGACCCCCGTCGCAGATGTAGCTAGTTAGCTACTATGCAATTGTCCCCTCGGCCACTCGAGAGAGTGGTAGCTGGAGTAGTGTACAGTCTGTCACTGACCCGGCCTCTCGACCATACAGGGGTCATGGTGCAGAGGGTGGGCGGGAGTGACCATCCGTGCATACGCTGTTGTTATACTTGCTTTGGCTACTACTATTTACATATGCTGTTATTGCTTACTTACTGTTATTGCTCACTTATGCTGCTATGCTTGCTTATGTTGAGATATACCCTCATTGTAGGTATTAGTCCTTGGTTTACTTATTGAATGTTTGTATATACCTTATATAATTTTTCTGTAGTTATGAGCAGTACTGTAGCATATTAGTACTACTTCTGACCTTCTATTACTAGCCTAAGATATGGTTTCAGGTATGAGCATTTATTATGATTTTGTTTTAGTATTTGCTATTCCTCTTATGAGACTGCATTCTCTTGGCTCACTCTCTATTTATATACTATGTTCATGCACTATCTTTCCTCACCTACTGGGTTCCAATACTCACTACCCCACAAAATGATTTTTCTTTCGCCAAGTAGCAGGTAGATGAGTCATGGATGCTTGGAGAGTCCCGACTGCCAGTCCCACATCACACTCGAGGATAGTCTTCTTTTTGGTTTTGTTACTGATTAGGTGGTATGTTGATTTTGCACATTTTGTTTTTCAATAAGTCGATGTGGATTTTGGAGTCTAGTCTGGTGGTTGCAGGTATTTTAGTTAGTGACTTTGTTGGTTTTACATTCGTATTATTTTATGATTTCTGCTGTGTTTACTTTCAGCCGTGTGGGTTGTTATTATACTGCGTGGTTGTGTGTTTACTTTAAGCCGTGTGGGCTGTTATTATACTGCGTGGTTGTGTATTTACTTTTAGCCGTGTGGGCTTATTATACTGCGTGGTTGTGTTTATATCCAGCCGTGTATGTTGTTGAATATGTTATTATGTTATTTGTGTATGTATATTGCTTTATATTGTCACCGGTACAGGAGAGATGCTGCCGAAATTTATCGGTAGAGACTCCTCTGGGGGTGTGACAAAGCAGTTTTCAAAAATTGGAATATGTTACAAATTAATTATTTAAAGACATCTTAAAACAGATTTTAAAACACTCTATATCAGAATTTTCACAAAACTAATAAAGTTGAAATTTTCAAAATCTACTAATTTTTTTTAAAAAAAAAACTTTAAGAGTTTTGAACATGGGAAAAAACTGTAAAAAAAAATTTTCCAAAATATTTTTTGAAAATGCTAGGCTTTGCAATAATAAAACTTTTCCTAGAATAAATAATATTTTCTAAGAATAAAATTTAAAATACTAAGTATTGCAATAATTTGTAAAACTTTTCAAAAAATATTTTTTAAAAAATGGTTTTAAGTAGTTTAAAAAAATTGAAATAGTTGTCAAATTTATTTTTCAACCCCTATGAATTGAGAAATAACATAGGTTTTCAACACATATTTTTAAAGGTGGATTTATGAAAAGTATAAGTGTGATTTGAAGATAATTTTTTCAAATTTTTTGAAAATCAATCCTCCCCCTGAATATGATATTATTTAAAAATAATCTAATCAACTATAAATTATCCTTAACTATCTAACCATTAGTTACTAACTAACTATCAGAAGATACCAGTGTTCACTTGGTTAGTCGGGTTAAGTCTTTTTATCCAATTAGTGTTTGACTAAACTGGATTACTTAATCTGATCATTATAAATTTGATATGTAACACTCAGACTTATGTTGATGCACTGATATAAGCTTCTTAAGTCCAAGTAATCTGCCTATGCATCTCATCCCTTTTTATGTTTTGGCAATACACAAACAAGGTTGCCCTAATGTATTGGTGAGATGCTGAAGTCCTAAATCTATAGGAACATGCTTTCTATGGATTTGATTTAGACTAAGGCTAAAATTGATTATTAAAATTCTAAAAATAAGGAAATTTTGAGAAAAATGTAAGAAAAAAATTTTACCCTAGAATTTGTAAATTATTTAAAAAATAATTTTGAAAATAGTGGTCCTTGTCTATTAAACACAATCCTGATTTAACAAATAGACTGAAGGAAAAAAATTGACGGTAGATAGTAAGTAAAAAAATATACAATGGATAATAGTATATGTAACATGATCAGGTCTGATCATCGTCAGTAGGTGGTGGTGGTAGGGGTCGCTTGTGTGCTCATAGAGTTAGAAGAATCTGCTCAAATCTGGTGGTCATGTCATCTCAAAGAGAAGTAAATCTGGTGGTCATCTCCCCCTGGAGTGTGCCGAATCCATTCGAGACTGACTGCCAAAGTTGTGCGGAGGACTCCTCAAGTTGAGCGAGTCGATCCTCAACGGATAGTGATGTCGAGGGATGGGTCGAGGTCAAGAAAAAATCCTACTTGAAGGTGCCTTCAAACTTAATGGAAGGCACCTTCCATGTGCTTCGAACGGTGCCTTCAGCCGACCGAAGGCGCCTTCGGTCGGTTAGGGCAGGATTTTTCCCGCTCTTTCGAGGGCGCCCTAGTTGACCTGGAGGCCCCTTCGGTAAGCATTTTTTTTTATTTTAAGGTTTAATTTTAATTTTAATTTTAAGTTTAAAGTTTAATTTTTAATTTTAGGTTTAATTTTAGTTTAAGTTTAATTTTTAATTTTAGGTTTAAGTTAATTTTTGTTTTCAATTTTAGGTTTAATTTAAGTTTAAGTTTAATTTTTGATTTTATGTCCTTAGTCATCTCACCCGATTTATATTTTCAATTAGGGAATCCTATAATTTTGTGAGATGAGTTAAGTTTAATTTCAAGGTTTGGTTTAACTTTGTGTTAGATTCAGCTTTAGCTTTGGGTTCAATAAACAGACATTCTTTGGATAAACTTCTGGGCTATGGTGAGTCACCTGTATATCATTAGAGTAATCATGCCTTCGAGGTTTTCCAAATAGTCCAATCCACTGAACTTAGTACAAAATCTTGGTCTAACTAGTTAGAATTCGTAAGGGGTAGCTTCAATTAGTTCCACTAAGCTAAATGCACTAGGTCAAAGTCTTATCTTCCTAGACATGCATAGATAGAGTTTTCCTAACCTACTATCATCCAAAACTTCACCAGTACATTTGTCAAGTTAAATTGTTATATCTATTTTAGCTAGTCCTAATTACCCAGCCGGGTAAGTTATTATTTTGGAGGTGACAACTAATTTGGAGCCTCCCCTGAATTGTTGAGTTTGATTTTTAAGTTTTGGGTTTGTATCGATTACTTTTATAATTATAGTGGGCTTGACGATAATTTGATTTGTTTGATTTTATTTTATCTTCTAGATTTAGGTTTGATTTTGTTTTGTTTTTCAGTTTAGAATTTAGTTTTGAAGATTTATTTTGGTTTGAATTTAAGGTTTTAGTTGGATTTGATTTTATAAAATGAATTTCATTTTTAGGTACATAATATTGGTTAATTCTTACTCGCGTGGTTAGACACACTTTTAGAACCCAAGCTTTAGTTTGGGTCTTATTTGGATTAACTAAGGATATAAAGGATTTGTTAGTTGAGTTGGACTTGTATCCGAGTTCGGACTTGTTGTACATAGCTCTTTGTAACCCAAGTATCATGTCAAGGTACTTGGTACTAGTTGTGAATTTTTATAGTAATTCTTTTAGTTCAATTATTTCATTTTTCAGTCTGAAATTACCCTCCTTAAGTTTTGCAACTTCAGTTGGGATTTCAGCTTGAATTGGTTCAGTTGTTGAACTTGATTTTAATTGTTCATTAAATTTGTTAGTTTCTTTTATTAGTTTATTTATGTAATTTTTAGAGTTGGTTAATTTCTTATTTAAACATACAATAATTTTAAAAATCTTTTGCTTAAAATAAAGTATACCTCATCGAAACCTTCGGAAACGAATGCGGACTCGTGGCTCGATTCGGGTTGGAACCCATCTTCCGATTTGTTCTCTGATTCTGATTCGTAAGCCATCAGCGCAAGGTAGTTGGTGTGCTTAGGTTCTCCGTCGTTTGATTCATCTCCGGATGATTCATCCCACGTCGCTTTGAGGGCCTTCTTTTTCTTCAGATTCGGGCATTCGTTCTTATAATGTCCCTTTTTGTTGCACCCGAAACATGTGACGTTCATTTTGTTGCTATTTGATGTTTAGTTGATCTTCTACAGGTCCCTCTTTGAGAAATTCTTTTTTCTCCCGATGAACATTTTTCTTACCAAGTTCACCAAGTGTTCATCATTTGAATCTTGGTCAATCTCAACTTCTGATTATGGTTTGGTTCTGTTCTTCTCTTTTGACGTTCCTGCAATAAGAGCAATACCTTTCTCGGTTTTGGCGTTAGTCTATTCGTGTAACTCTAATTTGCAAAACAATTCATCTAATTTTAATTTAGACAATTTTCTCGAAATCTTATAGGCATCCACGATGGATGCCCACAGTGCATTTCGATGAAACACTTTTATCTCATACCTTATTAAATCTTGATTCTCCATTTGATGGTCGATTGTATGAAGCCCGTTTAGGATATCTTTTTTCCTTGCATGTAGTTGATCGCAGACTCTCCTTTATACATTTTTATGTTAAATAATTTATTCAAATAAGGGTCCCTTTTTGTTACCTTTGCATCATTGGTTCCCTTGTACAATTCGATGAGTTTATCCCACAACTCCTTTGCATTTTCGTGTGGGCTAACGCAGTTCAATTCTTCCTTCATTAGCCCGCACTGGATTGTGTTGAGAGCCTTGAAGTTGATCTGAGCCTTCTTCTTCATTTCTGGATTCCAATGTTCTGGGTCAATTGGAATTCCAACGTTGTCGATGGGAGCCTTGTAGCGTCTGGTGATGCCGAACCACTGGTCAAAGTCGGTATTCAGGTATACCTCCATTTGCTTGTTCCAGTATGGGAAGTCGTCACCGTTAATGTCACGGCCCAGAGGAGTCCCCGTCCGAAGAAATTTCGGCAGCATCTCCCCTGTACGGCGGACAATCTGAAACTTTCTACATATCTCCATACCTCAGCCACATGTGGCTGGAATAATAACAATAAATATAACACAACCACACAAACATCCACGCAGTTATATATAATCAAACAAAGCAGTAATACTCTGACTCGAAAACCACCCTACTCAACTACACTCGTAAAGCTCAAAAACCGATGAACTCACCTCTTCTGCCGTCTAGGCAGGCATGTAGTAGAATAAAATCCAAATCCAAATCCATCGACATAATAAAATCCGTAACATGTACATAAGTAGATTAATCCAAAAACAAAACAAGTTCAAAACATAGTCTATGAAAGAAAAACCAAAAGACTAATCATATCCTCGAGGTCTGCAGGGACCAGCAACTAGAACTCTCTCCTGACAGCATCAACCTGAAAATATCAACAATGGAGGCGGGGTGAGTCCAACACTCAGCAGGTACAACTGATATACAAAGTAGGGAACAACACCTAGCACTAATCATGCGTACAGTCTCCTGATAAGAAAGATAAAAATGCATCTGAAGTAAACAGGAGAATACTGTACTAACCAGGTCCTGAGTATAAGGTCAAACAGACCGAGGGATAAGGAAATCCTGTATGCATGTCAAACATAGGTATCCAAACAATATGCAGCATATAAATGCAGCAAACACAAACACAAGCAATAAATGCATCATGCATATGATGCCAATGATGCGTCCTGGTCACCCCTGACGCCAGTCGATCATCTCACACAATAGTGAGGCCGAGTGGGTAGGGTTGTGACAACCGTGCACTCTGTCGTCACTACTCCTGATGAGTGACCGAGTGGACGGGATGCTGTCGGAGTACACCTATCCTCCTACCCCAAATCATAAATGGGGGAGCGCAATGCTCTCAACTCCCGGTACACGATGACGGGGAGGAATCCCTGCCGGATAACACGTTGTGTCACACTACCCATGAGCGGACCAACGGTGCCTAACAGAGTCCCTGCTGCAACACACTCTGCCTGAATCGACCACTAACCCATGAGTGGTGGTGTGTGCAGATCCATGTAACTGGCGATGTGCTCAACAATAATGGAGCGGACTATCGCACAGCATGCAATCATGCATATGGTGCATGGCAATAACCATAAAAACATCCTGACCTAATCCATATATATAGAAAAGTGCACCCTAGGTCAACGAATCATATCGAATCAAAGGTACACAGAAGGTATAAAAACCTAGGTCCTGAACATGGTGAAGCATGGTATATCACTACCCCCTATAAGCATGTATAAACAAATAAAGTATACATGGGATGCAAATCAAGCAATCAATCAATCATGTATCAGATAATGGGTAGTGACTAACCGAAACAAATAAAGGACATAATTAATGCAACTTGTTAAATTCACTACTATGTATATCAAATGACATAAGTCAAAAGTACCCGCCTCCGATAAAATGGTCCAAATCTGACTCCGAGATACTCGTCTCGCGTCAAAGTCCTGTGATATCAAACATACATTTTTATTTAGCTACAAATTAAACGAATAGCTAAATAAAATCCTTAAGAACAATTTTAGGGATAAACCCTAAACCATAATCTCGACCTTCCTAAATTAAATCCAACAATTAACTAGGGTTAATTTCCGTTAACCCTAATCATAACATTAGATTAAAAGTCTAAAGCTAATCAAATCTACCTATTCCAAACATAAACATAATCAATCTACTCGAAGTTCAAAACCCTAAACCTTACCTCAATATCCCAGTCGGGGTCACTGATCTACTGCCAAAAGTAGTGGCTGTTGGACCAAAGAGCAGCCCACAACACCCCAATTTCCGGATCCACCAAAACAGCACAACCTACTGCAATTATCGGATCGAAATGAATCAAAAGGTCAACACCACAACAAACCAGATCAACAATTAATCAAAATCCTTGCACCTACAAAATTTCCAACCAAACTAAACCTCACCGGGGACTTGATCAATGGCAGAGGGCACTAGGGCAAAGGATCTTGTCGGCTGCCGGCGCTCGGAAGAGGAGAAGAAGACTTGGTTCGGAGCTAGGGCACCAGCAGCAGGGAGTCGGCTGTGTCGCGAGCCCACAAGAGGAGGAGTCGCGGCGGCAAGGCACAGTGGTGGCAGCCGGCACTAAAGCTCGGCTGGATCCACGTCGGTGAAGGGAAGAAGGCGTCGGCTCTGTGCAGTGGCGCTTGGCGTCACAGCGGCAGTGAGGAGGGGCGTCGGCACCTAGGGCTCGGCTATTAGGGCAAGGAGGAAGATGATCGGGGTGGCTCGGTGCGTCGCCGGCGGCTAGGGCTTCGGCAGCAGGGAGATTAAGGCTTCGGTGTAGGCTGTGGTGGCGGCGAGAGGTGGCTAGGGCAAAGGCTAGCTTCCGGCCGAGAGGGGCGGACGGCGGTGTCTCGTCGGACCAGAGGAGAGGGAAAAGGAGGCAGTGGCGGCGGCTGTTGCGGCGCTGGTTAGGGCAAGGAGAAGCTTCGGGAGCGCGAGGGAGAGAAGGAGAGTCGGGCACAGTAACGGGAAGGAGTAAGAAAAAGAGAAAAAAAAATAAATAAGAAAAGGAAAAAGAAATAAATAAATAAATCTTTTCCTCTCTTAAATGGGTAGCCCAAACAGGCTTTTCCGGACCCCATTTTTATCCCCGTCAACTCGTCCGTACGAGCTCCGAAAAATTTCTGAAAAATCTCCAAAAATTCTAGAAAATTCCCTTATTAATATTCGCCTACTTCCGGTATTTTACATTCTCCCCCTATAATAAAAATTTGGTCCCCAAATTTCATCATCTACCATCAGCAAGTACTAACAACAGGCAAAGAGTGTAGATGCTGAACGGTAAATAAATTACATACCTCAAGTGAAAAGATGGGGGTATCGAGCTCGGATAGTATCCTCCTCATCCGAATGATGTTGTCATCCAACTTTCACCAGCCGGATAGTCTTGTTCCGCAACTGACGCTCTTTCCGGTCTAAAATCAGTACCGGAATCTCCTCATAGGTGACGTCAGGCTAAACTGTTATTAGGATATCTGTCAGTACATATGTCGGGTCGGGTACGTATCTCCTCAATATAGACACATGGTATACGTCATGAACTCCTGCCAGGAACGGTGGGGGTGCCAACCGCTAAGCTACCGCTCCAATCCTTTCCGAGATCTGGAAAGGTCCAATGTATCACGGAGCTGGCTTACCTCTGAGGCCAATCTCTTCACCCCTTTCGTGGGTGAAACTTGCAGAAATACATGGTCGCAAATGGAGATCTCTAAGAGTCTCCGACTCCGGTTAGCATAACTCTTCTAGCAGTCTTACGCCTTTGACATCCTCCGTCCGATAGTATGGACCATCTGCCAATCGATCCAGGGGATCAGTCCTCCGAATCGCTAAAAAGTGCGCAGATTTGGTTAATCGATCAATGATTACCCAAATCGCGTCATGGCCTCGTCGTGTCCTCGGCAACCCTTCCACAAAGTCCATGATAATGTGATCCCACTTCCACTCAGGAATAGGAATCCGCTGAAGTAATCCTGCAGGTCTCTGGTGCTCAGCCTTCACCTGCTGACAGACAAGACATCTAGCTACGAAATCCGCGATGTCTTTCTTCATGCCGCTCCACCAGTAGGAACGTCTCAAGTCTCGATACATACGGGTCCCGCCTGGATGGATCGCAAATCGAGAGCGATGTGCCTCCTGAAGTAGCTCCCGTAAAACCAGATGAGACTGAGATACACACAATCTACTTCGGAAGTATATAATACCCGCTTCATTTCGGGGAAACTCAGTTTATTGCCCGGAAGCTATCCGGCTGCCAATGGACCGTAAATACTGATCTCCTACCTGGCCTCCTGAATCCTCATCCTGATCGAGGATTGAGCAACCATGGTAACCAAAAATACCTTGCTCCTGTCTGTCCCTGCTCCTCAAGGTCTAATTCGGAGAAACTCTGAACCAAATCTGTAAATAAAACTCGGTGGCAAGCTAAAGTCCCTCCGGACTTCCTGCTAAGTGCGTTGGCAACCATATTAGTTTTCCCCGGGTGATAGTCAATCGTACAGTCATAATCCTTCAGGAACTCCATCCATCTCCTCTGTCGGATATTAAGTTCCTTCTAAGTAAACAGATCTTTGAGACTCTTATGGTCAGTGAGAATCTCAAATGTAACGCCATATAAATAATGTCGCCAAATCTTCATGGCAAAAATAATGGCGACTTGCCCAGATCATGTACAGGGTAGATCTTCTCATGCTCCTTCAACCGACAAGAAGCATAGGAGACTACCATATCATGCTGCATCAGAACAGCGCTCAAACCCTGAATAGATGCGTCGGTGCAGAGGACATATCCGTCCTCTCCAGAAGGTAAAAAAATTCAAAAATCGGAGCCGACACTAGTCTCCGCTTCAGCTCCTAGAAGCTGGTCTTGTCATCCTCAGTCCAAGTGAACTTCACGTCTTTACAGGTCAGGCGTGTCAGTGACATAGCAATCCGAGAGAAACCCTCAACGTATCTCAGGAAATATCGAGCCAAACAAAGGAAGTTACGAGCCTCTTCTATAGACTCCGTCTACTTCCAACGGTAACAACCTCGATCTCCTGTGGAACCACGGTATAACATCATAACAAAAGACAATCCAAACCAGCACTACTGATAATCACATATAGATGTTCTCGTCGAATCATCTCTAGATCTATGCAAAGGTAGTGTACGTGACTCACCTCGGATCCGTAATAGATCACAACATCGTCCACAAAGATAATGGAAACCTATCCAAACATCCTCGACATACCAGGATCATCGAGTCCCTGAAAACATCTAAGGCACTGTAAGCCTATATGGAAAAAACCAAGACACATAATGTCCGTATCACAGACATTCCTATCCATAAGATCTCCGATAATAAATCGAAAAATCTGATCAACAATAACATAAATCACCAAAGAATAAATCCTCCAGGGTGAGAGCAACGCTCCATCACAGGAAACACCACATATGTGGGAGCAACGCTCTACCACAGGAAATCCTCAATATGTGGGAGCAACACTCCACCACAAATAATCTGAAATATGTATCTGCAATAAATATAGGAGCAATGCTCCGCTACCAGCAATCCGTGATATGTGGGAGCAACGCTCCACCACAAAACAATACCTAAGTACCCCTAAGGCACCTAACTATCCAGCTAGAGACTGTACAAGATCTCTCTACCACAATTCGCTGTGGTTAGCCTAGGATATAACAACCTAGTAACTAATCAAATCCATCATCAACTCTATCAGCATCCTAGTGAGTCATCCACTGATAGGAAAATTGGTTGATGGGTTAATTCAACAAATGACATGATGCAGTCACTCCACATTCTGCATTCAGTATAAGTAGAATCATCATACTGCTACCAATGTATGCACCTAGCACACATGCTCACACAATATATGTATGATCAACAAAATACTCCAATTATTATACACCAAACATACTCACAACTCAGGTATAATCAGTATGATACCTCCAACAATACATACCGAACACGTGTGCAAAAATCAATGTAGGTAAAATCAACAATACACCTCAAACAACACTCACATGACATATCTTCACCTATGCCAAGAGTATAACCAACATATACTTCCAATAAAGCATACTAAACCCAGGTGCACTCACAAATCAAACATAATCAAAAAGTTACCTCAGATACCACACCAAACACATATGTACATATCCCAACTCAGATTAAATCGACAAAATGCCTCCATCAAAACACCACCGATGTACTTATACTACATCTCGGATTTAATCAACAAGATATCTTCAATAATACATCCAGATACATACACCGAACTACATATCTATAATCCACAAGGAACTTTCAAACCATATCAGAACATGGATACATATACTACTTGCAAATGGACAGTCTACCACAGGACTCCTACAACACATAACAATCATAATATACATCCAACATAGACATGCAAAATCAGCATACCAGCTCAATCAAAGAGACCAACCTTATGCTACCAACACTCATGGGTTACGGGTATATCTAAACAAAATTCATGCATATGTATCAAGCATGAATACATCAATCAAAAGCAACCCAAAATAAAGCAGCCTAATCATCCAGTAACATCCCTGCTCTAGGTTCAAAGGAACTAGTATCGGAACAAGAAAGATATACACACCATGGTATAACATTGCAAGTCAATATCATAGACTACCAAGACTATATCTAATGGGAAAAAAAATTTTATCATCATAAATCCAAATGTACTCTCCCAGTATACACTAGTAACGATTATATCCGATAAGTGTTAAGCAATTTGCTCTACACTTCCTTACATCAGTGGGGTCACATATCCCAATGTACCCTCTAAGTTATCCCACCAGGTATATACAGTCCACGGTCAAAGTCTTCACGGACTAGGATACATCGATCCTCTAAACCAATCCAAGCCGATAATGATATATGGCTAAATCAGTCCTTTTCACGTCAGTACAAAACATGTACTCAAATGTGCTCTAAATACATAACTAAGCACAAATAACCTAAAGGTTCGAACCTCTAAAAATAGAGTATGGCAATCCTTTACTGATCAACCAACAAAAACTAAATCATTCATCTACTAACTAATCAAAAATACCTTAATCCTCCACAAGCAACTAAGATATATCCAACCACATAATACCATATGCATAAATGTGTACGACCCAAAAGATAAAGTCAGAATTCAAGATCATCAAGACACTCATTTTTATCCTAAAAAATATTAACCCACATAATATCAGATGAATCAGTCTCTACTCCACATGAGAGCAAGTTAGCATTCAAAACATCAAATCATTATTTATCCACATAGTCCAATATCAGAGGAAGCAAATATCAATTTTATCATCCTGTTAATTAACCACATAACATTTACTCTCACAAACCATTAGAAATCAACATATCACAATATCTGATCTCACAATATCCCTCAACCTCAAACCATTCTCAACAATGATCAAACTTGATAACTCCCCAATGACCAATTTTCATCGTATCAGGTACCCTAATATCCAAAAGATATGAGTATAAAAACTCTACTGGCTAAGTCAACAGGAATATGTAGGTATCATCCTTTACCCAGCTAACAATAGCAGAGGCTGGTATGTGCCTCCATCTCCTACTAGTAGTAACAGAAGCTAAAACTACTGATGGTATGATATGAAAAATCACCAGAGACTATAATCCTTGATCTCTATTAGGGTCGACCAAGATCAGTGGCTAACCCATCACATGTAATATGGGCTACAACAACCAGACATGTACTAAAGATAAAGTGCTAATACTTGTCATAACTATCATAAAATAAACATCATACCTATAAGCCGTTTAGAGATGTTCCGTCGCTGTCCAGTCCCCAACTTCTGACCTCAAAATTCCGAACATGAAAATCATCGGAAGTCCATATAAATCCGAAACGGAAGTCCGAAACAAAAACATAGTGGAAATCTGTAGCTCCGAAAATAAATACCCAAGTTTATTAGTAAACTAGGCTAACACTCAAATCCAGAACACCAAAGCAGGTATCCACCCACTCTGATACCAATAAATTTGGTATCAGATAAATCTCAAAAATCCATAACACGAAGATCAACCAAGTATCGCCAAACTTGGCGCTCTGATACCACTAAATTGGTATCAGGTTATCCCAAATATCCTAAATACGAAAATAAAGATCGTAAAACTTAAGCTCTGATACCACTAAATTGTCACGCCCCAGAGGAGTCCCCGTCCGAAGAAATTTCGGCAGCATCTCCCCTGTACGGCGAACAATCTGAAACTTTCTACATATCTCCATACCTCAGCCACAAGCGGCTGGAATAATAACAATAAATATAACACAACCACACAAACATCCACGCAGTTATATATAATCAAACAAAGCAGTAATACTCTGACTCGAAAACCACCCTACTCAACTACACTCGTAAAGCTCAAAAATCGATGAACTCACCTCTTCTGCCGTCTAGGCAGGCATGTAGTAGAATAAAATCCAAATCCAAATCCATCGACATAATAAAATCCGTAACATGTCCATAAGTAGATTAATCCAAAAACAAAACAAGTTCAAAACATAGTCTATGAAAGAAAAACCAAAAGACTAATCATATCCTCGAGGTCTGCAGGGACCAGCAACTAGAACTCTCTCCTGACAGCATCAACCTGAAAATATCAACAATGGAGGCGGGGTGAGTCCAACACTCAGCAGGTACAACTGATATACAAAGTAGGGAACAACACCTAGCACTAATCATGGGTACAGTCTCCTGATAAGAAAGATAAAAATGCATCTGAAGTAAACAGGAGAATACTGTACTAACCAGGTCCTGAGTATAAGGTCAAATAGTCCGAGGGATAAGGAAATCCTGTATGCATGTCAAACATAGGTATCCAAACAATATGCAGCATATAAATACAGCAAACACAAACACAAGCAATAAATGCATCATGCATATGATGCCAATGATGCGTCCTGGTCACCCCTGACGCCAGTCGATCATCTCACACAATAGTGAGGCCGAGTGGGTAGGGCTGTGACAACCGTGCACTCTGTCGTCACTACTCCTGATGAGTGACCGAGTGGATGGGATGCTGTCGGAATACACCTATCCTCCTACCCCAAATCATAAATGGGGGAGCGCAATGCTCTCAACTCCCGGTACACGATGACGGGGAGGAATCCCTGCCGGATAACACGTTGTGTCACACTACCCATGAGCGGACCAACGGTGCCTAACAGAGTCCCTGCTGCAACACACTCTGCCTGAATCGACCACTAACCCATGAGTGGTGGTGTGTGCAGATCCATGTAACTGGCGATGTGCTCAACAATAATGGAGCGGACTATCGCACAGCATGCAATCATGCAAATGGTGCATGGCAATAACCATAAAAACATCCTGACCTAATCCATATATATAGAAAAGTGCACCCTAGGTCAACGAATCATATCGAATCAAAGGTACACAGAAGGTATAAAAACCTAGGTCCTGAACAAGGTGAAGCATGGTATATCACTATCCCTATAAGCATGTATAAACAAATAAAGTATACATGGGATGCAAATCAAGCAATCAATCAATCATGTATCAGATATTGGGTAGTGACTAACCGAAACAAATAAAGGACATAATTAATGCAACTTGTTAAATTCACTACTATGTATATCAAATGACATAAGTCAAAAGTACCCGCCTCCAAAAGAAATGGTCCAATCCGTCCAAATCTCGCGTCAAAGCCTGTGATATCAAACATACATTTTTATTTAGCTACAAATTAAACGAATAGCTAAATAAAATCCTTAAGAACAATTTTAGGGATAAACCCTAAACCATAATCTCGACCTTCCTAAATTAAATCCAACAATTAACTAGAGTTAATTTCCCTTTAACCCTAATCATAACATTAGATTAAAAGTCTAAAGCTAATCAAATCTACCTATTCCAAACATAAACATAATCAATCTACTCGAAGTTCAAAACCCTAAACCTTACCTCAATATCCCAGTCGGGGTCACTGATCTACTGCCAAAAGTAGTGGCTGCTGGACCAAAGAGCAGCCCACAACACCCCAATTTCCGGATCCACCAAAACAGCACAACCTACTGCAATTATCGGATCGAAATGAATCAAAAGGTCAACACCACAACAAACCAGATCAACAATTAATCAAAATCCTTGCACCTACAAAATTTCCAACCAAACTAAACCTCACCGGGGACTTGATCAATGGCAGAGGGCACTAGGGCAAAGGATCTTGTCGGTTGCCGACGCTCGGAAGAGGAGAAGAAGACTGAGCAGGGAGTCGGCTGTGTCACGAGCCCACAAGAGGAGGAGTCGCGGTGACCAGCTGTGGTGGCGGCGCTAGGTGGCTAAGGCAGAGGCGTCGGTGTGCGGCTCGGGAGGAAAAGGAGAGATGTCGGCGTCGGTTAGAGGAAGACCTCTGCTCGGCTGTGCCTGAGTGCCAGCGAGGAGACGCCGGCGATGGCAGGTGGCTAGGGCAGAGGCTAGCTTCTGGCCGAGAGGGGCGGACGGCGGTGTCTTGTCGGACGAGAGGAGAGGGAAAAGGAGGCAGTGGCGGCGGCTGTTGCGGCGCCGGTTAGGGCAAGGAGAAGCTTCGGGAGCGCGAGGGAGAGAAGGAGAGTCGGGCACAGTAACGGGAAGGAGTAAGAAAAAGAGAAAAATAAATAAATAAGAAAAGGAAAAAGAAATAAATAAATAAATCTTTTCCTCTCTTAAATGGGTAGCCCAAACAGGCTTTTCCGGACCCCGTTTTTATCCCCGTCAACTCGTCCGTACGAGCTCCGAAAAATTCCCGAAAAATCTCCAAAAATTTCGGAAAATTCCCTTATTAATATTCGCCTACTTCCGGTATTTTACAGTTAAAGAGGGGAGGATGGACGGTGCTGTATCCCTTGTTTTTAGCCATGAATCTTGCACACAAAGAGAAAAAGAGAAAGGAGGTCCCAAGACTTGGTCTTGGATTAGCAATGTTTGAGATATATAAAAAATAGAAGAACTCGAGAGGCATTGCACCAATTTTGAGTTAAAACCAAACGAGCAAAAAAAATATCTGAATAGGTAAAGTTTTACTAATTCAGATAGAAAAAAACTGAAAATGTTTTCCCGGACTTGATTGATGGTTGCACCAATTCAGAGCACTGTTCTGATATCACTTGTTGGATCGATAGGCACGTGAGACGAGGGGATGAATCACATGATTTTCAAAAACTTGTTTTCTCATTTTTAAAATCACGGTACGAATGCAGCGAAAAGTGCGAACGCAGCAAAAAGTAAATAAGAAATTGAAAACAAAAGCCATAAGAGAATATAGTCGGTTTACTTAGTTCGGAGCCTTCAGCAACTCCTACTCCAAGACTCAGGTCCCACGAACCTATCGATAGGTAATCCACTAAAAATCTCTTCCAATACCTCTGGAAGAGGGAATCGAGTATAAAAAGGATTAGAACAAGTGCAACACATTGCACTTGTCCTTTTACAGAAATTAAGTACACAAACAAAATTCATTACCGACACTTAAAGATCGAAATGGGAGCACTCGTGTGTCGTTGTTGGTCTGCCGGCTGCGATCAAAAGTCCTCGAAATAGTCATCAGGCGTAGTAGCTTTACAGTAGAGTTGTAGCAGAAGCCTGGAGCAATCAGAAGCTCAAACAGATGAACAGTAGCTCGTATATCAGTGTTCTATCAAAGCCTTCTCGAGACTGCCTTAAATAGGGCTTGGAAGGCGCATTCCATAGCTATTGAAGGTTCCTTCAACCTGGTAAATGTGATCTCAAGTAGCCCGACACTTATCCGAGACTGCTTCCAAAATTTATCCTGTGTAAGGCGCCTTCCATAGCCATAGAAGGTGCCTTCTATGAACAACACGAAGGCACCTTCATTGCTTGAAGGCACCTTCGAATACTATTTATCCAAAGATAAATTTTCTCTTTTGTCCTGTAAAACAATGTTAGTTCTGCAACACAAGGATAATAATAATTAATAATAAAGAGTAGTAATTAGTTCTCGTCCTCTCAGGACTAGTAACTAGTCAAGGTCTCAGTTTAGAGATCCCAAATGGACCTAAACTGGACCGACACCTACTATCCCTCAACCAGAATGTGTTCTCACAAGGTCACTCTCCTCTAGTGACTTACATTAACTTACCAATTTGCCAGACATCCGGTTAGCCTGTCGACCTATCTAGACTTCATGCGAGCTATCTGATCAACTCGTTGACCTAGCTAGACTTCTCGCCAGATATCTGGTTTGCCTATCGACCTATCTGGACTTCGTACAAGCTATCTGATCGGCCTATTGACCTAGCTGGATTTCCTTCCAGATATTTGGTCAGTCCGTCGACCTATCTGGACTTCTCCTGCACACTTAATCAAGTGGTTAGTTCACAACAAAACATAACTCAACTTACTTATCATTCATCAAAACCTAAGTTAAACTGTTAGTGCAAACTGCACCAATACATTCATCACGTCATGATTATTTGTTCCACACTTTAAAATACTAGTACGTTTGTTCTAGATTTCATGTAGTTTATTAGTTACTTATGGAGCTATTATGTTTAGTGATCTATCACTTTTTATCCATATTAGTATAAAGTGAGTAATGTTTTTACTGTAAGAGTTTGAGTATTGGCTTTGTTTTATGATCTCTTTTCACTTTTCTTAGTTTTGATTATAGATAACTCTAAAAATAGTAATGATTCATAGAACTAGACTAGTACTTATGTTTTTAAGGTGACATCTCAATTAGATTTTGGTTACTGGATGATCTTAAATCATGATAATGTTTGTGCAGGGAGTACCAAATGATTGAACCTATGTTTTGATGATGGCAAAGGAGTTCAAAGTTAAGCTATCTTGTTGTCTAACAAGTTGAACTAAGTGTGCAGGAAAGTCCTAAGTGATCTTAAACAAAGAAAAGTTATAGCTGAGGTTAGGTAGATGGAAAGTCCTAGCCGCGGTTAGGCAGGTAGAAAGTCCTAGTTGTGGTTAGGCAATAAAGTCCTGGCCCGGGGGGCTGGGTAAAGTCTTGGTGGGCAAGGACTTTGGGTAAAATCCTAGAGTTGAGAACTCTAGGTGAAAATTCTGGGGGTTGCGGACACCAGGTGAAAGACTGAATGGGTCATGGAGCGAACGTCCAGCATAAAGTCCTGAAGTCTTGGACGCTAAGCAAAAATCCAGACGGTTCGGAGGACCAGTCTGGAAAAAAGTAATTTCTCCTGAGAAGAATAGGCGAGAATGCGTTCCTTTAAGAGAGATAGTAGGGGATAGTCCGACCTAAAATTTCAGCAAAATTCAAAGTCAAGACTAAACAGCTCGGAGATTATCAAAAGTTAATTTTTATATACAGTTTACCTATTATTCTAACTCTATTTTGTAGGAAGACTAATATTTTGTAAGTTAGGATTTTGCCTTGATCAGTCGACCAAACTTTGGATCAGTCAACCAAACCCTAGTGATCAGATCAGTTCACGGGCAACCTCGACTAAGGGATCGGTCGACCGAACCTTGAGTTCAATCAAACGAATAGTGGATAAGTAGCGACTTGATCGGGCCGGGTTGATCATACCAGATAAGCTGGGGATCATCAATGAATTAGTTTACCAAATGATGGGATCGGTCGATCGAACGAAGCTTCTTATCAGAAGCAACAACATTTGGACGGGAAGCTGGCTTGATTCAGGTAGGATCAGTCGACTTATCAGGGGGATCGACCAACCAATCAGCGTCGAGTCAAACAATGATCCCAAGATCAATGGATCTGTATCAAGTCCAACTCGGCTATAAAAGGAGGCCTAGACCAGCATTTTGAAACAATCAATTCTGACGATCTCTTTAGTGCCCTCTACTCCAAAGACAAGTCCATAAAGCTATAACGCTGCTCCGACGACCGAAAGCTCGCATCTTCAAGTCTCCAAAGTCTTCGGTATAATTGTTCATAGTACTTTAATTACATTATCATTGACATCATGTCTGTATTTGAATTTTCAAAACTATAGTGATTTCCCGATGAAAGCACTCTCACTGCAGGCCTTAGATTAGGAGTTGCCGCAAGCTCTGAACCAAGTAAATCTTGGTGTGTTTTTTATTGTCTATTTTTTTATTTCCGCTGTGCATTTTGTGTTTTTCGAAAAACTAACATGAAAGCCATGAGCGCTATTCCCCCCCCCCCCCCCCCCCCCCCTCAGACAATTCATTTGGAAAAATCAAAATTCTTGCATTTGCATTTATGTTAGTGACACTTTTAAAGCACAAAAAAAAATCATTTGAATAAGTGATATAAAATAGTTATTGTAAGTGGAAACTAACAATTTACTCCTTTGAGATTAATTTAGGTTACTGGGAAAATAAATATTATGTTTCTCTTAATTTTGAGTAGTCTTTTGAGACCTTGTAGTTTGAGAAGAATAAACCATGCATGCAGCAGGTAAGTGCCTATGGCTAGGAGCATAAAGAACTTGATTTTATTACGACTTGATTAGCTTAGGGATTGAAACTTGATATATTTAGATCACTATTGTATTGATCACAGAGAATAATTATTTAGGTCATATGCAAACAACTTTTATATCTTGCTCACCAATAAAATCATTTGATAGGTAGACCGACTGACTAGAGATTATGATGCACTATTTAACCACAAGAGTCTAGATTGTAATTTTTGGTTGAGGACAAGTAAATGTTTAAGTCTGGGGATGAAACAATATGTTATAACACTATCCACCAAGTATGTTGATGTCTCACCAAGAAGGTTATAACATTGTCCATCAACCACTCTACAACGGAGAAGACTTTAACAATTAGAAACAAAGGATGGAATGCTTTCTAAAGTTTAACATTGATATATGGTTCAGTATCAAGAAAGGATACACAACACCGATAAATGAACTCGGAGAACAATTAGATCCTGAAAAGTGGAATTCGAAGATGAAAAAGAAAGCTCAACTCGATGCTTGGGCTACATGCACCCTCCAATGTGGCTTGATAAATGTAGAACTTGATCGAGTTGATTACTTCAACAACGCTAAGGAGCTTTGAGACAAGTTGGTCAAAATTCATCAGGAAACCCATGCTCCAAAAGTAATGGAAAGAAATTTGAATCTAAATCATTTTTCTAACAATAAAATGTAGGAAAATGAATCATCCTCAGAAGAGTAGGACACGGAGGCACCAAAGCAAAGAAGCTTTATGGCACTAATGACAAAAGAACAAATAGCCAAACTCGCATCCAAGTTTGAGTCTGAGTCTGATTTCGAGTTTGAGATAAGCCACAGATCCATATCCATTTTAGAAGGACTAGATGAACTAACCACCCCTTCTAAATATAGAATGATTAAAATAATTAAATGCTTGTTTAAAAAATTGACTAAATCTAAGGATCATATTAACTTGCTACTTAAGGAAGTTAACCATCTTAAGGAGCAAGTCAACTTAAATCACTTAGCTAACCTATTGGTGCAGGGTGCACCAGAATCGAATCTGAGTTTTAATGTTGTCAAAGGTTCAACTTAAATCTTGTTGTGATCTGAAAAATTAACTAAGTTTCCAGGCTATTTACTCAATCGGGAAAGCCCTAGTCGCGGCTAGGCAAGAAAGTTTTAGCAGATCATGGATGACAGGCAAGAAGTCCAAGTGGGTCGAGGACCGGACACCTGACAATTGGAGTCGATAGGTCTGGACGACCTGCTGATATCCAGAGGAATCCTTGGTGAGATGATCCGATGTTAGGTCATAGTCCAAACAGGTGTGGAGGACAAAATTTTTGGTAGGTAGATTGAGGTAAGTAACTAGAGAGGAGTGATGTGGAGGTCATGTTCCAGGAAGGAGCATACCCTCAGTAGCTGATCCAACTGAAGAAAATGGTAAATTTCTAAATTTAAATCAACACATGTCTTACTGTCTTTTCTTATTCTTGCATTGCTACTGTGCTAACTTTGTGTTGTACGGATATTTTATACTACTGTTCAAACTAACTCTGTTTTACAGAATTCAGGTGGATCAGTCCACCGATTAGGAGGATCGATCGACTAAACCAAGCTGACTTGGCAACAGAGTTCAGATCGAGCAACTGAGCACTTTTGGTAGCCAAGGTAAATCGATCGACCGAACCTTGGGATCAGTTGACCAAACAATTAAAGGCATTAATGACGAAGAAGATCAAATCCCTATGAAGATGGAAACTGGGTTGATCGGTCAATTGAACCAAGGATCTATTGACTAAATAATTAATGCACTTAATGCAGGGAAGATCAGATCTCGGCGAAGAAGGAAATCCACGTGTTCAGTTGATCGATAGGGAGATCAGTCGATCGAAAGGATCAGTCGACCGAACGTCTTTTCAGTCTACTGAACAAGGCTTATAAAAGAAAGCCTCGAGCACTGAGCCAAAGTAACTATTCTGAATGCATTTTGTTCTACTGCGTTGCTGCTAATACTACTTCTGATCTTCCACTCAACGTGCAAGCTACATCACTAAGAAGCTCTAACTATCTTCATTGTTGTATTGTCGGTACTTTTATTTTAGCTTGCATGCTTTTGTATTAACTTCTCTGTACGCATTACCTCTTTTCTAAAGTTTTTAGAAGGAGGAATTTTAGTGAATTATACAATGGTGTGATCAAGAATTGTGGGTCTTGTAGTAGGAGTCATCACAGATTCCGAACCATGTAACCGAACGAGTCTACCTATTTTTATTTTCATTCCGCTGCTATTTTGATATTTTGAATTGAAAAGAAAAGTTTTGAAACGAATGATATTCACCCCTCCCCCTCTATCATTTCCTATCGATCCTTCAATTGGTATTAGAGTTGGTTACTTTGAAATAATTTAATAGTTTTTAAGTAATTTTAAAAACTTTTTCTTTTTCTTTAAAAGTATTTTTCCTAAATCCTAAGTAACATTCTTTTTTTTTTATCTCACACTACTAATCCTAAGATAAAAGTCTTGGAAATCTTCTAATTTTTTTTGGCAAGAATGTCGAACTCATACCAAGAGAGTCATAGTACGGTCCGTCCCCCACTATTCAAAGAAGACAACTTTAGCTACTGGAAGAATAGAATGGAGTTCTATCTCAAGTCCGACATCGTGCTTTGGTTCACTATATTGAAAGGATACACACCACTAATGGTAGATGGAAAGCCCATAGAGCTTGAAGACTGGACTCCCCCAATGATCAAGAAGGCTCAAATGAATTACAAAGCTATAAACACCTTCCAGTGCAGCCTAACTATGGAGGAACTAAACAGAGTCGAACCCTACGAGAATGGGAAAGAGCTTTGGGATCTTCTGGAAAATTACATGAAGGAACAGATGACTTCAAGGTAACAAAGCGAGATCTCTTATTGAATAATTTATTTAATATCAAAATGTTTTCCAGAGAAATTGCCACCCAATTGCACGCATGAATCAAAGACATTCTCGATAGCCTCCACCTAATCGGACACCACCTGGAAAACTGTGACACGATAAGGTATGCCTTGAATACCTTCCCTCGAAACGCTTTTTGGACATCGATAGTAGATACTTATAAAGTTTCTAAAGACCTTTCAATTCAAAAGTTAGATGAACTCTTTTGTGAATTAGAATTACATGAACAGTCTAACTTGAGTCAAGTTGAGAAAGGAATTACTTTGTATGCAGGAATAAACAAGGAGACAAAATCCAGAGCTAAAAGTGAACTTGAAAGTGAGTCAAACTCAGACTCAACAAATGAAAAAGAACTGGTAAACATGGTCCGAAGAATATTCACCAAAAGAAAGTTCAAAAGAAGCACAAAGAAAGTACCAATCAACCTGAACCAAAGCAAATCAAAAGTAACCTGCTTTGGATGCAAGAAGAAGGGTCACTACAAACATAAGTGCCCAAACCAGCAAAAGGAGAAGCCAAAATCCACAAGAAGAAAGAAAGCTCTCCAAGCGACATAGGATGAATCATCTTCCGAGGAATCTGACGTGAAAGAATCGAAGAACACAAGTCATCTTGCTTTTATGGCAAGAAATGAAGAATTAGAGACCGAGGAAGAGTACGAGTCTGAATCCTACGTCGAGTCTGTGAGAAGCCAAAGATCCATATCCGTTTCTGAAAGTCCTGATATGGTAACTTTTTCTTCCAAGTCAAATTTACTTAAAATTATAAAATGTTTGTTTAAAAAGTTAACCAAGTCCGAGGAACAAAATAGCTTACTACTTAAAGAAATGGATCACCTTAAGGAGAAAGTTAGCTTGAGTCACTCGACTGACCAAGTTCAGGTTAGAACTTCAACTCAAGTTGCAAAACTTGAAGAAGAAAATTTCAACTTGAAATGTCAAGTGGAGCGACTCAAGAAAACGTTGGAAAAGTTTGATTTGGGATTCAAGTGTCTAAACATCGTACTTGGATCGCAACGAGCTATGTACAACAGATCTGAGCTCAGGTACAAACCAAAAATAACCAATAAATCATACTTATCTTTACTTAGTCAAAACATTAGAAAATAAATCCAAGCATGGGTACCTAAGTCATGTTTAACTAAATTGAATCAATATTTGATTCCTAAGAGTCAGATCCATTTCTTAGATAGACCATATCTAAATTATGACTCAGGGAGAGCAAATATGAAAGTTGTTCACCCTACTTAATTGATTAATTATGCATGCTTAAACTTATATTTATTTTTCTACTTAGATTAGGATGGTTAGAAATAAAAAGTTTTACCAAACCCTAACAACATAGCATCAGAATGGATTGAGAGATGATAGTACGTCAAGGAAACTCTGTTGAAAGCATCTCTAGGTTGAATCATATGTGTTCTATCGCTCAAAGGTTAGCAGATAGAGGAGATGTTGTATCGCTCAAAGGTCTTGGCTGTCAGTCCCACTGGATTTTGGATTTCTATATGAGTTGTTAGTTTATTTTCCGCTACTCATCGTTTTGATTTTCTTTTTGTATCAAATGTTTATATTATTATTTATACTTTTGGTTAAATAAATATGTTTATATGTACATGCATACATATATGTATTATCAATTATTTCATATATTATCACTAAAGTGTATTATCCACTTTGAAGGTTAAATATACCCTCAGGTATGACACATCCTGCTAGTGATTTGTTTGCTTAGCAAAGAGCATGGTAAAAAAAAAATGTTGGTCAACATGGATGCAACATTTGTCCCATTGATCAACACACAGAAGTGATTTAGGCATCGAAATTTTGCATTATAGTCTTTGCAAGATTTTGCTTGTCTAGAGCACACCGAAGTGGCCTTCTCCTATTGATGAAGTGCCAAAGAATCAAGGCGGGCAGCTTCTTCCTCTTGTGACAATGGCACGAGTCTTCTTTTGAGTTGAGGTGGTTTTCTTCTTCCTCCAGCAATGGAGCAACAGACAATTAATCTTTGGTGTTGTTGGTTGAGATATTTTCTCTAGCAGCGAAATGAGTCTTTTCCACTGATATTTTTTCCTCCTATTTCGTTTATTTGGGCTCAGCACAGGACCCCCATTGTCCCCTTAGCTTCTTGCTGCTGCTGCTGCTGCTGCTTTTAAGGGTTGACACAGGAGTAGTACAATGCTCCATCTTGCTATGCTCAGGGCAGGCCGTCTCCAGGATTATTGAGGCTCTAGGCAGAATATATTTTTTTAAGACTTTAATATTTTATTAAAAATAAATATTAAAAAAATATTATTATACATATTTAATTTTATTAATAAAATTTAAAAGGATAATTTTATAGTAAAAAAATTATTTTCAAATCTTTCTCAACCCTCACTTCCTTGTAAAATTTTAAAAATAAAATTTTATGTTTAATTTTTTAAAATATAATATATATGGTCTAATAATTATTTTTAATTAAATAAATAAAATTAAAAATTTTCAGTAAAATATAAAAAATACTAATTAATTTGGTGACAAGGAATAAATTATTATAATATTATTAATTTACATTTTAATTATTATTTTTAAAAAATTATCAATCAATTTTAACTTCAATGAATGAAAGTATCAACACAAACGGTAAAATTAATGTTGCATAATTAAGAGGTAACATGTTAGAACAACAGATATGACCACTACTATAATAGACTCTTTTTCGAAATCTAGTATTAGCGAGAGCTTCATATATCGTATTATTTTTTTTATCAATTTTAATTTTGATAAATCATCAATCAAATTTATTTAGCTAAAAATGTTTAGTTTATAAATATCGATGATAAATTATTAAAAATAATAATAAATATTATAATAATAGTATAATATTATATATGTTTTTGGTTTTCTCGAGTATTTTTATAAAAATATCAATTAGTATAAGCAATAAATATTTTTAGTTTATTAACAAAACTTAATTTTAATCGTTAAAATTAATTATTGATTAATTTTAATCGTTAAAATTAAAAATTACCAATTAAATTTTTAATAAAAATAAAAATAAAATATCGGCCAAATCTAAATTTAATCGTAAAAAATTAATCCATTCCTATGTAAAGAATAGTTACACTAGGACAAATGCTTTTTATAATTTACATCCTTTTAAAAAAATGTAAGGTCGTCTGAAGAGGCCGCTAAAGTTATGACTTTACCTTTTTACTCCAACATTAACAAAAACTTAAAGATTACCAATCGAATCTAATTTTTAACGAATATACATAAATCGTTGCCCTGTCAACGATTTAAACTTATGGTATCTTGATGTAAATCGTTGATTAATTAATACATATGTCTCATTCATTTCATATTGTCTATTACAGAAGATCTAGATTGAAGAACCTGTTCCAGGAAGCTTTTTATCTTTTCTGTTAAGTTACAAATTAAATAAGGTACGGTGTTAGATTTTATCTTTATTATATGGATTTAATCGTAATAGGTATATACTAATACAAATTGAACCTGTTTAACTAATATAACTTAGGGTACATTTGGTTAAGAATTATCATTGGTTATTGACTTAAGGTTATCATTGATAACCTTGTTTAATTTAGGTAATGAACAATTCTCAAATAATTAATTATGTCTACCGCAAACATCATCAAAAGGAGAATGTGATTACCATCGAAATGTAAATTTTTTTACGATTCCAGGGTTAACAGAAAAATGTTCTCAAAATTATCCTCAAGCGCTTAGACAGTCATCTAGGGCGAGGAAGAGAGCGAGGAAGGAGAGAAGGGGGCAAGGGTGATGACTGCCCAAGCAAGGGCGGACCTAGATGTTGAGTTCTGCTGCCCGACGACGAGAACGATAAGGTTGCAGGACAAGGGGAAGAGCAGAAAGCCATCGCAACAATAGTATGTTGGCGCTGCCACTCCCATGAGCCATCAGTGTTGTTGCTTCTATGCCGGCACTCATCCCTCTGCAAGGTATGCGCCCTAGCAGCGAATGCTTGCCCCATCTGCACTACTCCAAGAATGGCGATCATCTAGGATGAGGAGGGAGTGGAGGAGGGGACAAGGGCGACAACTTCCTAAGCAAGGGTGAACGTAAACGTGATGGCGACTGTCGATGATGCTGAGTCCTGGTACCTTGGCGATGAAAATGATAAGGTTAGACAAGGGGAAGAGCAAAATGTGTGCCCCATCTACACTACTGCAGTAATGGCAGCGCCAATGTTTAACCTTAAGCAAAAAAAAGTAATGGTGATGCCATGGCAGTGACCCAATTGATCCATTTCGAGTATTGATCCATTGGGAGTATTCCATTCTTTAATGGCGTGGTTGTGACCAAATAATGATAAATCAGAATAAGAGAAGGAGGAAGAAGAGTAAATCAGTAAAATCTTAAATTAGGTGGTTGTATTATTTAAGTTGAACCAAATAATAGTAAATTATATTTTATTCTCCATAATCTTAGTTATGTGATTATGTGGTAATCACATAACTTAAGTTATATATGATAACTTGAACCAAATATGCCCTTAAAGTTATTAGGTTTTCAGATTATTGAATGTGGATCTCATATGTGTAGAATTCATTACCCGCATCCATTATCATCTATGGGCTGATAATGGATATGCACTATATAATTGGTTGGTCCCCAGAGGATTAGGACATCTTTTAAGATGTCTCTTTATTCCCCATTGATGAAGAGGATTCAATGTTGTCAACCCTAAGTCATCCGGAAGACCAACCTTCTTCTCCTTCTCCTTCTTATGCAAGATTGTCATATAGACAAGTTCTATGCGAAGAACAATGGCAATTCTGCTACATTCAGGTTCTTCGTAATTACAATATTTCGTATTTAATTATTGTGTTAAGTTTACGAATGAAACTAGATCATATCTTGTGTTTGCTAAATTCAAATTTTTATTTCGTTCCTAGAATTCATGCGGTTAGGAGAAAACTTATGTTCTATCAATTGGTATCAGAGCCAGTTTCTGTTTCATCGTTTTCATTGGTAATAAAGTTTAAGTATTTCATCAATGTGTTGTTTCTATGCTAGATTAAGTTTTCTAGTATAATATAATTTTTTATCATCAAAAATCATATAAGAGAATGTTAGACAAAATAATCTGTTGCCGGAGATTTTGGGGACTTAGCTAAATTTAAAATTACACAGAATTTAAATTCAACTTACAATAGAGGTGACCTGAGCGGATAATCTCAGGCTGCCAGCAGGGGCTGGTTTCTGCCAGGTGATGAAGCCAGTCTGTACAGTGTTGACAGAACGGGCTGATCGATCGAGCAGCACGAGCGGGCGCAGCAGATCAGAAAGGCCGACCGGGCATAAAGGATGATCAGACAGTAGGATCGACCGGGCGGGCAGACAGGCCTGGTGAGAGGAAGGTAGAGCGATCTGGTGTAGGGTGGACAGATCGGCAGGTTGGGCGAAGCAGATCGACCGAACGAGAGGCAAACCGGGTGGACAGACAGGTCTGGTGAAAGGTAGACCGGCCGAGCGAGAGGCAGATAGGCAAGTCTGGCGAAAGGCAGACCGGGCGGATAGACAAGTCTGGCGAATGGCTGATCAGGCGAGCAAACAGGTCTGGCGAATATACTGGCCGACCGGACGAGCAGGTCGGGCGAACAGAATGGCTGACCGGGCAAGTAGACAGGTCGGGTGAACAAAATAGCCGACCGGGCGAGCTGATCGAGGCTTGGGAATGACGTAGTTTCTTTGAAACAGATTCACCCCACCTCTGAGAGTGCTTCGAGGTTTACTCAGGTCGTTTGTTTCCTAGGATACAATGATCGACCGTGATTCCACCAAGCACTAGTGGTCACGGCGAACTGATTGACACCCGAATGCTATCACGGGCACTCTGCCGAACAGGAGTTGCACGACAGAGGATGAGGGAACGAAGGTGAAGAACTTCTACTTGTGTTCCTGTATCTCTTCTGCCTGTGATCACAACCTCCTTATATAGGAGCTCAGATCAACAACAGCGTTAATGGTCGATTAATGACCATTACTTGTCAAGCAGTGAAACGCCCATCGTTTCACTCATTATTGCTCAATCGTTTTGATTCTGCATTAATCTCGACTTTAATGCATTAGTTACACAGCAGCAAAAGGATTACGTGCCAAAACGTTGGTTGTTCCACTTGGACAAATTTTGCCCCGACCGGTCCAGCATTCGGCGCGTCCAGGTCGTGCCCGCACATTAGTCAACATGGTTCAGTACAAATCCGAGCCCTGGATTTACACCCCTCCTGCGAACCCACACGTGAGAGAGAGTCTCTCCCCATGCATTTGTTCATATCCTCAATGCATGTGAATCAATATAAACCAACCAACATACCATGAAACTCCCAATGTGGGACTAAAGTCTCATTCATAATGGAGTCTCTTTCCTCTTCCACCTCTTCTCCATTAACATCACTTATATTCAACAATCCCCCACATGAATGGAGATAGGATATGTGATAGCATTCAACAGTTGAGTCAAGTATAGGATAGGTAGATTTTACCCTTTGAACCTTCCCTTGTAAAGATTTGGTTGCTTACTGGCTGATAGTAGACACGATGTCCTTGAACTATACTGCCGTCTATGTGAGCAGTGGCAAATCTCACCCAAGACTCTCCCTGATACAACTCAGTTCTCATTAGTGTGTTCGTTCTTGGCCATGAACATGCCTGGTTCTGTGAGAAGTTCTAAGAATTGTGCCTCCAATTCTCTTCAAAGCGGCCCCACTTTTTTCTCACATAGGTGATCCCTCAAGAGTTGCCATCTACTCTTCTTGATCATTAAAAGCTCATCGACTTACCCTGGTCTAGTCACTGTTTCATTGGGCTATCCCCCCACAGTGTGTCTAGTCAGCGCAAATTAGTTGTCCCTTTGAACTTAGTTCTTGGGATCTCCAGTCAGCATAGGTTGGGTGTCCTCTGCACTGAACGCTAAAAATGGCATCAAGCTCATTCCTTGTGATGAGCTTGCAACTAACTCTTGATTTAACCCTTTGGTTAGCGGATCCGCTAGGCTATCCTTTGACTTCACATAGTCAATAATGATAACTCCTGTTGAGAGTAGTTGTCTAATGGTATTATGTCTACAACACATATGTCTAGATTTACCATTATACAGATGGCTCTGTGCTCGACCGATTGCTGATTGACTATCGCAATATATGCAAATCGTCGGCACAGGTTTTGACCATCGTGGAATATCTTCTAAGAATTGTCGTAGCCATTCAGCCTCTTCACCACATTTGTCAAGAGCTACAAACTCAGATTCCATCGTGGATGTGGTTATTATAATTTGCTTAGAAGATTTTCAGGAAATAGCTGCACCTGCTAGAGTGAAGACATATCTATTTGTAGAGTTAGAGTCTTTTATATCAGATATCCAACTTGCATCACTGTATCCTTCGATCACAGAAGGATATCTTGTATAGTACAGTCCATATTCATGAGTATACCTCAAGTACCTTAGTACTCTTGTTATCCATTTCCAGTGCTCAACACTGAGATTACTCGTGTATCTACTCAGTTTACTTACTGCACAGGCCAAGTCTGGTCGTGTACAACTCATCAGGCACATCAAACTACCAATCACTCGAGAGTACTCTAGCTGAGAGATACTTTCACCTCATTTTTTCGATAGATGTTGACTCATATCTATCGGCATTCGTGCCAATGCAGTATCACCCATGGTGAATTTCTCAAGAATTTTGTCCACATAATGAGACTGACTAAAAACAAGTCCTTCTGTTGTTTTAAGAATTTTAATTCCTAGAATCACATCAGCTAGGCCCATGTCTTTCATATTCATTGATCTTGAATCCACATTCCTTCATGGCATTATCAAATTTCTCATGCCACTGCTTCAGTGCTTTTTCAAGCCATATAATGATTTCACCAATCTACAAACCTTGTTTTTTTTGTCTTGGCACAGAAAACCCCTCAGGTTGCACCATGTAGATTTTCTCTTCTAAATTCTCATTTAGAAAGGCAATCTTTACATCCATCTGATGTATTTCGAGATTCCATAGAGCGGCAATAGCCAATAATACACTAATGGAAGTTATTCTCAACACTAGAGAATACGTATCAAAGTAATCGAGACCTTCTTATTATCAGTATCCTATGATTATGTTGGTTGCTACTCGGAAAACCTAGAGGTTCCACTGTACAAAAATTTTGTACAAAGGTTTGAACCTTTTCCTAGCTACCATGTGTTCTTTTAAATTAAATTTTGGATCGCCTGCGGAACTTAACACTTTTGATCCAAAACTTAATCTATATGTTCTTTTAGGTTTAGACTTGGATTTCCAGCGGAACTTAACACGTTCGACCCAAATCACCTTAAGTTATTAATTCCATTAAATATTAATTTCCATAATTGGTTCCCAGTACTGACGCGAGACACATGGCCTTCTTGGATATGGGAGCAACCACCACCGACTAGACAAAACCTTTTATAGAAATATAATATTTAATTTCCTAAAATAACTTTAGGTTAACCGAAAAGAACAATCAAATCACAAGGAAAAGAAAAATCAAAAGAACACAACATCGAAAAACATATTCGAAATTCTAGAACGTAAGCCTCTTGTATTTGGTATTATTTCCATAAACAACTAGTATGATGCGGAAAGGAAAAACTACTAGTTATACCTTGTAGAAAAACCTCTTGATCTTCTACCGTATTCCTCTTCTAACCTCGGACGTTGTGTGGGCAACGATCTACCGAGATGAGAAACCACCAACCACCTTCTTCTCCTCCAAGCAAGGTTCGGCCACAAAGGAAAACTTCACCAAGGAGAAAAACCAAAATACTAACCAAGCTCCAAGAGATGCTAGCTTTCTCTCCTTCTTCTTCTTCTTCTCCGAGTAGTATCCGGCCACCACAAGAGCTCCAATGGAAGAAGGAGATTCGGCCACCACAAGAGGAAGAGAAAGAGAGGATGGCCGGCCACACCAAGGAACAAAAGAGGGAGAGAAAACAATAGAGGTTTTTTTCTCATGAAGGCACCCTCACCCCTTCTTTTATATTCCTTGGCCTAGGCAAATTAGGAAATTTAATAATAAAATTTCCTCAATTTTCTTGACATGATTTAATTGAGAAAAATAAAATAAAATTTTCCAATTAAATTTACATTGGCCGGCCACATCAATGGGAAGCAAATTGGACAAGTTTCAATCAACAATTAAAACTTTCCTTATTTGTTTCCGGAAATTTTAAAAATAAAATTTCTCTTCAAAAAATCTCTTCATGGTTAAAAGAAATTTCCATAATTTTAATTTTACAACATGTGAATAATTTTTAAAGAGAAAATAAAATATCTCACCAATCTACAAATAAGGAAAGGGATCTAATCTCTTTCTTTAATCTTTTGTAAATTTTACAAGAGAGATAATTTAATTTAAATTCTCTTTATAAATTATTTCTTCCACATAATAAAAATTAAAATTAAAATTCTTTTTAATTTATTTTGGCCGGCCCTACTAGCTTGGGTTCAAGCTAGGGTCGGCCACCCAATCTTATACCTAGGTCGGCCCTAGCTTGTTCCCAAGCTAGCTTGGCCGGCCCCTATTGGGTGGGTATAGAAGGTGGGTATAGGTGGGTATAGAACTCTATAAATAAGAGGCTACGATAGGGACTGAGAGGAGGAATTGGTTTTGGTCTCCCGATAAAATTAAGCATCCCGTGTTCGCCCCGAACACACAACTTATTTTTATCAATGATAATTCATTCCACTAGAGAACTATCATTGAACTACCGCACTAATCCCAAATTACATTTTTGGGCTCCTTCTTATTATGAGTGTGTTAGTCTCCCTGTGTTTAAGATATCGAATGTCCATTAATTAAGTAAGTTACTGACAACTCATTTAATTAATATCTAAGTCCAAGAGTAGTACCACTCAACCTTATCGTCATGTCGGACTAAGTCCACCTGCAGGGTTTAACATGACAATCCTTATGAGCTCCTCTTGGGGACATTATCAACCTAGTATCTCTAGGACACAGTTTCCTTCTATAATCAACAACACACACTATAAGTGATACCATTTCCCAACTTATCGGGCTTATTGATTCATCGAACTAAATCTCACCCACTGATAAATTAAAGAAATAAATATCAAATATATGTGCTTGTTATTATATTAGGATTAAGAGCACACACTTCCATAATAACCGAGGTCTTTGTTTCTTTATAAAGTCAGTATAAAAGAAACGACCTCAAATGGTCCTACTCAATACACTCTGAGTGTACTAGTGTAATTATACAGTCAAGATAAACTAATACCTAATTACACTACGACCTTCCAATGGTTTGTTCCTTTCCATTTTTGGTCGTGAGCTACTGTTTATAATTTATAAGGTACTGACAATATCATCTTCTGTATGTGACACCACATACTATATTATCTACAATATAAATTAATTGAACAACTACAACTAAATGTAGACAATTTGACCAAATGTGATTCTTTATTCATAATGAATGTTTACAAAGCTTAGGCTTTCAGTATACACTCCAACAATCTCCCACTTATACTAATGACTAAGCTGCCATATCTTCTACCATACATCTGATTCCCATTTCCTCCACATGTCGATCGAAAGCTTTCGCCGGAAGGGCCTTAGTGAAAGGATCTGCCAGGTTATCCGCTGATGTAATCTTGGCGATGACAACTTCTCCTCACTTCATGATATCTCGTATCAGGTGGTACTTGCGCTCTATATGTTTACTTGCCTTATGAGCTCGTGGTTCCTTCGAGTTTGCAACTGCACCGCTATTATCACAATAAATTGTGATGATTTTGGGCAAACCAGGAATCACTTCTAAGTCCATTAGAAAGTTCCTGAGCCATACTGCTTCTTTAGCTGTCTCAAAGGCTGCTACATACTCAGCTTCCATGGTTGAGTCCGAAACGTATTTCTGCTTAACACTCCTCCATGAAATGGCTCCACCTCCTAAAGTAAACACATAGCCTGATGTAGACTTACTGTTATCCCTATCTGATTGGAAATCTGAATCCGTGTAACCCACAGGGAGCAGATCGTCTGTTTGGTAAACTAGCATATAATCTCTAGTCCTTCTCAGGTGCTTTAATATATGCTTTACCGTAGTCCAATGTCTTTGTCCAGGGTTACTCTGATATCTGCTGACTATGCCTACGGTAAAACAGATATTAGGTCTCGTACATAGCATTGCATACATTAGGCTTCCTACAGCCGAAGCATAAGGAACTGCTTGCATGTCCTCTATCTCTTTCGATGTCTTCGGAGACATCTCTTTAGATAGAGCTACTCCATGTCTAAAAGGTAAGAAACCTTTCTTGGAATCCTGCATGCTAAAACGAGCAAGGATTGTATCTATATATGAAGCTTGGGACAGACACAACATTCTTTTCTTACGATCCCTTATAACTTTGATCCCAAGAATGTGTGCACAATCTCCTAAGTCCTTCATATCAAATTGTTTGGACAACCATACCCTTACGTCTGATAGTACCTTGACATTGTTGCCAATTAACAAAATATCATCTACGTATAGTACAAGAAACACCACCACGTTTCCGTTACACTTCTTGTATACACAAGACTCATCCGGACACTGAATAAATCCATATGACTGGATTACTTCATTAAACCAGATGTTCCAAGACCTTGAAGCTTGCTTCAGTCCATAAATGGACCGATTGAGCTTGCACACTAGATGCTCTTTGCCTTTTTCAATGAACCCTTCTGGTTGCTTCATATGGATGTTCTCTTCAAGACTTCCATTAAGGAAAGCTGTCTTGACATCCATTTGCCAAATCTCATAATCCATATGAGCAGCAATTGATAAGAGTATCCGGATAGACTTAAGCATGGCTACCGGTGAAAAGGTTTCCTCATAATCAATTCCCTCTTTCTGAGTGTACCCTTTCGCAACAAGCCTAGTTTTGAAGGTTTCTACCTTCCCGTCTATCCCTCTTTTCCTTTTGTAGATCCACTTGCATCCAACGGCTTTTACACCATCAGGTGGTTCTACAAGCTCCCAGACCTTATTAGAGTACATAGACTCTATTTCAGAATTCATTGCCTTTTGCCAAGATGCTGCATCTATATCTTGGAGTGCTTCGTCATATGTTCGTGGATCAGGTTCATGTTCCGGGATCAAGTCCAAGACTCTCCCAAAACATGAATCTTCAGCTGCCTTACAACCCTCCCACTATGACGAGGCAGTCCGTGGTTGTGTATCATGTGTGACACGTGTTGCGTCTCTTGTGATACTTCATCTTGTATTGTTGGTGCTAAGTAGACGTGTCCTCTCTAAGTTCTTCTAAAACAACTTTGCTCTTGGGCTTGTGATCCATTATATAGTCTTCTTCTAAAAGCGGGCATTGGTGCTAACAATGACCTTCGGTCTTTAGGACTATAAAATAAACCTCCTTCGTTCCTTTGGGATATCCCACAAACACGCGAACTTATGACGAGATTCTAACTTATCGACATCTGGTTTTAGCATGTGTTGGACTACCCCAATCCGAATATGTCTTAGACTGGGTTTCGCCCATTCCACAATTCTATGGGAGTAGAAGAAACTGATTTAGAAGGTACTAAGTTCTGAGCATATCTGCTTTTCAGAGCATATCCCCAAAACGAATTTGGTAATTCTGAATAACTCATCATTGATCTAACCATCTCCATAAGAGTCCTATTCCTTCGCTCAGCTACACCATTCTGTTGGGGCGTCCGGTGCAGACAATTGGGATTGAATCCGGCCTTCGATAAGTAATTCCTAAACTCTCCTAAGAGGTATTCGCCACCACGATCGATCGTAGTGTCTTGATACTTTTACCTAATCATTTTTCCACATCACCTTGTATTCTTTGAACTTATCAAAGCACTCGGACTTCCGGCGCATTAGGTAAATATATCCGTATCTTGAATAATCATCATGAAAGAGACAAAATATTCAAAACCTCCTCTTGCCTGGACAGACATAGGACCACACAAATCAGAGTGAACCAATTCTAACACTTCTTTGGCTCTATACCCCTTGGCCTTAAAAGGCCTCTTGGTCATTTTACCTTCCAAGCAAGATTCACAAGTTGAAAAATTTTCCAACTCTAATGAACCCAAAAGTCCATCGGCTATAAGCCTCTGAATCCTACTTAAGTTAATATGACCAAACCTTAGATGCCAAAGATATGCTTGGTTCATTTCTGAAGGTTCTTTTCTCTTATTTGAGTTAGAAGATGAATTATAAATTTCCATGTTTTGCTTTGTGGAAGAAATTGGATTTAAAGTATACAAATTGTCAACTAATGCACCAGAACAAATAATCACTTTATTTCTTTTAATAACTACATCGTTACTAAAAGAAACTGAATATCCATCTAAAAACAGTTTAGAAACTGAAATTAAATTATTTCTAAAACTGGGTACATAAAGACAATTTCTTAAAATCAAATTTCTATTTCTACTAAAAGATAAGTAGACGTCTCCCACCGCCACCTTAGTAGCATTGCCCATGTAGACGGTAATCTCTCCTTCAGTTAGTCGTCGGGTTTCCTGGAACCCCTGCAGGGAATTGCAGACATGATCAGTGGCTCCCGTATCTACACACCAGGTGCTGGTAGATAACACCGCTAAACATGTTTCAACAACTAGAGCATGAGATATACCTTTGTTGTTCTGATTCCTACGAGGACAGTCCGCCTTCCAATGTCCTGCCTGCTTGCAGATGAAGCACTTGCCCTTCGGCTTCTTCACTCCAGCTTTAAATCCCGTACTCTGAGATTTATTCACTTTCTTTGCTGAACCAGCTTGTTTCTTCTTCTTCTTTCCTCTCGGTTTAGAAGTAGAACCATTTTCAGCATAGTGAATTTGAGAATTGTGACGAAATAATCCTTCTGCTGCTTGAAGTTCTGTCAGTAGTTCCCCTAATGAATAAATCCTCTTATTCATATTATAGTTCAGGCGGAACTGCTCAAAACTTCTAGGTAGCGTTTGGAGGATCATATCGATCTGGGTTTCCCCATCAATTTCTCCTCCAAGGATCTGTATCTCGTTCAGATAAGCCATCATCTTTAGGATATGATCCCTTACAGGAGTACCCTCTTGCATGGTGGCTGTCATTATCTTTCTCATAGCTTCTTGTCTAGAAGCCCTATCCTGATGACCAAAGAGTTCCTTGAGATTGTTCATAATATCATAAGCTGTTGGTAAATCTTTATGCTGATGTTGCAATACATTTGACATTGAAGCCAAAATATAACACCGCGCCATCTCATCTGCTTTTACACATCTCTTATGATATTCAATCTCCTCTTGGGTAGATTCACCAGTGGGTGCATCAGGACAAGGTTCAGTCAGTACAAATTTGTAGCTTTCAGCAGTCAGAACAATGTCCAGGTTCCTTTTCCAATCTATGTAATTAGGTCCAGTAAGTCTATTTTGTTGAAGTATGATGGACAGTGGGTTGAAAGTCATCCTAAGAATCATAAATAATTTTTGGTCAGAACTCTAAATTTAGAATAATATTGATTCCTCAAACAATACTATTTTAAATTAACCAACACCTCAAAACACCGTGAATTTTGTATGCCACGTTAGTGTGGACGTATACAAATTCGACATTTGTAAAAGGAGGGTTTTAACCCATTAATTTTATTATCTTGTCAACCTAACTTTTTGACAAATAAAATTAATAGTTGGTATCATTTGGTCTCACAAATAATAGCAGTGACTCCGTTGGGGAGGATACTATTAGATGTGTCTAAGTGTATACCATTACTTGACACTAAGTCCATTAATAAGATTATGCCCCTTCTGTTGGGGAAGATCACACGCTCTTAATTAATTTCCTATAGTCATCCATAAATGGAAGTCTATTCTAGTGATCCGCAAACAAGCTCATCCGTTATGGAGGAAGGCACTCAGAGCCAACGCGCAAGCTTGCTTGCATCACTTACAAACCAGTAATGGAGACCATGGGATTTACTTAAAAATCCCTCTCCCACTTAGTTATTTATAAATGAGGAATTTTAACTATGCTAGCCTACTAAACATGTAAACTAACATGCACACACAACACAAATATAAAAGCAATAAATAGAAAATCTAATTTTCAACTATTATGGCTTTTATCTCTAGTTGTCCTCCGTGTGTTGTCATCCCAAGCTGCTACCATATTTGGCCACTACCACCGGGTCTAGCTGTCGCATCCATCTTGCTCCTAGTTCCGCTGCGCCTCTGGTCCTTAGAAGGTTCCACGCTTTGCAAGATTCGATCCGCGACATAAATAGAATTTTACATTTTGATCCTATATTCCATAAAAGGAATGTACATGTATCTAGATCAAAAATAAAATCCTAATAAAACTAAATACAGCTCCTGCTGTATTTTAAATACAATCATGCACACACATATAAATGCCCTTGACATGTCCAAGGGTCCAATCACACACATAATAACTAAAAGCCATAATAGTTGGATCCTGCATCCATAAAGTTAGCACATCCTACTATTATCCTGCATAATTATGTATGACATGTGCATAATTAAACTAAATACCAAATACACAGAGGCAAAACCCTAGCTCTGATACCAATCGTTGGTTGCTACTCGAAAAACCTAGAGGTTCCACTGTACAAAAATTTTGTACAAAGGTATGAACCTTTTCCTAGCTACCATGTGTTCTTTTAAATTAAATTTTGGATCGCCTACGGAACTTAACACTTTTGATCCAAAACTTAATCTATATGTTCTTTTAGGTTTAGACTTGGATCTCCTGCGGAACTTAACACGTTCGACCCAAATCACCTTAAGTTATTAATTCCATTAAATATTAATTTCCATAATTGGTTCCCAGTACTGACGTGGCGAGGCACACGACCTTCTTGGATATGGGAGCAACCACCACCGACTAGACAAAACCTTTTATAGAAATATAATATTTAATTTCCTAAAATAACTTTAGGTTAACCGAAAAGAACAATCAAATCACAAGGAAAAGAAAAATCAAAAGAACACAACATCGAAAAACATATTCGAAATTCTAGAACGTAAGCCTCTTGTATTTGGTATTATTTCCATAAACAACTAGTATGATGCGGAAAGGAAAAACTACTAGTTATACCTTGTAGAAAAACCTCTTGATCTTCTACCGTATTCCTCTTCTAACCTCGGACGTTGTGTGGGCAACGATCTACCGAGATGAGAAACCACCAACCACCTTCTTCTCCTCCAAGCAAGGTTCGGCCACAAAGGAAAACTTCACCAAGGAGAAAAACCAAAATACTAACCAAGCTCCAAGAGATGCTAGCTTTCTCTCCTTCTTCTTCTTCTTCTCCGAGTAGTATCCGGCCACCACAAGAGCTCCAATGGAAGAAGGAGATTCGGCCACCACAAGAGGAAGAGAAAGAGAGGATGGCCGGCCACACCAAGGAACAAAAGAGGGAGAGAAAACAATAGAGGTTTTTTTCTCATGAAGGCACCCTCACCCCTTCTTTTATATTCCTTGGCCTAGGCAAATTAGGAAATTTAATAATAAAATTTCCTCAATTTTCTTGACATGATTTAATTGAGAAAAATAAAATAAAATTTTCCAATTAAATTTACATTGGCCGGCCATATCAATGGGAAGCAAATTGGACAAGTTTCAATCAACAATTAAAACTTTCCTTATTTATTTCCGGAAATTTTAAAAATAAAATTTCTCTTCAAAAAATCTCTTCATGGTTAAAAGAAATTTCCATAATTTTAATTTTACAACATGTGAATAATTTTTAAAGAGAAAATAAAATATCTCACCAATCTACAAATAAGGAAAGAGATCTAATCTCTTTCTTTAATCTTTTATAAATTTTACAAGAGAGATAATTTAATTTAAATTCTCTTTAATAAATTATTTCTTCCATATAATAAAAATTAAAATTAAAATTCTTTTTAATTTATTTTGGCCGGCCCTACTAGCTTGGGTTCAAGCTAGGGCCGGCCACCCAATCTTATACCTAGGCCGGCCCTAGCTTGTTCCCAAGCTAGCTTGGCCGACCCCTATTGGATGGGTATAGAAGGTGGGTATAGGTGGGTATAGAACTCTATAAATAAGAGGCTACGATAGGGACCGAGAGGAGGAATTGGTTTTGGTCTCCCGATAAAATTAAGCATCCCGTGTTCGCCCCGAACACACAACTTATTTTTATCAATGATAATTCATTCCACTAGAGAACTATCATTGAACTACCGCACTAATCCCAAATTACATTTTTGGGCTCCTTCTTATTATGAGTGTGTTAGTCTCCCTGTGTTTAAGATATCGAATGTCCATTAATTAAGTAAGTTACTGACAACTCATTTAATTAATATCTAAGTCCAAGAGTAGTACCACTCAACCTTATCGTCATGTCGGACTAAGTCCACCTGCAGGGTTTAACATGATAATCCTTATGAGCTCCTCTTGGGGACATTATCAACCTAGTATCACTAGGATACAGTTTTCTTCTATAATCAACAACACACACTATAAGTGATACCATTTCCCAACTTATCGGGCTTATTGATTCATCGAACTAAATCTCACCCACTGATAAATTAAAGAAATAAATATCAAATATATGTGCTTGTTATTATATTAGGATTAAGAGCACACACTTCCATAATAACCGAGGTCTTTGTTTCTTTATAAAGTCAGTATAAAAGAAACGACCTCAAATGGTCCTACTCAATACACTCTGAGTGTACTAGTGTAATTATACAGTCAAGATAAACTGATACCTAATTACACTACGACCTTCCAATGGTTTGTTCCTTTCCATTTTTGGTCGTGAGCTACTGTTTATAATTTATAAGGTACTGACAATATCATCTTCTGTATGTGACACCACATACTATATTATCTACAATATAAATTAATTTAACAACTACAACTAAATGTAGACAATTTGACCAAATGTGATTCTTTATTCATAATGAATGTTTACAAAGCTTAGGCTTTCAGTATACACTCCAACAGATTACCAATCTGGCCTTATACTTATCAATCATGTCATATGACTTCATTTTCTTCTTAAAAATCCACTTGCAACCTAGCGATTTACTTCCCGGAGGAAGATCCACAAGTTCCCAAGTGTGATTTTGCAAGATAAATTCTATCTCAGATGCAATTGCCTCTCTCCAGTGAGGTCTATCAGAAGAGCATACAGCTTCTAAGTAACTTCGGGGCTCACTCTTCAACATGAAAGTGATAAAATCCGATCCGTAGGATTTTTCTACCCGAACTCTTTTGCTCTATCTAGGCTCAATCTCCATAGGTTCCTCATCATCATCTTCATCTTGTGTTTCATATGCCCGTTTTGAGGAACTAGCTGTTGGTGCGGTTAGCACTAACGATTTAACCCAGGTTTTGATGAATGACAAATCAGGTTAAGTTAGTTTGTTGTTGTCTGACACTTTGATCAAGTGTGCAGGAGAAGTCCAGACAGGTCAACGGGCTGACCGGATGTCTGACACGAAGCCCAGTTAGGTCGACGGGCTGATCGGATAGCTGGCACGAAGTCCAAGCGGGTCGACGGGCTGACCGGACGCTTAGGCATGAAGTCCAGCTAGGTCGACGAGCTGACCGGATAGCTGGCACGAAGTCCAGACGGATCGACGGGCTGACCAGACGTCTGGCAGGTAAGTGAGGTAAGTCACTAGAGGGGAGTGACTGCGAGGACGCGTTCCCGGGAAGGGAACATTAGGCGTCGATCCGGCTTAGATCCATTTCGGATATCTAAGTCGAGATCGTGACTAGATTCTGGTCTCGGAAAGACGGAATCTAAGTCATATTCTTTGCTATTACTTTGTTGAACTTTAATTGTGCTAACAATCTGTTTTATAGGATATATATTTGCCTCGGACTAACTCTATTTTGTAGGAGAAGGAGTTCCTGGAAATAGGAGGTCCGGGCGCCCGGAGGTCCAAGCGCCTGGAGGTAAGTTTTATCCAAACTCGCGCGTCGCCACGTGGAGCTTGCTGGTTGGACCTGCCACGTCCCACCAGGATGCCCGGAAGGGATCCGAGGCGCCCCGAGCCTCATATAAAAGGAGGGTCAGAGGGGAGCTTCAGAATCACAACGAAAAGAAAGTATTCCACTACTTGGTCTACTGCTCTGCGCTCCTGCGACGCTAACAAAGATCCGACAATACGCTCCTTTCCTTTTCTTTAATTCTTGTCGGTATTTGCTTTATTTTCATTAGCATTCCTGTACTTTAAATTGTAATAATTTTCGAACTGCTACTGATTGTCCAACGAAAGTACTCACGGAGTACGAGCCTTCGAGTAGGAGTCACCAGAGGCTCCGAACGAAGTAAAAAACACTGTGTTCATTTGTCTAAGTTTTTTTATTCCGCTGCGCTTAACTCTTTTTAACGCTGTCTTTTCAAATCGATATTCACCCCCCCCTCTATCGACGTTTCACGATCCAACAAGTGGTATCAGAGCAGGTACCGCTCTGATTTGGTGCAACTACCAATCAGACAGGGGGTGAAAATATTTTTTTTCTTTTTGTTTTACGCTTAATTCTAATATGATATTATTATTATTAATTTGGAAATTTTTCTTCGTTGCAATTAAATCTATATTGGTGCAACACTAATTTAGATACTCCTATTATTTTTTTCCCGCACTGCTAATCCAAGACCAAGTCTTGGGATATTCTTTTTCGTTGTTTACTTGTGTGCAGGATGTCTTAACTAGAAGGCTTTAGCACAGTACGTCCTCCCCTATTCAACGGGGATGACTTCTCGTACTGGAAGAAAAGAATGGAGGTATACCTAAAGACAGACTACGATCAATGGTTCAGCGTCATAAAGGCGTACCGAACTCCAGTCGACAACTCCAGAAATCCACTAGACCCAGAACAGTGGACTCCGGACATGAGGAAAAAGGCATCAACAGAAAACAAGACAATCAACACGCTACATTGCGGCCTAACACGAGAAGAGTTGAATCGGGTCGGACCGCATCAGAACGCTAAAGAATTGTGGGACAAACTGATTGAGCTACACGAAGGAACGAGCGATGCAAATGTAACAAAAAGAGACCTACTTTTAAATAAAATATTTAATATAAAAATGCAAGAAGGGGAAATGGCAAGTCAACTGCATGCGAGAATCAAGGATGTCCTCAACGGACTCCACGCGATAGGCCACCAGATGGAAAACAGAGATTTAATAAGGTACGCACTAAATACCTTTCCTCGTAATAGCTTGTGGGCATCGATCGTAGATGCCTACAAAATTTCGAAAAATCTATCTAAGTTAAAATTAGACGAGCTTTTCTATGAGTTAGAATTACATGAACAAACTAATGCTGGAGCCGAGAAAGGTATTGATTTATTTGCAGGCTCATCCAAAGAAAAGAAGAGCAAGTCTGAATCTGAAGAGGATTCCGGTCAAGATTCAGAAGACGAAGAATACCTGGTGAACTTGGTAAGAAAAATGTTCACCAGGAGAAAAAGGAGCTTAAGCAAAAAGGACCTTCAAAAGATCAGTCCTCCCGCGGAACAAAAGAATGTGACTTGCTTCGGATGCAACAAAAAGGGGCACTACAAGAATGAATGCCCAAGACTGAAATTCGACAAACCGAAGCCAACCAAAAAGAAGGCCCTCAAAGCAACGTGGGATGACTCCTCCTCGGACGAATCGGAGGTAGAAGAGCAGAAGCACCAGAGCCACCTCGTGCTGATGGCCCGTGAAGCTGAAACGGAAGACGAGTCGGGAGATAAAGACGGGTCCAAACCCGAATCATGCCACGAGTCCGTACTCGTTTCCAAAGGCCCGGATGAGGTATATTTTAATTTAAAAAAAAAATTTTAAAAATTATTTCCTGCTTAAATAGTAAGTTAATTAAAATAGAAAATGAAAACAAATCACTCCTTGAGGAAAATCAAGACCTCAAGGAACAAATAAAAAATTCAAATCCAATTCAAGATATAATACTTGAAGAGAATTCATCATTAAAATCAGAAATTAATAACTTAAAAGAAATACTAGAAAAATTCACTACAAGATTAAAAAATCTAGACTTAATCCTGAACAATCAAAAAGCATGTTATAATAAAACTGGACTTGGATACAAGTCGAACTCAAATAAAACCTTTAAATCATTAATAACCCAATACAAATCAACTAATCAAGCTTGGATTCCGAAAGCGTGTTTTACCACGCAAGTATGAATTAATCAATATTACATACCTAAAGAAAAAATATATTATATAAACTCGAATAAACCAAAATACAAATCAAAGAAATCAAAATTTAAACATATTAAACAAAATATAAATTATCACCAAGTTAATTATAACTATAAAAGAAATCAACACAAACCTAAAACGAAAATTTAAATTAAAGACCAATAATTCAGGGGGAGGCTCCAGAATAGCTGGCACCTCCAAAACTAATTTACCCGACAGGGTAACCTAAACAAACTAACCCGGCAGGGTAATTAGGATTAGTTAAAAAGAGACCAAGTTTAACTTGAATCATGGTACTGGTGAAGTTTTTGGATGATAGTACGTTAGGGAAACTTGGGCATCGCATGTCTAGAAAGATATGGTTTCGATCTGGTGCATTTGGCCAAGTGGAACTGACCGAAGCTACCCTTAAATGGATCCTAACTAGTTAGACCAAGATTTAGTACTAAACTCCATGGATAGGACTATTCGGAAAACCTCGAAAGGTTGGTTACTTCTAATGACGTCCAAGTGACTCACCAAGCTTAGAAGTTTATCCGAATAATGCCTATTTGTTGAGATCAAAGCTAAACCTGAATCTAACACAAGTTAAACCAAACTCCATAATTAAAATCCAACTTATCTCACAAAATTATAGGATTCCCTCATTGATAATCTAGATCGGGTGAGATGAATAAGGATTAAATTAATTAATTTTTAAACTAAATTAAAATTAACTAAAATTAAAATTTGAATTTCAAATTAAAATTAAATTTCGAATTTAAAATTAAAATTAAATTTTGAATTTCAAATTAAAATTAAATTTTGAATTTAAAATTAAAATTAAATTTCGAATTTCAAATTAAATTAAAATTAATTAAAATCAAATTAAAACAAAATTTTGAATTTCAAATTAAATTAAAATTAATTAAAATTAAATTAAATTAAATTAAGTTAAACTTAATTTTTTTAAAAAAATTTATTTTAAAAATTAGACTTAATTTTCTTTAACTTAAAAATTTATTTTAACCTAAAAATTATTTTAACTTAAAAATTTATTTTAACCTAAAATTTATTTTAAATGAAAAATTTATTTTAACCTAAAAATTATTTTAAAAATTTATTTTAACCTAAAAATTATTTTAAAAATTTATTGTAACCTAAAATTTATTTTAACTTAATTATTTTTTTTAAAAAAACCTTCTAAAACAAATCTTTTAAAAATTATTTTAAAAACTTTTAAAACTTATTTTAAAAATTCTTTTAAAAAAAAATTTAAACTTTTAAAAATCATTTTAAAAATTCTTTTAAAAATTTTTTTTAAAAAAAAAAACTTTTAAAACTTATTTTAAAAATTATTTAAAAATTATATTAAAAATTCTTTAAAAACTATTTTAAAAATTCTTTAAAAATTATTTTAAAAATTCACTAAAAACTATTTTGAAAATTCTTTAACAACTATTTTAAAAAATCCTTAAAAACTATTTTAAAAATTCTTTAAAAACTATTTTAAAAATTCTTTAAAAAAACTATTTTAAAAATTCTTTAAAAACTATTTTAAAAATTCTATAAAAATTATTTTAAAAATTCTTTAAAAACTCTTTTAAAAATTCCTTTAAAAACTATTTTAAAAATTCTTTATAAAATTATTTTTAAATATCTTTAAAAACTATTTAAAAAAAATCCTTTAAAAACTATTTTAAAAATTATTTTAAAAATTCTTTAAAAAAAACTATTTTAAAAAATTCTTTAAAAACTATTTTAAAAATTCTTTAAAAATTATTTTAAAAATTCTTTAAAAACTATTTTAAAAATTCTTTAAAAATTATTTTAAAAAATCCTTTAAAAACTATTTAAAAAATTATTTTAAAAAATCTGTTAAAACTATTTTAAAAAAGAAATTCTTTAAAAACTATTTTAAAAAATTCTTTAAAAACTATTTTAAAAATTCTTTAAAAATTATGTTAAATTTTCTAAAAACTATTTTAAAAATTCTTTAAAAACTATTTTAAAAATTCTTTTAAAACTATTTTAAAAATTCTTTAAAAATTATTTTAAAAATTCTCTAAAAACTATTTTAAAAATTCTTTAAAAACTATTTTAAAAAATCCTTTAAAAACTATTTTTAAAATTCTTTAAAAGCTATTTTAAAAATTCTTTAAAAACTCTTTTAAAAATTCTTTAAAAACTATTTTAAAAATTCTTTAAAAACTTAATATTGAAGTTACAATTAAAATTAAAATTTTAACTTAAACTTAAAATTAAATTTAAACTTAAAATTAAACTTAAACTTAAATTAACCACTAATATTAATTTAAATCTAAAATCAAAACTGAATCAAACTTATGTTAATTGACATAAAACATATTATAAAAATCATTTTAAATTCTTTTTAAATGCGGTTTTAGAAATCTCTTTAAAAAAACAATTAAATAGATAAATAAAAATAATAATAATAATTATAACTAATACTTTCATTGACCAACTCAATCAGGTAATATGAAATTTAAATTATTTCACTAAGTATTAAATTATTAAATAAAGTAAAAACTAATCAATAAATTATTGATAATGCTTAACTGTTATTGAATTAATAAAATATTATCTTATTTAATCTTAAACTAAAGTTAAGCGTCTGAATCTAAAATTAATTAATAATTGATTAATCAAATTCAAATAAACAGTTATACCAAGGTTACATAGATAATAACACAAGTGTTACTAAATTAGACAAATGTGTTACGGCTTTTGAAATTTAAATCCCCTAGAAAAATTAATAAATTAAAGGAGAGTAATAAATTAAAGGAGTATCACATTCAGGGGGAGGTTTTTTTTAATCTCCTTAAGTGTTATTTTTTCTCTTTAAAATCTCTTTAGAAAATTATACCCCAATTACTTTGAAAATTTTATATTAAAAATTCTTAGCAAATATTTTCAAAATCTTTATTTTAGATATCAGGTTTAGGGGGAGGATTAAATCAACACTTAGCACCTAAATTATTTTCTCCACCTTAAACATAAAGTTTTTACAAACTTAGTCAGTTTTGAAAAATAGATTTTTTTCAAACTTAGTTTTGGAATTTTGATTTTGAAAACTTATGTTTGAAAACTTGAATTTTTAACTTTGACCTTAAAAACTATACTTGAAAAATTAGCTATTTTTCAAAGTTACTAAGTTATAAATCAGCTATTTTTCAAGACTTAGTTTTTTTTAAGAAGTAAAGGTAAAACTATCTTTTAAACTCCCCTAGGTTAACTTGACATTTTTTTTACCTTGTCTGTATCTATGATTACTTAACATTAGATCTTTTGATGAATGATAAAGGGGGAGGGTTAGGTGGTTAACTTAGCTAAACCAAACTGAAAATACAAACTAACTTAAAAACCACATAAATGCATGTTGTTTCTTGCATAGGTTTTCACTAACTTAACCAGGTTGCCATTCCATCAAAAAGGGGGAGATTGTTGGTGCGGTTAGCACTGACGATTTAACCCAGGTTTTGATGAATGATAAATCAGGTTAAGTTAGTTTGTTGTTGTCTGACACTTTGATCAAGTGTGCAGGAGAAGTCCAGACAGGTTGACGGGCTGACCGGATGTCTGACACGAAGCCCAGCTAGGTCGACGGGCTGACCGAATAGTTGGCACGAAGTCCAAGCAGGTCGACGGGTTGACCGGACGCTTAGGCACGAAGTCCAGCTAGGTCGACGGGCTGACCGGATAGCTGGCACGAAGTCCAGACGAGTCGACGGGCTGACCGGACGTCTGGCAGGTAAGTGAGGTAAGTCACTGGAGGGGAGTGACTGCGAGGACACGTTCCCGGGAAGGGAACATTAGGCGTCGATCCGGCTTAGATCCATTTCGGATATCTAAGTCGAGATCGTGACTAGATTCCGGTCTCGGAAAGACGGAATCTAAGTCATACTCTTTGCTATTACTTTGTTGAACTTTAATTGTGCTAACAATTTGTTTTACAGGATATATATTTGCCTCGGACTAACTCTATTTTGCAGGAGAAGGAGTTCCTGGAAATAGGAGGTCCGGGAGCCCGGAAGGGATCCGGGCGCCCGGAGGTCCAGGCGCTCGGAAGGGATCCGGGCGCCCGGAGGTAAGTTTTATCCAAACTCGCGCTTCGCCATGTGGAGCTTGTTGGTTGGACCTGCCACGTCCCACCAGGGCGCCCGGAAGGGATCCGGGGCGCCCCGAGCCTCATATAAAAGGAGGGTCAGAGGGGAGCTTCAGAATCACAACGAAAAGAAAGTCTTCCACTGCTTGCTCTACTGCTCTGCGCTCCTGCGATGCTAACAAAGATTCGACAATACGCTCCTTTCCTTTTCTTTAATTCTTGTCGGTATTTACTTTATTTTCATTAGCATTCCTGTACTTTAAATTGTAATAATTTTTGAACTGCTAGTGATTGCCCAACGAAAGTACTCACGGAGTACGGGCCTTCGAGTAGGAGTCATCACAGGCTCTGAACGAAGTAAAAAACACCGTGTTCATTTGTCTAAGTTTTTTTATTCCGCTGCGCTTAACTCTTTTTAACACTGTCTTTTCGAATCAATATTCACCCCCCCCTCTATCGACGTTTCACGATCCAACACTAGCATCCTCATGGGTCTTATATGGAAACACATGCTCGAAGAAAGAGACATTTCTCGATTCGATTATCGAGTTCTTGTGTATCTCCGGTATGTGTAACTTATACACACAAAATCGATACGCACTGCTGTTCTGTGCATATCCAATAAATATGCAATCAACAGTCTTTGGTCCTATCTTAATCTTTTTCGGATTAGGCACCAACACTTTAGCAAGACACCCCCACATTCGTAAATATTTGTAGGACTATTGCTTTCATTCCATAACTCATAAGGGCTCTTATATATTTTCTTCCAGGGCACCTTGTTTAAAAGGTAATTAGCTGTTAACACAGCTTCCCCCCACAAGGACTCTAGCAATCCAGAGCTTAATAGAAGATTATTCATCATCTCCTTCAGAGTTCAATTCTTTCACTCAGCAACTCCATTTTGCTGAGGAGTATAAGGAGCTGTTGTTTCGTGTTTGATCCCATGTTCAGCACATAACTTAGCAAATTGTGATACATATTCACCGCCTCGGTCACTTCGAACCACCTTAATTTTTCTATTAAGTTGGTTTTCAACCTCAGTCTTATAGAGAGCAAATTTCTCTATAACTTCATCCTTACTTTTGAGAAGATACATATAACAGTATTTTATATTATCATCTACAAAAGTGATGAAGTATTTATTACCACCACGTGTTGGCGTACCTTTTAGGTCGCACACATCAATGTGGATTAGGTCAAGTGGTTCGCTACTTCTTTCAATATGTTGAAAGGATGACCTTATCATTTTCGCTTCAATACAAATCTCACACTTGTGTTTTGGGTCAAGGTGGAATGTAGATATGCTTTACATATTAATTAATCTACGTAATACATCGTAGTTAACATGTCCTAGTCTACCATGCCACAAACACGAAGACTCAGGCATATAAGTGGAAGAGCTTTCAGTTTTATTTATCTTAGGCCTAATCGTCATTACATTGAGGTTTAAACAACCCATCAGATACATATCCCCTTCCTACAGACACTCCATTTTTGGACAATACAACTCTGTCCGACTCAAAAATAATACGAAAGTCATGCTTGCTTAACAGTGATTCAGACACTAGATTCTTCCGAATCTCCAGAACATACAACACATTATTCAGAGTAAGGTCCTTGCCCGAGGTCATCTTCAGCACCACCTTTCCTTGGCCTATGATGTCCGAGGTTGCTAAGTTTCCCATGAACAGTTTGTCTCCAGTGACTTCTTCAAAGTTGTGGAGCAGCTCCTTGTTGCAACACACATGTCTGGTGGCTCCAGTATCGATCCACCATTGCCACGGGCTTGAACCGACCAGGTTCAGTTCTGAGACCATTGCGCAGAGGTCGTCTATTTCTAGTCCCTCGTTCAGGTTGGCCTCCTGCTTCTTCTTCGCCTTCTTGCACTCCGAAGATTTGTGACCCACTCGGTCACAGTTGAAGCACTTCCCAAAGAACTTATTTTTGTTGATGCCTCCTCTGGGTCCCATCTTGAAAGACTTAGGGTTCTTCCGTTTTGAGCTTTGACCATGCCTGACTACGTTGCCTTTAATAGTAGCCTGAGAGAATAGTTTTCTCTCTGAACTCTTGTTGTCTTCTTCAATGCGAAGTCGAATAATGAGTTCCTCCACATTCATCTCCGACCGCTTGTGCTTTAGATAGTTCTTAGAGTCTTTCCAGCCGGGAGGCAACTTCTCAATGATAGCAGTCACCTGGAAGGTTTCACTCAGAACCATCCCTTCTGAGTGGATCTCATGCAAGATCACCTGAAGCTCCTGGACTTGGTTGATCACCATCTTGGAGTCAATCATCTTGTAGTCTAGGAATCAACCCACGATGAACTTCTTAGCCCCTGCATCCTCCGTCTTGTACTCCTTGTCCAGGGACTCCCACAGCTTCTTAGTCATTCTCTTCATGCTATACACAGCGTATAGCGAGTCGACAAGATAGTTGAGGATGTAGTTTCGACAAAGGAACTCAGAATGAGTCCATGCCTCCACTGCACTGATGGTCTGCGCATCAGCATCCTTAGTACCCTTGGGAGGGCCTTCGGTCAAGAATCGAGCCAGGTTGAGCGTGGTAAGGTAGAAGAACATCTTCTGCTGCCACTTCTTGAAGTTCAGTCCATTAAACTTCTCTGGCTTTTCCCCGTGGTTGATTGGCATAGTTCCAATCGAGGCGGAGGAGGCCTGCACGTGTTGAGTCTGTTGTACTTCAACATTTCGTTCTGTGGCCATCTCAACAGAATCGAGTCTATTTCAAGATTGTTAGACAAAACAATCTGTTGCCGGAGATTTTGGAGACTTAGCTGAATTTAAAATTAACAAAATTTAAATTCAAATTACAATAGAGATGACCTGAGCGGATAATCTCAGCCTGCCAGCAGGGGCTGGTTTCTGCCAGGTGATGAAGGCAGTCTGCATAGTGTTGATAAAACGGGCTAATCGAGTAAGCAGCACGAGCGAGCGTAGCAGATCAGAAAGGCCGACCAAGCAGAAAGGATGACCGGGCAGTAGGATCGACCAGGCGACGAATGGCTGATCGGGCGAGTAGATAGGTCTGGTGAAAGGCAGACCGGCCGGGCAGAATGGCCGACCGGGCAAGCAGATAGGTCGGGCGAACAGAATGGCCAACCGGGTGAGCTGACCGAGGCCTACGAATGACGCAGTTTCCTTGAAACATATTCGCCCCACCTCTGGCAGTGCTTCGAGGTTTACTCGGGTCGTCTGTTTGTCAGGATACAACGGTCGATCGTGATTTCACCAAGTACTAGTGGTCACGACGAACTGATTGGCACCCGAATGCTATCACGGGCACTCTATCAAATAGGAGTTGCATGACAGAAGACGAGGGAACGAAGTTGGAGAACTTTTGCTTGTGTTCCTGTATCTCTTCTGCTTATGATCACAACCTCCTTATATAGGAGTTCAGATCAACGACATCGTTAATGGTCAATTAATGATCATTACTTGTCGAGCAGTGAAACGCCCATCGTTTTATGTGGCAAAACATTGGCTGTTCCACTTGGACAAATTTTGCCCCGACCAGTCTGGCATTCGGTAGACACATGTCGTGCCCTCACACAAGTCAACATGATTCAATGCAAATCCGGACCCTGGATTTGCACCCCTCCCTGTGCACCCACGCGTGAAAGAGAGTCTCTCCCCATGTATTTATTCACATCCTTAATGCATGTGAATCAATATAAACCAACCAACATGCTATGAAACTCTCAATGTGGGACTAAAGTCTCATTCATAATGGAGCATCTTGCCTCTTTTACCTCTTCTCTATTCACATCACTTATATCCAATAGAGAAAACTAGGATATACTTGTTTTTTTTTGAGTTTTTCGTATTTCTACGAAGAACATGAAGAACAGCGAAAATCATCATTGTTCAACCTAATTTTAGATAAAATTATGATGGTTCAATCAATTACTTAGTCGAGCAATGGATTATCGAGTCTAAAATTTTAAATCGAAACGGTTGAAATTTAATTAATTAATTAATAATCTTAAATTCACAATTACATTAATTATCAATCGATTAGAATTATTTTTATTGGATTGAAATTATTTTTGTTTTGATTAAATTTTTATCGATTGAGATTCTTATCTTAGCTTTTAATCCAAAATAAATTCTTTTCTTCGTAAATAGTATTTGTATTTTACTATTTCGTAAAAAAAACTATTTCAATGAAACCGTATTTCATATATATATATATAACCTTTGTTTCGTTAAAAAAAACCGTAATGTATTTTTTTCCCTCTTGGCACTGTTGTTGAATATTCAACGTTTTTTTAAAAAAAATAGTAGTATTAAAAAAATGTTAGTATAATGATTAATTAACTATAGGACTTAAAGGAAACTTTTACTTTTTAAGGAAGGGTTCTCTAATATATAATCATGTAATCACATATAATAGATTTTTAAATTAATTAAAATAATTAATTATATTATACTAATCGATTACTATAAGGTATCAATTAATTAATAAGTCTAATTTTTTTATTGTTAAGGCTGATTAAATAATTTCTGTTTGAATAAAGTTTTGAAGGTTTTCTTGAGTTCCTCTACACATGAACTAATGTATAGATACAAAAGAAGACATCTTAGGTAGGTTTAGTACATTTTATATTGATAGACATATATCTATACTAAGAATAATTGGTCTAAAGGAATGTTACTTTTATGTCAGATATATGCATAAGGTAGCTTACAATTATAGAACAAAAAAAATATTGCTTTGTTAAGATCATGGACAAAATATGTCGACCTAAAGGAAAATATATTATGTGACTGAGTAAGATTGTTGTGAGCTATGGACCAACATATAATTAATATAAAGTATCATATTATGCGTACAATAGGTCGGCTCAAAGGAAGATATATTGTGTGACCAATTAGAGTTTGAGTTATATCTGAGAGTACTGCTGATAAATTATATTTTAGTCCATAGACTAAAATATAATGTTGTATTTGGTATCATATAAATAGTCCATTTATATACATTTAAAATTTTATTTTATTTGAATAATTTTATATTGATCCTGTCCGAAAGCTGAATCAACGGACGCTGGGCACGTGACGCTCTCCGCACGGATGACGTAGATCTCCGGCCGGTCGTACAGAGCTCCGGCGAACCTGCAAAGAAGTCGGGCCGGGAAGGGGTTCCCGGCGACGACCCTCCGGCGCTCAAGTCAGGCAAGTGGATAGCAAAGAAATGGCTCCGACTATGCCAGAGTGCGTACCTCCAGTGAAGTGCGAGGCTCCTTATATAGAGCTGGGAATGAGCTCATGCACACATACCGAGGCGAATACGTGTCCCCAGCCCATACCTCAGTAAGGGCTTGTCAGAAGGCTTACCTGACACCATACTGCCACAGTCCAAGCATGTCTTCGATGGGACAGCAGAACCCCTTGTCGCAAGATTTGGAGTATGGCCTGGTCATAGAGCATGTCCGCTGTCAGAAGATGTTCCTTGTCCTTTTTTCTACTTACTCCATGCCGGGCGTCCGGCCGACCAGCACTCGCCTTACGTCCGGCGGGTCATATATAGTGGTCTACTTGGGAGATTCTCGATAATGTGCTCTGTGGAGACTGTTCGCAGTATGCTACCTTATGTCTTCGACCGAGCGTGCCATCCGCTTGGCCCTACGATCCTGTTCAACGAGCGCCGGAACCCCGACTCCCGCCGGGGCGCCTTTTGCCATCAGTTAGACACCGGTCGGCCGGCCGGGCGGTCGACCCACCCTTCCCCGGTCGATCCACGTATCCAACCTTTTCTCGGTCGTCCGATCGGTCCATCCTTGTCCGATCGACCACCTGGCCCTTTGACTTCCAAGTGGAGTTGACTCCCCAGAACGAGGGTCCCCTGTTCCTACCGCCGGATCATATATTATACATGTTCTTAGATTTAGTTAAATCGTGAGCTTAAATAAATTTCTTTCTATAATTTCAGTGCAATCTGTAACTACCAATATTAATAACATTCCAACATTAACTAGTTCAAATTTTGTTGAATGGAAAAAATATGTGATCGTAGTCTTTGGTTGCATGGACTTAAACTATGCATTAAGGAATGATCATTCCGCGTCTCTGACCAATGATAACACTACAAAGTAGAGGGTTGAATTTCAACAGTGGGAGAGATCAAATTGTATGTGTCTAAGTATTATGAGACTTTCTATACTGGCACAATTTAAAGGCTCAATAACTGAAAGAGATGATGCTAGGAGTTTCCTTAGCCAATTAGCATATCGTTTCATAGTAAATGAAAAGATCGAGACTACCACACTTCTTTCGAAATTGGTAACCATACAGTATAATGGCAAAGAAAACATAAGGGAGATACCTGTAAGTGCTCACTTAGCATCTGAATCTCATGGTTCGAGCAAGAAAAGGAAAAGGATCAATAAAGAAAAAAACTGTAGATTCTAGGGGTTATGACTATAAGGTGCAAAAGAAACAAGATAAGGAGCTCACTTGTTTCTTCTACAAGAAAAAAGTCATATAAAGAAAGATTGTCCCAAATGCACTAACTGGCATGTAAAAAAATATAAACTTCTCAACTTTGTTAGTCCATAAGGCAATTTGGCTATTGTACCCACAAACACTTGGCGGATAGATACTAGTGCTACTACTCATATAATTGTCAGTATGCAGGGTTGTTTTAAGAGTCGTCTTCTGCTTGATGGTGAAAGATACATCTATACAGAAAATGGAAAGAAGGTTAAAATCAAGTCGATTGATGTGTTTAGGCTTTAATTAGGAACCAATGTCTTTTTAGATTTAGCAAATATTTATTGTACCATCTTTTTGACATAATTTAATTTTAATTTTTTTTTGTTTGGACAAATTAGGTTATTCTTGTTCATTTAGAAATGGAATTTCTGGTATTTTCTTTAATTCAGTGTTGGTTGGCAATGGTTCCTTGGTTGATAAACTTTATAAATTGAACACCTTTACTCCTACGGTTGATAACGTAATAATGCATAGTATAGATATGAAACACAAATTGACCGACGAAAATTCTTCCATATTAAGTGTGGGATTGCTCCTCAATATACCATGTCTGGTACTCTCGGTCAGAATAGTGTAGCTGAACATCACAATCGTACCCTAAAAGACATGGTAAGAAGTATGATAACTTTCACTTCTTTATCAGAGTCTTTGCGGGATGAAGCACTCAAAACTGTAGTTTACCAACTCAATAGAGTACCTAGTAAGGCAATAACTAAAACCCCATTCGAGATGTGGACAGATAGAAAGCTTAGTATTAGGCATTTACACGTCTGGGGTTGTCTAGCTGAAGCTAGGCCTTATAGGCCTAATGAAAGAAAATTAGACTAAAAAATAGTTAACTATAATTTTGTAGGTTACTCTGAGAAGTCAAGAGGGTATAAATTTTATGATTCCTCTAATAAATCCTTCTTTGAAACGGGAAATGCCAAGTTCATTAAGGACAATGGGAGTAATAAGGTCAGGGAAGTATCTTTTGAGGAATGCTTTGGCGATCCTCCTGTGGTCACTACTAGTGTGATCAGCATCGGTATGGTTACCATAGCGCACATTATAGGTATCACACATCCAATGAACCAAGATATTCCCATGACATCTCCAATGCAATTGGAGGAGTCTGCCACTGAAATTGAAGCATTACCTCATATTGATGAGTAAATACCTCAACTACCTTAAAAACAAGTACCTTTAAGGCAACCCATAAGAGAACAGCGGATCACAAATTCTCATGATTATATTTATTTCCAAGAGTATGATTTTGGCACAGGGATAGAAAGTGATCATACATCTTTCCAAGAAGTCAAGCAATGCCCTAATCCTAAAAGGTGTATTAACGCCATGCAAGAATAGTTAAAGTCTATGGAAGACAATGACGTTTGGGAACTTGTTGAATTGCCTAAATATAAGAAGCCCATTGATTGCAAATGAATATTTAAAACCAAGAAGGATTCAAGGGCAATGTAGAAATGTATAAGGCTCATTTTGTTTCCAAGGGATTCACTCAGAAAGAAGACATTGATTATAAGAAGACTTTTTCACCTGTGTCAACGAAAAACTTCTTTAGGGTAATTATGGCACTTGTAGCTCATTATGATTTGGAGCTACATCGAATGAACGTAAAAAACTACATTCCACAATGGAGACATAGAGGAATCTATATATATGGTGCAACCAGAGAACTTTAAGTCTAAGGACTCAAAGTACCTAGTATATAGATTAAAGAAGTTCATTTATGGTTTGAAACAGGCACCGTCAATGGTATCGAAAATTTGATCAAGTGGTTACCTCATATGATTTTAAAGAGAACCCCGTTGATTAGTACATATATGTCAAATTCAGTGGAAACAAATTTGTTATACTTATTTTATATATGGATGATATATCACTTGCTAGCAATAATAAGGGTTTGCTGCATCAAACCAAGTCATTTCAATCTAATTTTGAAATGAAAGATCTTGGTGAAGCATCCTTTGTTTTAGGCATATAGATCTATCATGATCATTTACGAGGCATTCTTGGGCTTTCACAAGAGTCCTATATTAAAAAGGTTCCTATAAGGTATGGTATGTAAAACTGTACACCTGATGACACACCTGTGTTAAGAGGTGACAAGTTTAACTTGCAGCAGTGTCCACGACTTGAGCTTGAAATAAAGGAGATGAAACAATTCTCATATTTGTCAGCAGTGGGAAGTCTTATGTATGCACAAGTTTGTACTGGACCAGATATAACATTTATCATGGGGATGGTAGGTAGATATGTTAGTAATCCAAGACCGTTACACTGGAAAGTTGTAAAGAGAGTGATGCAGTATTTGCAAAGAACTAAAAAACATATGCTCACATATCAGATATTAGATCACCTGGAGGTGATTGGATATTCAAACTCTGATTTTACTGGATGCTTGGATAGCAAGAGGTCCACTTGGGTTATATGTTCATGCTTGTTGAAGGGGTTATATCTTGGAAGAGCGTCAAACAGATGCTAGTAGTCATTTCTACTATGGAAGCAGAATTAATAGTATGCTATGAAGCATCCAATCACAGAATTTAGCTGCAAAACTTTATTACAACGTTACAGATTATTAATGGTATGGACAAGCCACTGAGAATCTACTATGATAATAAATCTGAAGAATTTTATGTCATGAACAACCGTAGTTCGTTGAAGTCTAAGCATATCGATATCAAGTTTCTAGCAGTTAAAGAAAGAGTTCAGAGTCGTCAAGTCATGATAAAGCACATCAACGCAGATTCCATGCTAGCTGATCTACTCACCAAAGGCTTGGTGCCTAAGGTGTTTCATGCACATGTTATGGATATAGGAGTCATTCTTATGGAAGAAGAACTCATCTATTAGGAGTCTGTATTTATTTTATTACTGTATGTTAATAAAGATAAGCATTTGTTTTAATTATTGTACATACTTAAAGTTCAAAACATCCATGAGTATCTTGTTTGTTTAACACTCTGAATAAAATATGTCATGATTTACTACTACTGTTTAGCATTTGGTAATTATAAATATGATATATAGATTCCTTTTGAAATCATAAAGTTGATCATAATTTGCTATTGTAGTTTAGCATAAAGTATTTTACAAATATGATCTAACCTTTTATGAGGTTACCTTAGGACCACATTTCATATAATTTCCATCTACACATCTACATTTTGATCTATGTCGTTAATGATATTGGTGTTGTGATTACTGTTGGGGCTTGTTATGATCATATATAGTAACTATGACTTCTTTAGTCCTATACTAATAATGTTAATGGATTAGATTGTTTACAAGAGTATTCTGTACCCATAAAGTTTAATATCAATGAAAGTTTACTTATATATCTTATGCAAATCACAAATAACCCAAGTGAGAGATTATTGGATTTTATCTCTATTATGTGAGCTTAATTATAATTTGTATATGCTAATACGAACTAAACTATTTTAAGTGATATAACTTAAAGTTATTAGGTTTTTAGGTTATTGGATGTGGATCTCATATATATAGAACTCATTGCCCACATCTATTATCATCTATGGGTTGATAATGGATGTGCACTATACAATGGGTTGGTCCCTAGAGGATTAGGATATTTTTTGAAATGTCTCTTCGTTCCCCATTGACGAAGAGGATTCGACGCCGTTAACCCTAACTCCTCCGGAAGACCAACCTTCTTTTCCTTCTCATTCTTCCACAGGATTGTCAGATCGACTAGCTCTACACGAAGAACAATGACAATTCCGTTGCATTTAGATTCTTCATAATTACAGTAATAGATATGATATTTATCTTCAAAAAAATTAAATTATGTAGAAATAAAGTCTTAATAATTTTTAACAATAAAAACATTACTTTCGGTAAAAAATTAAATGATTTTTAGATAATGATTGAAAATCTCAAAAAAAAAAAATTTCTTTTGATAGTGAACATCATTTTTCTTCACAAGAAAATAAATTTTTCAAAAAAAGATCTGCAAAACATTTTTTAATTTTAATAGTACAAATTTTTAAACAAATAATATAATAGTCAAATATTTTGAAATAATTTTCAGTTAGTCGATCAAATTATCAGATGGTATTGTAAAAAATTTCAACTCGAAATGTAAATAGTAGGCATGCTAAATAATTAATTTCTTTAAATAATATGGAAAATAAAACACATTTAAATTTAAAAGCATGCATAAAATTAATTTAAATTATACTAAGCATAATTTAGGAATCCAATACAAATTTTTACATACTGGATTTATCAAATAATTTTTTGGAATATAATTTCTAGCTGTTTTTGTAATTTGACCCTTGTGAAATCGTAAATACCAGTTAAGTCTACTATTATATCTAACATTTGAATATTGAGAGGTATTTGAGCATGCAGAATTTTGTTTGAGTGATTCTATTTTTTCTCTTAATTTTTCATTTTCATCTTTGATTTTATCAAACAATTCTAGTGGACATGGAGTAGCTATTTTTCTTTTCAAATCAACCTCTTCCTTCTTTAATTTATTATTCTTAAATTTTATCTTACATAAAGATTTAGTCATTAATGTTATTTCAAAATAAAGTTGATCAGGAGGTAGAAGACATACCTCACTTACCATATCATGTTCGAAGTTGGATGCTCCCCCTTCACTGCTGCTTTCCTTAGATGTAGTTTTCCCTTCATTGATGCTCTCCTCTTGGTGACTTGCCATCAGTGCTAGTCCAGCATGCTTCTCTAGTTCAGACTCCGATGATGACTCATCCCATGTTGCCTTCAAATTTTTGTGCTTTGGTTTACTTGGCCCTTTGTTTTTCTCCTTCTTTTTCAATTTCAGACAGTCATCCTTAATGTGCCCTTCTTCTTGATAGTTATGGCATCTTACTTTTCATTTTCTCGGAACAAAGTTCTTAGCCTGTGACTTTTAAATTTGTTAGACTTAAAAAACTTAGAAACTTTTCTTATCATGAAGGTTGCTTCGACTTTGTTAATTGATGAGTCTGAATCTGGTCTATTCTTCTGGGCTTGCAATGCTAAGTTTTGATTTGGTCTCTTTCTTTATTCTGCACATCAAGACTTGTGTAATTCAAAATTAGAAAAAAAAAAAGATTTTGTAGTGTACTTACCTCGAGGTCTTTGGAGATATAGTAAGAGTCTACTATAGATGCCCATTCTGGTATTCTTGAGAACGTATTTATAGCATACCTTTGCTAGTCCCGATTAGTTATTGTTTCTCCAAGGTTCGTTAATCTAGTGAATATCTCCTTGATTCTTTTGTGTAGATGAGAAACTGTTTCATCTTCTTTTATTTAGAGGTTGTTGATTTGGTTCCTAAGCAGGTCCCATCTTATGAGCTTTACTTCGGATGTTCCTTCGTGTAGCTCCAGGAACTTCTCCCAAAGTTCTTTTGCTGATTCGTAAGCTCTAATTCTACTAACTTCCTGGGGTGGGAGTATGCTTAGTAGGTGGAACTCGGCTTGTCCGCTTGCTATGAAGTCGACTTGTTATTTTTTGATCCATTGGTATTCCTCTTTTTCAGCTCCTTGTTGGTCCTTGGAGACTACAAAACCATATTTAAGTATTAACAATAATTCAAAATCTATTTTAAAAAATACCTCCATGTGTTTCTTCCATATCGCAAACTCCCCCTCAACCTTAGGCGGGTAGATGTTGGATCCGACCATCATCTTTATACTTTAGTCGGTGGTTAGTCCTTCTGAAGCAGTTGGACTCTGATACCACTTGCTAGCATTGGTAGGTTGACAAGAGAAGGGTGAATTGTCCTGAAAGATAAGTTAGAATAATCTCTAGCTAGTTTTAGCAGGGGCACAATATTAGTTAACCAAATATAACATTAAAAATAACAACTTAAAAAGAAAATAGATAAGAGACTAGGATTTTTATTTGGTTATAACTTAGGTGGTTGTTAATCCAAGGAAGTTGTAATGCTCCACTAAAAATATCTCCTTTGTTGAAGGCAAAAAAGCCTTTTACACTCTTTGAATGCTCGGAAATAAGTTAGGAATTGATTACAGAAGTTGTTAAAGAATTTCTAGGTTTTATAGCCCCTAGAAAATGTTATCCGCAGCTTAAAGGTGCCTTCAAAATGATCCAAGACGCCTTCAATCGGATAGATTTTATCCGCCGAGAATAAAACTTTATCTCGACTAACGGCTAGTGAAGGCGCCTTCCATAGGCTGGAAGGCGGCTTCCATGAAGCATTGAAGGCACCTTCCAGCCCATGGAAGGCACCTTCCACAAGGCAGACCAGGCTTCAGTTGGTCTTATTCGCGTGGGTGATGTTCAGCTTCATATGGGTGATGCTCCAATTATCCGAAGTTGAGCTCACCCGAACCCAACTCTGACTTTCTCCTCAAGCAGACTTCCTCCTTGGCTTCTCGTCCCTCGAACATTGTGCACATTCTTCTCGCTCCACCGGCGTACTCTTTCGCAACTTCTCATCCCTCGGATGCACCAAGTCCGTCGACTCGATTCTCTTGGCATCCTTCTTACCCACCGTACCTTCTGCTCGACTTGGTTAATCACATCAAAACCAACTTGGGGTACTTACAGTTAGTGTCACTGATAAGGATGTTTTAGTGTCTTAACTTAAATATAAAATTTGTGGATCAAATTTTTATTAGTAGAGAGAATGTAATATATCAAAAATATATAAGAAATTAAAATAGTAAAATAAAATTATATTGGTGCAAAATTAAGAGGGAAATAGATTTCTATGAATTTATAGAATTTACTGAAATGTTTCTAGATTTTATAAGAATCTTTTTATATGATTTGGAGATAAATAGGATAGAAGGAAAATCTATTTTAGCTATTTTATCTAAGTAAGGAAATGTTTAATTTTTAAAGTTCATTTTCAATTTTAACCTAAATCCTCGATCCCGATTTGAGCTGCTCTCCTCTAGAGTCGCTGCACCACCCCTCCCCTGTTCGCGAAGCATACTTGTGACCGCGCTGCCTCTGTCCCTGATCGCAATCAATAGAGGGCTACGATCGGTCGCTATAGCTTCTGTCGACTTCGAGTTCAGTGCTTGTGGTGGTGACGGGCGCGCACAACCACCAGACCTTCCGCGTGCTCACAGGACGACATCACCTCCGCCACCATCAATGAGATGAATGAAGGGCCCTCTCCTCTGTCAATCGTTGGAGATCGAAGTTATTCTCTGACACAAACAAAGTTATTTGTTTCCCCAAGATTTGCCTCCGTCGATGCGTGCAAGGCCACAGTGGTGCTACGCCTTTCCTCGCTAATCATCGTTTGTCCCTCTCCACCCCAAACCCAAGCACCACCAACGGGAAGGGGCATCATCTCTCCATATCTGGTCCTCTCCCTTCCTTGTCGTGCTCTTGTTCCTCTTCTTTTTGTTGGCAAAAGTTTGATAATTACCCCAATGGGGAAACTCTGGACGAACACTAGAGAAAAAGAGTGATCAAGTTTCGTTCAATTATTCAGTTTTTGTCACATTCATGAAATGGATTTGGACTCTAGGGTCTTGAAATCTTGTTTGGTTTAGGTTTCTCTACTTAATTGAAATAATTGTTGTATTGCCACTGATTAGGAAGATGAAACTTCAACCAATTATTTATTTCATGGAACTTTGGCACCTGTATCTTGTGGTATTGTAGTATGCAGTTCACTACAAATTAGGACATATAATAACAATATATCTTTTTAAAACATGCTTCTGAAACGTGTGATCTCTGACCACAGAGTTTGCATTACATGTATTATAGAAATAATTTAAATGATGAATGAATAAGTTGGTTAACATGAGGAAGTAATTGGGTAAATAATGATCTTGAAAAGTGATTAACACAGTTAAACCCAATTATGTAGAGATTACTTAAATTAGGTAATTAGTTTACTTGATAATTAATAGGATTGGTAAGTGGATTGGTGCTTGAATAATAGATCATTTAATAATAATTGGGAAGTCTAGACAACTGATAGAAGAGAAATAAATGATTAATCGATTTAGACTATTAATGATTACTTGGATTGTTCTAGTACTTAGTTTTGATTCACGTCCTATATGTAGGATTGGAGTTCAAAGTACATCCTCAGACTTGAAGACGACTAGGATGATCTACATTTGAGTTGGATAGTTCCTGCTTTGACTTCTTTAGATCTTTGATCTTAGTGCATGATTATATCTCTTTATATATTAATTAGGTAGCATTTACTTGCTTACCTTGACTTCACTCTATGTATTCCTTGAGTTGACCTTTATTGCTCACACTTGTTTTAGTTTATTTTGATATTCATGTAGTCTCGTTGTTATCTATATTATTTATGGTCATTTATGCTTATACTTTATTCTAGTGATACTATACTGTTGCATAGCTGTAGAATATTAAACTAGGTTACCAACTTGATATTTATCCATAGGTGAGTATTCGTAAAATCATACCATAGTGTAGGACATCTAATATCCTACTAGACATTTTTTTGTTAATTAGGCTCATGCCTATACAATAGTAAGATCATATCATAGTATAGGATATCGAGTATTCTACGAGACCTTTGGTTGTAATGTAGGCCCATTCCTGTGCATTAGTTAGATTATACCGTAGTATAAGATATCAAGTATCCTACTAGATCTTTGCTATTATTTAGGCTCATACCTACACACTAGTGAGATTAGACCAGCTAGTGGTATTGAGCTATCACACGTAGTATATAGCAAGATAGCTACATATATATCCTATCTACTCATAGGACAATCATTGGTAGAGTGTTCTCTCGCAGACAGTGTCCACTTATACATTCTGTCTACCTATGGGACCATCCGTGGTAGAGTGTTCTTCCGTAAATAGTGCCCACTTATACATCTTGTCGGTCCACGGGACCATCCGTGGTAGAATGTTCTCCCGCAGATAGTGTCCTCTTATACATCTTGCTTCCCATGAGATCATCTGTGGTAGAGCATTCTCCCACAGACAATGACTGTTTACATACCCTAACGGCGCACGAGACCATCCGTGGTAGAACGTTCTCTCACAGTTAATGACTGAGGAGCTAGATAGCAATGATATATTGTCCGCCCATGGAACCATATGTGGTAGAGCATTCTCCCACGGATAGTGACTATCTATATACCCTAACCTTCCACAAAACTCATTTGTGGTAGCATGTTATTGCGCGTAGACAGAACTTGCTAGATGCTTGTTATATGCTAATTGTGTATTTGTTTGTGTAGAATTTGCATATACTCTCGATTTATTGGTCTTACTTGGTTGAGCAGGTTAGTAGATGGTTATGTAGTTGTTTATACTTCGTTAGTAGTTGCTTATATTGACTCTTTTACTTTTATAGTAAGTATTTCACCTGAGACTACATCCTTTAATTCACTGATATTTTAGTAACATGCGCTATCTTCTTATATCTGTTGAGTATGTTGTACTCACTGCCCATTATTTTTCTTTAACTTCCATAATAGTAGATAGAGGATGTGTGTGTCACTCGGAGGTCCTGGCTCCCAGTCCTATATCACACTTGAGATCGTGTTTCCCCGCTGTCTTGTTGTTTGTATTTACACTTTGCTTCATTCGTGGATTTTATCTTTTTGGTGTCCTTTTATTCGAACTTGTATTTATTGTGTTAAGTCGTGTCGACACACAGTCATTTATGTTTTCTATATTATGTGGGGATTGTGTAAATCCCTCTATATTGTTGATGCTATATTTTATCTTTTGATGTATATCATGTCCGTATTGTGGACTTATGCCATGTGTATCATATATTGTCACTAGGGGATACCGTCCATTTGGTTAGATAAGTATAGCTCTGAGGCATGACATATAAGTATATTCGTGCATATTCATGCAAGTGTATATATGTCAATGTGACTATTCCTACCTATACATGATAGATAACATATCCTAGCAGAGGGATAGAGTATTCCACTGGGTTATTTTCTTTAAATCGACATCCATGACTACTTAATTTTGAACCCGTTGGTTTATGGCATTCATGATGATACCAGAGAATTAAATGAGATATTATGACTAGATGACTAGGATTTCCTTGATTGAGATTGTTACTATTGTATTTGATATTGTTGTACTTAGATAAATGTTATTAAACTTGCTACTTATTGCATTGCTATGCATCTTCCCATGAGACCAGATAGTGGTATTGAGTTATCGTACGTAGATCGTAGCTAGATAGCTGAGTATCCCACTAGACCTTTGTTTGTTATTTAGATTTAGACCTATAAATTAGTAAAATTGCACCGTAGTGTAGGATATCGAGTATCCTACAAGACCTTTATTTGTTATTTAGGTTCAGCCCTATACATTAGTAAGATTGTACTATAGTGTAGGATATCGAGTATCATGATAGACATTTGTTTATTATTTAGGCTCAAGCCTATATATTAGTAAGATTGTACTGTAGTATAAGATATCAAGTATCATACCAGACCTTTATTTATTATTTGGACTAATATCTATACGCTAGTGAGGTTAGACCGAGGTATGGTTATAAAGTGTTATATTGGATGTGATTATTCACTTTCTATTTATCATTACGTTGTTATATCCTGCAGACTGTTGTCTCTCATTTGTAATTGGGAGAGTCATCAGCGACCGTTGTTATATCCAGTCGACTATTATCTCCCATTCATAATTGAGATAGTCATCAACGACCATTGTTATATGCTATCAACCATTGTCTCCCATTCATGGTTGAGAAAGTCGTTAGTGATCTTGATACATATAAATACTCACGAGACATTTGTGGTAACGAGTTCGCGTGCAGATCATAGTTAGATAACTATATAGATACCCTATCTGCCCACGAGATTACACATGGTAGCAAGTTCACTCACAGACAGTGACTATTTACTTACCCTAATTATCCACAGGACTATCCGTAGTAGAGCGTTTCTCCTGCAATCAGTGCATGTTATATGCTTGTTATATGTCAGTCATATATTTGTTTGTGTAGGTTTAGATATACTGTAGGTACTCCTGATTTATTGGTTATACCTAGTTGAGCAGGATAGTGGAGGATTATGTAGTTGTTTATGCTTTTGTTAGCAGTTGATTATATTGGCACTCTTACTTTTGTAGTAAGTATTTTACTTGAGACTGTTTCATTTGATCTTCTTATATAGAGTATCATTCATTATCTTCTTATACCCACTGAGTTATTGTACTCACTACCCCTTGCTTTTCCTTTAACTTTTAGGTTAATAGATAGAGATGTGTTGTATCGCTTAGAGGTCTTGGCTGTCGGTCCCACTCGAGTTTGGATTTTTGTTGAGTTGCTTGGTTTATTTTTTCTCGCTGCTTGTGTGTACAGTTTTCTTTCTGTATCAGTTTCGAGTATGTACATGCATATATACATGCATTATTATTCTTAGCTTGTTGTGTTGGGTTTAAATTGGTTTTATATGAATTATTTCCTATATTGTCACTAGCGGATACTATCCGATTTGGAGGACAAGTATACCCTTGAGGCGTGACATTAAGTATCCTGGGTTAGTTTTGATGTGATCAATAAGGTTAAGTTAGGTCATGTTGTGTTTAACCTTATGTATAAGTGTGTAGGAGCTTACATAAGAAGTCGAGTGGAAGACGCAGCTAATGAGAAGGATGACATGGGAAGGGAGTTGACGGGCTCGGTGCGTCTAAGGGATGAGGTGCCGCGAAAGAGTACGCTAGCGGATGAGAAGAAAGCTCGCGGCATTTCCGAGAGACAAGAAGCCGAAATAAAAGACTGCTCGAGGAGAAGGTCAGAGTTAGGTTCGGGTGAACTCAACTCTGGAAGGCCGAAGAATCACCCAAGCGACTAGAGATGAAGTCAGGACTAGAGAAGGCGTCGGATGAGTCAACAAAGGGCTGACTGGTTTAGGTGCCTGGACCACCTAGTCCAGGTGCTCGAACCACCAGGGCACTGAATGGGTGCCTCATCATAGAGTCGTTGCTGTGGATTACTTTCGGGTCCACACCAGCAACAGTCTGGGTGCCTCGACATGGTCCAGGCACCCAAACATGAAAAATTCAATCTATATGTCATTACGAAGACATTGCATGGAGATAAAGTTTACATAGTTAGGGGCTCCTGGAGAGGGTTTAGGTGTCCGGAGATGCCACATCAGCAAATGACTAGTTTCGACTAGTGGGCTATAAATAGAGTCCTAGTTTTCTTCATTAAGGACAACACTTTTATTTGAATATCTTGTCTTTTATTTTCATTTTACGAGCTGTAAAGTCATTGTACGAGGCTTCTTCGCCTCCAAGAATTTGTTTAAAGAAGGAGTTCTGATAGTGCACATCATTCGTATTGGATTAGTAACCTTCCAGTTGCAAATCAAGTAAATTCGGTAGCCTCGTTTACTTTTATGAAATTAATCTCTAATTTTCTAACAAGTATTTATTAGTCAAAGTTAAAGGTTGTGAGAAGGGTATATTTTTGACTTCATACAATTCACCTCCCTCTTGTCAGCCGCACGGAACCAACATGACAATGTCTGTGGGAGAAACACTACCACGGATGGATCCCATGGACATACAAGATATATGGTAGCTATCTAGATATAAACTATTGGAGAAGTGCACTACTACAGATAGGTCCCATGGGCACTCTAGATATATCAATGGCTATTGTATACAGGAGGAGCGTTCAACCTGTTGGACCGCTGGGTCGGCTAGAAGGGGGGTTGAATAGCCTGTAAAAATAAAAGCACAACCCTTCTTGATCTTTTAACAGAACACTTACATAAATATAAAAGCGAGAAACAGAAAAGAAGAGGCAAGAGGATTTACTTGGTTACAACCGGGGAGGTTGTTAATCCAAGGAAAATGTCGCACTAACTATCCCTTTAGGCGGAGAAGCCTCTTACAGCAACTAAGCGCACAAATAAAGAAGCTAATCTAGAAATTGAGCGTACAAGTGTTGGAAATGAATTGCTTGGAATTGATTGAAAAGCTTCTGGACCAAACCTATATTTATAGCTTTGGTCGGGGCACCCCGAAGAGTTCCGGGTGCCCTGGGGGGGGGGGATAAAACTTTATCCCCAACGTAACGGATCACACTTGATGCGATTTGGTAAAAAACCCAACTCTGGGCGCCCGGGATGGTTCCGGGCGCCCGGACAGTCACCAAGTTGACTTTCTTGTCCGAGCCTTCTACTCCGATGCTGCTCGCCTTGGTCCGGGTCTTCTGCTCAGGCTCCGCTTGCTTGGGTGATTTCTGTCATCCGGAATAGGGCTCACCCGAACCCAACTTCTGGTCTTCTCGAGCAGGCTTCCGCTCCGGCTTCTCGTCCCTCGGAATCGTCGCGTGCTTCCTTCTCGTCCGCCAGCGTACTCATCCGCAATCTTCGTCCCTCGGTCGCACCTCATGCCGACCTTCTCGCTAGCTGCGTCTCTTGCTCCCTGAGCAGTCTTCCGCTCGGCTTCTCGTCCCTCGGAACCACCGCACGCTTCCTTCTCGTCCGCCGGTGTACTCTTCTGCAGCGCCTCGTCCCTCAGACGCACCGCGTGCCGTCCTTCTCGCTAGCTGCATCTTCCGCTCGACTACCTATGCTCATAAGCTCCTGCACACTTAGACACAAGGTTAAAAACACACAGGACCTAACTTAACTTGTTAATCACACCAAAACAACCTTGGGGTTCCAACAATCTCCCCTTTTTTGATGTGAGTAACCCAAGTTAAGATAGGGTAAATAGACAAAAAAAAATATAAATTAACTAATTTTGCAATAAAGTGCAAAAAGATAGAAAATTTAAATTTTGGTCTACCTCCCCGTAGACTTATACTTTACCTTCTCCCCCTTTGATCACATAAAAAATATGGGGTTGCAAGAAAAATCTAAGGGTTAAAATTTAGAAAATTTTGAACATTTCAAAAAAAAAATTTCTAAGTTTTTGCAATCAATTAAACTTAAGTAAAAAAAATTTACATTTTTGCAAAAATTAATTTTGAGAATTTCTTAAGAAAAAAATTTCTAAATTAAACAAACTTCTAAGTTATATATTTTGCAAAAAATATTTTTGAAAAAAAATTCTAACTTAAATCTTTGAGAATTTTCTAAGTAAAAAGAAATTTAAGAAATAATTTATAATTTTCAGAAGAATTTTTAACTTAAGTAAAAAAAAAAATTTCTAAGGTAAAGAAATTTCTTAGTCCCTTTTTATTAAAAAAAAATTTGAAAATTTTCTAAATGAAAATTTCACGCAAGAAAATTTTTTCTAAGTATAAAAATTATTTATTATTAATTTTTTTAAAAATAATTACCAAACTATGTTAAAAAAATGTTTTTCAAAGCATTATCTTAATGCTTTATCAAAAAGTTAATTAAACATTTTATTTCAATATTTTGTCTTCTTGGTCATGGCGAGGTACTAGGCCTTCTTGGTTATTGGAGCAACAACCACTTCCTTAAACAAAGCCTCATAAAGAAACTCACTGTTTAATTTTCTCGCTGAAAGTGCTAAATCCGATTAAAAGTTCAAGTTAAACAAGACTTAGTTAGGAACCCAATATAGGTTCCAGCCAATTGGATTAACTAAAAATTTCTTAGGGACATACCTTTTTAAAATATTCCTAATTTGTCCCTGGTGATATCTAAAATACTAATTTAAATTATTAAATCTTCTGAAATTTGTATTAAATGAGCATGCATGATTTTTCAAGTTTTCTACTTGAATTTTCAGATTTACATTTTCATATTTTAATTTTTCATTTTCTAATTTTGATTTGTCTAAATCTTCTAGAGGACAGGATTTAGCTTGTATTACTTTTAAATTTTTATTTTCTTTTTCTAATTTGCAGCAATCTTTTGTTAACAATTTAACGAATTTAAAGAATTTATCGGGAGGAAGATATCGTACCTGACTTACCTTATCGATCTCGTTATCCGTGTCTCCCCCTGAACTGTTACTTTCTTCCGACGTAGCTCCCCCTTTATCGATGCTCTCGATGCTCATTTTGGAAGAGCTTGAATCACAGTCGTTGTCTTGAAGACTCGCCATTAATGCAAGCCCAGAGAACGTCTCGACTTCTTATTCGGACAACGTATCGTCCCACGTCACCTTTAGGACCTTGCGCTTTTGGACAGGCTTCTTACCTTTATCCTTGTCCTTGTTCTTTAGCTTGGGGCAGTTGTCCTTCACGTGCCCTTCTTCGTCGTAGTGGTAGCAGCGGATCATCCTTTTCTTTTTACCCTGCAGATGGTTAGAGGTTCTAGATTTACAAAGTTTTTTAAACCGTCTTACCATCATTACCATTTCCTCGTCGTCGAGAGAAGATTCTGATTCAGTGTCATCTCTCGATGCTTTGAGGGCGGCTTTGTGTTTGGGCTCTTTCAAACTTGCGCATCTTGATTCGTGCACTTCAAATGTCGAGAATAATTCTTTTAATATAATTATTTCTAAATCTTTTGAAATATAAACGACATCTACTAGTGATGCCTATTTTGAATTTCTCGGAAAAGAAGTTAACGCGTACCTTAGCGAATCTCGATTACTTACCTTTTCTTCGAGATTCGACAATCCGGTGATGATTTCTTTAATTCTTGAGTGCAGATGCGCAACTGTCTCGTCTTCCCTAAGTCGTAGGCTGGTGAGCTGATTACGAAGTAGATCCCGTCTAGCGAGCTTGGCTTCGGACGTTCCTTTGTGCAGCTCAAGGAACTTCTCCCAAAATTCCTTTGCTGAGTTGTAGTTCTTGATCCGGTTGACTTCTTGTGACGGGAGAACGCTTAGCAGATGGTACTCTGCTTTGCCGTTCGCCACATAGTCAGCCTGCTCCTTTTTCGTCCATTGATATTTTTCTTTGCCCTCTGGAGCTACAAAACCAAATTCCATTATTAAAATTAACTCAAAATCTGTTGTAAAAAATACCTGCATTCGCTTTTTCCAGGTAGCGAAATCCCCTTCGAACTTCGGCAGGTAGATGCTCGGTCCGACCATCGTCTTTGCTTCGATCGACAGTTAGTCCTCCTGAAGCGCCTTGGCTCTGATACCACTTGTTGGACCGCTGGGCCGGCTAGAAGGGGGGTTGAATAGCCTGCAAAAACAAAAGCACAACCCTTCTCGATCTTTTAACAGAACAATTGCATAAAATGTAAAAGCAAGAAACAGAAAATATGAGGCAAGAGGATTTACTTGGTTACAACCGGGGAGGTTGTTAATCTAAGGAAAATGTCGTACTAACTATCTCCTTCAGGCGGAGAAGCCTCTTACAGCAACTAAGCGCACAAATAAAGAAGCTAATCTAGAAATTGAGCGTACAAGAGTTGGAAATGAATTGCTTGGAATTGATTGAAAAGCTTCTGAACCAAGGCTATATTTATAGCCTTGGTTGGGGCGCCCCGAAGGGTTCTGGTTTCCCTGGGGGAGGGAAAAAACTTTATCCCCAACGTAACGGATCGCGCTTGACACGATCTGGTCAAAAACCCAACTCCAGGCGCCCGAAATGGTTCCGAGCGCCTGGAATGGATCCGGGCGCCCGGACCACTAAGTCAACCACGTTGACTTTCTGGTTCGGGCCTTCTACTCCGGTGCCGCTCGCCTCGGTCCAGGTCTTTAGCTCCGGCTCCGCTTGCTTGGGTGATTTCTACCATCCGGAATAAGCCTCACCCGAACCCAACTTCCGGTCTTCTCGAGCAGGCTTCCGCTCCGGCTTCTCATCCCTCAGAATCGTCGCGTGCTTCCTTCTCATCCGCCAGCGTACTCATCCGCAGTCTTTGTCCCTCGGTTCCACCTCGTGTCGACCTTCTCGCTAGCTGCGTCTCTTGCTCCCCGAGCAGTCTTCCACTCCGGCTTCTCATCCCTCGGAACCACCTCACGCTTCCTTCTCGTCCGTCGGTGTACTCTTCCGCAGTGCCTCCTCCCTCGGATGCATCGCGTGCCGTCCTTCTCGCTAGCTAAGCTCCTGCACACTTAGACACAATGTTAAAAACACACAAGACCTAACTTAACTTGTTGATCACACCAGAACAACCTTGGGATTCCAACACTACCATGGATGGGTACTATGGGCAGACAAGTGTGTAAGTAGCTGCTAGCTATAGACAGCGGGAGAAACACTCTACCACGGATGATTTTTTGATAGTAAAGATATATATGTATATAAAGTCATAATAACAAAATAAGCAGTAACAATCCATTCAAGGATAATACTTTATTAGCTACCCTATGGTTTGACCTCACTAACGTATAGGCATGAGCATAAATAACAAGCAAAGGTCTAGTAGGATATTAGATATTCTACACTATAGAATGGTCTGGTCAACACAAGCCTAAATAACAAATAAGACGTCTAACTAACATATACGTATAGGTACAAGTCTAAATAACCAACACGGGTCTAGTAGGATACTCAACATCCTACATTACGGCTTTACTAACATAAAACCACAAGTATAAACAATGAATAACATGGATAGCAATGCGATTGTATTGATATCAAGTAGAATAATAATAAAATCAAGTAACTAAGTATCAATCTCAAAAAAAAGTATAGAGTGGAGTCAAGGTAAACATATTGTTGGTGTAGGACTGTTGCGGCCGGTAGGAGGAGGTTGTTGGATAGTCCTGTAAACACAAAAATGAAACAACCCTTTCTCGAACTCTTTATGTTAACACTTGCATAAATAAAGCAAAATAGTAAATTAAAAATATAAAGAACGAGGCATAAGATATTTACTTGATTACAACCGATGTTGTTGTTAATCCAAGGAAGTTGAAAGCACTATAATACTCCTTCAGGCGGAGAAGCCTCTTACAACATTGATGCGCAGAAACATAAGCTCAACTACAACTCTAGAGCACACAAGCGTTGAAATTAATTACTTGGAGTTCGTTTTTGAGCTTCTGGACCAAGGCTATATTGGTCGGGGCGCTTGGAAGGGTTCCGGGCGCCCTGGGGGGGGATAAAACTTTATCCCCCAACGTTCAGATCGAGATTGACTCGATCTGGTCAAACTTCACGGTCCGGGCGCCCGGAAGGGTTCCGGGCGCCCCGGACTGTTCCGGGCGCCCTGGACTGTTCTGGACGCCCCGGACCCCCAAGTCAACAAATGTTGACTTTTCTCCGTCGGGACCTTTGCTCCGGTTCGGTCTGCCTCGGTCTGGGTCTTCTACTCCGGATCTGCTCACTTGCGTGATTTCTGTCATCCGAAAAAGGGCTCACCCGAACCCAACTTCCGGTCTTCTCGAGCAGCTTTCGGCTCCGGCTTCTCATCCCTCGGAATCGCTGCATGTTTTCTTCTCGTCCACCAGCGTACTCATCCGCAGTTTTCGTCCTTCGGTCGCACCCCGTGCTGACCTTCTCGCTAACTGCGTCTCTTGCTCCCCGAGCAATCTTCCGTTCCGGCTTTTGTCCCTCAGAACCACCGCACGCTTCCTTCTCGTCCACCGGGTACTCTTCCGCAGCACCTCATCCCTCGGACGCATCACGTGTCGTCCTTCTCACTAGCTGCGTCTTTCGCTCGAGTACTTGTGCTCCTAAGCTCCTGCACACTTAGATACAAGGTTAAAACAACACAGGACCTAACTTAACTTGTTGATCACACCAAAACAACCTTGGGGTTCCAACAATCTCCCCCTTTTTGATGTGATCAACCCAAGTTAAGCTAGGGTCAAAATAGACATGAAAATTAAACAGTTTATATTGCAATAACGTGCAATAAGATAGAAACATTAAATTTCAAAAAATAATTTTAATTTTCAATTTCTACCTCCCCCTAGACTTATATTTTTTCTTCTCCCCCTTTGATCACATAAAAAATTGGGGTTGCAAGAAAAATCTAAGGGTTGACACTTAGAAAAAATTATAAAACTCTATTTCAATGATTTTCTTGAAAATTTTTCTAAGTCAAGAAAATTTCTAAGTCAAACATAACTTATGAAAAAAAATTCTAAGTTTTTGTCATCAAGAATTAAGAACTTTATAAGCCGAAAACTTTATGAAGAAAAAAAATTTGAGAACATTTAAAAAAATTAAAACAAATTTCTATGCATTTATTTTATATATATATATATATATTTTAATTCTAATGCTTTTATCAGAAAGTTTTAAATTTCCTTTTTAATTTATCATAACTTCTTAAATCACACTTTTTCAGATTTAAAGCAACCAATATTAAATGTGTAAAAAATTGTATCATGTTAAATTCACAAAAGTATTTTGATAAGATAAGTTCTAACTTGATAAATTTTTTCGACAACATTTCTAATTCACAAAATTCGTTCGACAAAATATTTTGTAATTTGCAAAAAATATTTTGACAACATAAATTTGCAAAAATCTATTGATAATGGATTTTCTAATCCGAAAAACTCTTTCGATAATATATCTAATTTGCAAAATTCGTTCGAGAAAATATTTTGTAATTTGTAAAATTTATTCGATAGAAGATTTTCTAATCCGAAAAACTCTTTCGATGATTCAATTTTTAATTCACAAAATTTTTTCGGCGACATTTCGATTGATTTAACTAATTGTTTAGAAAGTGGAGATCATACCTGACTTACCTTGTCAGTTTTTTATTCTCCCCCTGTTGAATTACTTTCTTCTGAAGACTCTTCCCCTTTATCGATGCTCATCTCGGATGAGCTTTCTTCATCTTTAGGTGGGCTTCCGCTATGATTGTTGTTTCGGCAATTTCCTTGGTCTTGGATTTGACTTCTTCTGATTCTTCATGAATCTTCAAGAACTTTTCCCAAAGTTCTTTTGCGCTTTTGTATTCTCCGATTTTGTCGAGATCTTCATCTGGTATTACGGTTAGAAGATGAAATTCTGCCCGACCGTTTGCCATATAATCGTTACGTTGCTTCTCGTTCCAGATGCGTTTATCGAGTTCTTCTCCATTCGTTGTCCTAGGTGCTTCAAAATCAGTGTTTAGATATACCTCCATTTGTTTCTTCCATAAGAAAAACTCCCCCTCGAATGCTGGTGGATAGATGCTATCTCCGACCATCGTTTTGTTGCTTCAGACGTCGGTTAGTCCTTCTGAGGTGTCTCGGCTCTGATACCACAAATAGGACCGTTGCGGCCGGCTAGGAGGGGGTTGTTGGATAGTCCTGTAAATACAAAACAAAACAACCCTGTCTCGAACTCTTTAAGCTAACACTTGTATAAATAAAGCAAAGCAGTAAATTAAAAACATAAAGAACGAGGCACAAGATATTTACTTGGTTACAACCGATGTGGTTGTTAATCCAAGGAAGTTGAAAACACTAGAATACTCCTTCAGGCGGAGAAGCCTCTTACAACATTGACGTGTAGAAACAGAAGCTCAACTACAACTCTAGAGCACATAAGCGTTGAAATTAATTACTTGGAGTTCGTTTTTGAGCTTCTGGACCAAGGCTATATTTATAGCCTTGGTCGGGGCGTCTGGAAGGGTTCCGGGCATCCTGGGGGGATAAAACTTGATCCCCCAACGTTTAGATCGAGATTGACTCGATCTGGTCAAACTTCACGGTCCGGGCGCCCCGGACTGTTCCGGGCGCCCTGGACCCCCAAGTCAACAGATGTTGACTTTTCTCCATCGGGACCTTTGCTCCGGTTTGGTCCGCCTCGGTCCGGGTCTTCTACTCCGGATCCGCTCACTTGGGTGATTTCTGCCATCCGGAAAAGGGCTCACCCGAACCCAACTTCCGGTCTTCTCGAGCAGCCTTCCGCTCCGGCTTCTCGTCCCTCAGAATCGCCGCGTGTTTCCTTCTCGTCTACCAACGTATTCATCCGTAGTCTTCGTCCCTCGGTCGCACCCCATGCTGACCTTCTCGCTAGCTGCGTCTCTTGCTCCCCGAGCAATCTTTCGCTCCGGCTTTTGTCCCTCAGAACCACCGCACGCTTCCTTCTCGTCCACCGGGGTACTCTTCCGTAGCGCCTCGTCCATCGGACGCACCACGTGCCGTCCTTCTCGCTAGCTGCGTCTTCTGCTCGAGTACCTATGCTCCTAAGCTCCTGTACACTTAGATAAAAGGTTAAAACAACATAGGACCTAACTTAACTTGTTGATTGCACCAAAATAACCTTGGGGCTCCAATAGTTAGATCGTGACGGGCATGAGAGGGGGGGGGGGGTGAATCACGTGGTTTTCAAAATGTTTCTTTCTCGATTTTTGAAAGCATGAGTACATAATGAAAAGTAAGAAACAAAAGAGAAGAAACACGAGAAGAACACAAGCGGTTTTTACTTGGTTCAGAGCCTTCGGTGACTTCCACTCCAAGGCCGAGGTCCCACGGATCTATCGATGGGCAATCCACTAAAAACCTCTTCCGATACCCCCGGAAGAGAGAATCAGTATAAGAGAAGTTAGGTCAAGTGCAACACGCTGCACTTGTCCTTTTATAATAATTAAGTATAAATACATATATTACCAACACTTTTTAGGAATTGGAATGAGGTACTTTGTGTTGATGTCTGTCTGTCGAGCACGATCAGAACTCCTTGGAGCAGTCGTCGGGCTTAGCAGCTTCACAGTATAGTCGCAGTAGGAACTGGAAGCAATCGGAAGCTTCAATGCATGTGTAGTAGCTCGTATGTACTTGATATCTAAGTGCCTATTCGAGACTACCTTATAAAGGGCTTGGAGTGTGCCTCCCATAAGCATGGAAAACGCCTCTAATAAGGCAAACTCTATCCCGAGCAAACCAGCACTTATCTGCGACCGATTCCAAAAATTATCCTGCTGAGGGTGCCTTCCATAGCCATGGAAGGCGTCTTCTATGAACAGTACCGAGACGCCTTCCATAGCCATGGAAGGTGCCTTCAATGAATAGTACCGAGGCGTCTTCCATAGCCATGGAAGGTGGCTTTGGGTATTGTTCACCCGAAGGCAATGTTGCTTTCTTGCTTGCTTTCTTGCCCAACAAACATGTGTTAGTCAAAATAACCTGGAAGACAAGTGTTAGCATAAATATAAATAGTAATAATTAGTTCCTATCGTCCCAGGACTAGGAACTAATCAAGGTCTCAGTCAAGGGATCCCAAATGGACCTAAACTGGACCGATGCATATTGTTCCTCAACGGGGGCGCGTCCTCACAGAGTCACTCTTCTCTAGTGACTTACCTTTACTTATCTTTTGCCAGACATCCGGTCGGTCCGTCGACCAGTCTGGACTTCATACCAGTGATCTAGTCAGTCCGTTGACCTAGCTGGACTTCGTGCCAGCTATCCGGTCAACCCATCGACCTAGCTGGACTTCGTGCCAGCTATTCGGTTGGCCGGTCGACCTAGCTGGACTTCGTGCCAGCTATCTGGTCGGCCCGTCGACCTTGCTGGACTTCGTACCAGCTATCTCGTCGATCCGTTGACCTAGCTGGATTTTTCTTGCACACTCAGTCAGATTGTTAGATCACAATGAACGTAACTTAACTTACTTTGTCATTCATCAAAACTTAAGTTAGACCGTTAGTACTAACTGCACTAACAATCTCTCCCTTTTTGATGCAATGACAACCTGGGTTAGGTTAGTGGAAAATATGTAAAAATAAACAATGACATGATTTTTAAGTTTTTAAGTTAGTCTTATTTTGGTGTTTATGCTTGGTATTTTGTTGCTAACTTAAACCACCTAACTCTCCCCTTTGACATTCATCAAAATAAGCATAGATAAATTAGGAAAAATTTGGCTAAGGAAAGACAATTTTGACAACAGAAATTTTTAATAAAGTTAAAAAAATCTTCAAAAATAAATGTTTGAAAATTTTATATCAGGATTTCCAAAAACAAAGTTGAAATAAAGTTCAAAGTTAAAATAAAGTTCAAAAAGCTTCAAAGATATGTTGCACACAATTTTCAAACAAATTTTTTTAAAGAATTTTGCAAAATATATTTTAAGTTGTTTTCAAAGCAATATTCCAAATAATGTTAAAAACTAAGAGTTTTGCAAAAGAGTATTAAAAATTTTTTAAAGTAATTTAAAACGGAGTATTTTTTGAAAGAATTTTGAAGATTATGTTTTATCTTTCAATCAGGATTTCTTCTTAACTTGACACATCTTAAGAATCCTTGTTAATTGCAAGGAAAACTTCCTATGTGTCTAGGGAGTTGATTCAAATTAAAAGAACACTTAGTTTGAAGGTGAATTTTCTAAATAGATATTTGAAAAGTGAAAAAACAAAGTTTGGAAAGTGATTTGCAAAATATATTTTTTTCAAACGATTAAGTAAAAATAGTTTTGAAAATATTTGAATAAATATTTTTCAAATAAAGTTTGAGAAGATTTTTTAAAGTATTTTATTCCTTCCTCCCCTTCAAGTTGACACTTCCCCTTAACCTGATGCTATCTTAAAAAATTCCTATTAACCACCTATGTGTCTGTTTACAAGTTTATGGTTGACTTTAAAAGATCGAGACACTAAGTGTTGGTCAACAAAAAGGTGTATACTTTTGAAACCTATATAAGTAATTATAGTCATGACTTAATTTTCTTTTCCTAGCATCTGAACAATTCTAGATTTTTAAATATGGTAATCTTATGTGTTTGGAGAGATGCTTAACATGCATTATCTAAGGTAGATATACTTTGATGTTTAGTTTTTTAAAAAAAACTTCTAAATTAGATAATCCTGAGTTAAGTTTGATTAATCAAAGTCTTGAATTAGTAATTAATCATGAATTCCTTAGTTATTTTGAATAGACTTTTAGATTAATCTTGATATGTTTTTTTTTTATATTAAGTGATTTGGTTAAATCAATTTTAGAGTAAATGAATCAATCATCTATTAATTAAGTTAAGATTGAGTTAAAAGTTGAATTTCTGATTAATTTATTAACTAGGATTAACTATAATTTCAATTAATTTGAATTTGAATTAACAAATCAGTTATAATTATTTTTGAATTAACAGTAAATATTCAATTAACTATTGAAAGTACTCAACTTTAGTTGATGATTAGTATTAAATTGATTAATAGATTAAGATGATTAAATTAGTATTAAGTGAATTATTAAATTAGGATTAAATAATTAAGATTTGGGTTACATTTTTAATTTAAGTTTAAATTTTAAATTAAGTTTAAGTTTTAAGTTTCAAGTTTAATTTTAAATTAAGTTTAATTGAAGTTTAAATTTTAATTTATTTTAATTTAATTTAATTTTAATTTAATTGATTTTAAATTTTAATTTAATTGAATTTAAGTTAACATTCCCGCTTAAGTTAACACTAGGGTTTGGATATGTTAAATTTCAAGGTTTTAACATATTTTTATACTTAAGTGTTTTAGAGAATTTAATGTTAGTAACACTTATGTTCATCGAGTGTATTATTTAGATAAGTATTTCAATATACTTGTTTATTTAAGTTTGATTAAAATAAGATTATTTGAATGCATCAATAATTAATTATTTTAGGATTAAGTTAAGAATTGATTTGTTACTAACTCAATGATAAGCAACTCAATTTAATACTTATTTGATTAAAATAACTTAAATTTTGTATTAATTGATTGAGTTAATTGATTTAATGAAAGTCTTAGTTATAATATAATTTTTCAAATATTTTATCCTTTTAGTAGATTTAACTTGAGTAGGATTAACAAAGTTTAAATTTAGTATTAATCCGAGGTTTAAATTTATTAAAATTATTAAACCAAGTTAAGTAATTTTAAGGATCAATTTAAGTCAATCTTTAATTAAGATGATTTAATTAAAGTAGTTAAAATTTTAATTAATGTTTTAATGTAAAGTCAAGTTTGATTTAAATGAGAGTAAAGTTAATATTTTAATTATGTTAAATCAAGGTACTAATCAAGTCAATCTAAGATCTCAAAGAAGTTTAGACATGAACAATTAAATTTTAGTTGTTTACTTATTAATTATTTAATTAAGTTTAAAGTTTAATTGAATTTTCATTAATTATTTATTAAATAAGATTTCAGTTAAGTGTCTAAATTTTAAACGATTAAAATAATTTTTTTTTAAAATTTAAAATGTTTTTAAAAATAATTTTTAAAATGATTTTAAAATGAATTTTAAGAGGATTTTTTTTAAAGAATTTTAAGAGATTTTTAAATGATTGTTAAAAGTTTTTCTTTTAAAAGATTTTTTTAAAAAAATAATTTTAATTTTAAATTTAATTTTAATTTTAATTTTAATTTTAATTTTAATTTTAATTTAATGTTTAAGTTTAAGTTTAATTTAATTTGAAGTTTAATTTAATTTTAAGTTTTATTTTTATTTTTAAGTATAAGTTTAATTTTTTTTAAAAAAAATTTTAATCTTAATTTTAAATATAAGTTTAAATTTTTGGTTTGATTTTAATTTTAAGTTAAGTTTATTTTTAATTTAATTTAAGTTAATTTTTAATTTTAATTTAAGTTAATCTTTATTTGAGTTATTTTTAGTTAAGTTAATTTTTAATTTTAATTTAAGTTAATCTTTAGTTGAGTTATTTTTTTTAATTTGAGTTATTTTTAGTTAAGTTAATTTTTAATTTTAATTTAAGTTAATCTTTAGTTGAGTTATTTTTTTTAATTTGTGTTATTTTTAGTTAAGTTAATTTTTAATTTTAATTTAAGTTAATCTTTAGTTAAGTTAGTTTTTAATATAATTTAAGTTAAGTTAATTTTTAATTTAATTTAAGTTAATTTTTAGGTAAGTTAATTTTTTATTTTAATTTAAGTTAATCTAATTTATTTTTATTTTATTTTATTTTATTTATTTAACTTTGTTTTATTTTATTTTATATTATTCGATATTATTTAGTTTAATTTTATTTTATTTAAGTCCTTAATCATCTCACCCGATCTACATTTTCAATCATGCAATCCTTTAATTTTGTGAGATGAGTTAAGTTTAATTTCAAAGTTTGGTTTAACTTTGTATTAGATTCAAGTTTAGGTTTGGGCTCAGCAAATAGGCATTCTTTGGATAAACTTCTGGGCTCTGGTGAGGCACCTGGACATTATTAGAGTAATCATGTTTGAGATTTTCCAAATAGTCTCATCCACTGAACTTAGTACAAAACCTTGGTCTAACTAGTTAGGATTCGTAAGGAGTAACTTCAGTTATTTCCACTAAGCCAAATGCATCAGGTTGAAGTCATATCTTCCTAGACATGCATAGATAGAGCTTCCCTAACCTACTATCATCCAAAACTTCAGTAGTACTATTTGTCAAGTTAAACTGTTGTCCCTATTTAAGCTAGTCCTAATTACCCAGTCAGATAATCTATTGTTTTGAAGGTGCCAACAAATTTGGAGCCTCCCCCTGAATTATTAATTTTCCTTTTAAGATTTTTGTATAATCAAAGTTAATTTTAGTTTAATTTGCAATTTAAATTTAAATTTTTAATTTTGAATTAAGTAAATTGGTCATATTTTCCTATTTAAAAGAATGTATTTAATATTTAAATTTTCTTTCAATCTTAATTTTAATAAGTTAAGATTATTTTTTTGTGTTTAAGTTTTTATTAGTTTTTAAATTCAAATTGTTTAAATTATATTTCTTTAAAGGTTTATCTTTTAACTTTGTATTAATGGTTGATTTTGAATTTTTTGAATTATCATTGTTTAAGATGTTACCTTTAATATTTAATTTTGAATTTGTTAACTTTGATTTTGATTTTATTAAAGTGTTTGAATTTATCCTTATATTTTCTTTATCTTTTAAGTTTATATTATTAGTTGAATTTATTATATTAGTCCTATCTTTAAACTTTAATTTTTTATTAATTAAATTATCTTGGTTTTGGATAGAATTTTCTAGATTGATATTGTCTATATTATTAAATATTTTATTAAGATATTTATTGATTTTATCTAAATCTATTTCGTTAATTTTTAAATTCAATTTTATTTTAATGTTTGAATTAATTGTTTCTAAATTTTTATTTAATTTTAAGTTTTCTGAATCAATTAATGTGTCTGAATTGATTTGGTCAATGCTCTGTTTGACCAAGTCACGGCTGATGCCAATTTGATCAAAGTCTTGATTGACTTAATCATAATTATCTAGATTATCATGCAGATAATTTAAACTACTACTAACAGGGGTATTTTGGTAAATTATATTGACATTAAGTGCATCCCCTGATTCAGTAGGCTTTTCCGTTGGATCTGACTCGAGCCTGAATTCAATTTTGACTTGATTCTCTAACTCAAACGGTTTCTCGTGAAGCTTGGTCAGACATGTCCAAAACTCATGGGTATCCTTTACCTTTCTTATCCTGCATGTAACTTTGTTAAGTAATAGATTTGAAATTAACTTTATTACCTTTTGATTTGCTTCCGAGTTCTGGGTTGATCGTCTCAGTGACATGCCGCCATCAAAGTTGTTCATAAAGATGAAGCTTTCCATCTGCATCCTCCACAAATTGAATTTGTGCCTCTCGTATATCTCATATGATGGCAGTTCATGGATGCTCTATCCTCCTTGATGAGACATTGATACACTTGAAAAAATTATAGACACGAAATGATTTCCAAGACTTTGTCTTGGAGTAAGTAGTGTGGGAGATAAAGAATTAAAGGTATTTCACCATTTTTTTAAAATAAAAAATAATAATAAAATAATAATAAAAAGTATTATGACAAAATTTACCAGAATGGTTATTTTGTCAATTTAAACTAATAGTAAAAATTGAAGTGAATTTTTTAAAAAAAAATTGGAGAGAAAAAATGAAAATGATATATAATTTTGCTTTTGAAAAGGACCCTCTTTGCTTGATTGGTGGGTGCACCAATTCAGGGCGGTACTTGCTCTGATACCACTTGTTGGATCGTAACTCACGTGAGAGAGGGGGTGAATCACGTGATTTCCAAAATATTTCTTTTTCAATTTTTGAAAACACGAGTATGTAGCAGAAAGTAAAAAACAAAAGAGAAGGAACATGAGAAGAACACAAGCGATTTTTACTTGGTTCGGACCTTTCGGCGACTCCTACTCCAAGTCCCAAGTCACATGAAACACCCCAAATTTCATTGTTTGGAGTTCTAAAAGTGCTTATAAATATTTAGAAATTCTTTAGGAATATTCTAGAGATTTTTTAGGAATTTTTAGAGTATTTTAATGAAATTTTTGGAGTTCGTTTGGTATTTTTACCAAAAGAAAGAAGTTGCAAAAAATAAAGAGATTCGGCCGAGGTTCGAACCCGTAACCTCCGACCCGATCTAAGACTTAAGCGAAGAGCGATAGCGAAGCGCGATAGCCAAGCGCTCAAGCAAGTGTTTCGTGATCAAAGTGATGGCGAAATAAATTTAAGTAATAACTGAAACCGAGAATACCCATTGGTATAAAAAGGAATCAGGTTATTTCCTCACGACCAAAACCCTCTCATCCTCTCCTCTCTCGCGTGCGATGGCGTTGCTCGGGAGAAAACGAAGCCGAAGCTAGGGCTTCGTCTCCGGCGATCGGCCATGTAAAATACCGAAAAGGGGCAGAAAATAATAAGGGGAATTTTTCGGAAGTTTTAGAAATTTTCTGGGAATTTTTCGGAGCTCGTGTGGACGAGTTTATAGGGATAAAAAAAAATTGGGTCCCGGGAAAGCCTGTTTAGTGTACCCTGTTTTAGCGAGGAAATGTTTGAATTTTTCCTTTTTATTATCTTTTCTTTTGCTTTTTTTTTCTCCTTTTCTTTTATTCTTCCCCGTTTCTTTCTTTCTCCCTCGCGTGCCCGATTCCCTCCTCTCACGCGCCGTGTCGTGCCCCAAACCGATCCGAGACGGTTTCTTCTCCTCTTTTCCTTTCTCTTCCGCGATGCCAAAGCCCTCTCTTTTCTTTCCCTTCCGAGCCGCACACCTGCTGCACACTGACGACTTCTCCCTACATGAGTCGTGTTGCGGCGACGAGATGAGTCCGAGCGCCGGCCACCAGGTCTGACCCAGCGCCGACGCCACCCTTCCCCGCGTACAAGCCCTTGGCCAAGGAAGCCCTAGCGCCGGTAGCCATCTTCCCTCTGCCCTAGTTCCGACCCACGGTCACCGGTGCAAAACCTTCGACCAAGGGCCGAGCCATGCCCTAGATCTGTCCCTGCGCATCACTGCCGATCCAGCCACCGATTTCCCTCCTCTCCTTTTCCGAGCACCGACTAGCCGGCTGAATTCCTCTGCCCTAGATCTGTTCCGCGTGGCCTTCACTGTGCCCTGCCGACACTGCCATCTCTCGACCCGAACAACGCCAGCCTCCTCCACGCTGTGCTCTAGTTTTTAGATGCTGAGTCCTTTCTTCCACTAATCTGGAACAGAGGTAGGGATCTCAGTTACAATTTCTGTTGTGGAGGGATTAATACTGACTTAGTTTTGGTTTGTATGTCAGATTGGGGTTTTTACAAGTTGTTGGCATTTGGTAAGTTTTGAATAGATAATGTTGCTGCTGGATTGTGGTTATAAATAAACTTTATGGTTGCTTCCTTTATTTCTTTTGTCAAGGCAATGCGGAGGTTTCCAACAAGAGTAGTGGTGTTCTTCCGAGGATTCCCAGCAATTACGATCCTTGGCTGTGGATTAACAGGAGCGGTTGAGAAGTAAGGTAAGGTGTAGGGCATTTGATACATGCTATAGATCATGGTTTTGATCATGTTGTCGATGATTGATAGATAGGTTAATAACTAATGTTAACCTAAGTACATGTATTAAATTAGGGATAAATTAGATTACTAACTGGTTAGATTGATTAAGGTTTTACCCTAATTTAGCCTTAAGGATTTTATTTAGCTATGCATTTGAGTTGTAGCTAAATAAAAATGTATGTATATTGGTGACACAGGACCTTGGCGTGAGACGAGCATTTCGACGTCAGATTTGGACCAATTTAACCTTTCTATTGGAGGCGGGTACCTCTTGACTTATCTTTTATGATATTGTCAATTGGATATGCATAGTATTTTATAGCTACAAGCAATGATCATGTTTGTCTTTGGTATGTCACTGTTTGTTACCTGTAGCATATTCTGTTGGGCGTTTGTTATGTATCCATGTTTACATTTCGTGATTATTGTCATGAGTACCTTAGTTCCTAGAGTAAGTGACATACCATGCTTTACTGAGTTTAGGACTAGATTCTGGATTTTTATTATCTGACATGTATATCTATATTTTTATATCATACCTGATCTGTGTACCTAGACCTTTTGCTTTGATTCATGTACATTGTTGGTACATATTTTATGGAGGTGGATATGTTCAGGACCTAGGTTGTTATACTATAGAGAACTTGTATACCCTAGATTTGTGGATTTGACTTACTTGTACTAGGGTACACATTTTTATATATATATGTGGATTTGGTTCAGTATATTGTCATGCTTAGTTTCATGCACCATTTGCATGATTGCATGCTGCGTGATAGGCTGCTCCATTATTGTAGAGCATATCGCCAGTTTCATCACTGTTCGGTGCTCCGTTGGTCCGCTCATGGGTAGCGAGACGCAGCGTGGTAGCACGTCAGTTTTGCTCTATTCGGCACTTCGTTGGTCCGCTCATGGGTAGTGTGACGCAGCGTGGTAGCACGTCAGGGATCCCTCCCCGTCATGGTGTACCGGGAGATGAGAGCATTGCGCTCCCCCATTTATGATTTGGGGTAGGAGTATGTGTGTACTCCGACAGCATCCCGTCCACTCGGTCACTCATCAGGGGTAGTGATGTCAGAGTGCACGGTTGTCACAGCCCTACCCACTCGGTCTCACCTTTGTGTGTGAGATGACCGACTGGCGTCAGGGGTGACTATGTCATTGGCATCATACGCATTGATGCATTTATTGCTTGTGCTTGCTGCATTTATTTGCTGCATTTGGTTGGATGCATATGTTTGACATGCATACTGGATTTATGACACTCTCGGTTTGACAACCCTTTTGTTCTGGATAGGAGTTCCTGGTGAGTAAAGCTTCCTCAGTTACCTTTCAGTTTTACATTTTTCCTATATATGATTAGGAAGCTGTATTCCATGTTTATTACTGTTAGATATATCTTACTATGCATGTCTATTGGTATTCGCTGAGTTGTTGAACTCACCCCCGTGGACACTATCTTTTTCAGGTATCAGGTTGTTTATGATGTCGCTTGGAGTATCTTGTCTGCTGGTCCCCACGTCACCTCAGAAGATCTATCGATTTCATTTATGTTTTGTTTGTTTTATGTGTCAGTGTGTTTAATTTGTGCTCCGGTTTTGTTTCTGGAGTTTTGAAGTTGTTATGTGGTATTTTGTATTATTGTTAGTTGTGTAAGCCTAGCCGGCTAGAGGTTTTGTGTTTGGTTTGTATTTGATTTCTGTCATTTTCCGTTGTGTTTTGGTTTTGGTACAGTCGAGTAGGCTGCTTTACATATAACTGCGTGGTTGTGTTTTTATTGTATCAGCCGAGTAGGCTGTATTATAAACTGCGTGGTTGTGTGTATATTCCAGCCGCCTGTGTCTGATGTATATTATGTCTGTAGAAATGCTTCAGATTGTCACCCGTACAGGGGAGGTGCTGCTGAAATTTCTTCGGACAGGGACTCCCCCGGGGCGTGACAGGCCAAGGGGTAATTCCGTGAGCTCTTCACAGATTCGAGACCCTCTCGTCGAGGAGAACCCGTAGGCACGAAGAAGAGGCCGAGATTTCAAGCCCTCTGAAACCCTAGAAGCTTCTCTTCTCGGCTGTAAGTTCAAGAACACATAGGTAAGTGCTCTCGCCTGCAGTAGGAGTAGTTTTCAGATCTTTGTTTCCTTCTTTAGTTTGTGTTTTCAACAGACAATTAATAGAAGTCTAATTCCAATAAGTTTAGATTTTCTTTTGCTATTTATAGGGTACGAACAACCCCTTACCCTTAGCACGTTAGTTGAGTTTTCTTGCTTCTTGATTGTGCATGTTAGTATTTCAGTTTTTAGTTTTGTTACGGAGTTATGGAGCATGAACAGCCTGTGTTTTAAGTATACCATGTTGGTTTGCTCTGTTACTGCAATGAATAAGAACAGCTTTATTTGAACCTTGTCGTTTAGACCTTTTCTGCTTTCCAATTAGCACGGACAGCCTTACCTACGCTCCAGCATGCAGTTTTAGATGTTCCTTTAGCATCCCAGTTTGCTTGTTTTTAGTTCGTGTTGAGTTATTGAACATGAACAGATCACATATTTGAGTAGTTATAAGTAAGAAAAGACCAAGGATTTAATTTAATCCCAAATTCCAGAATTTGAGATCAAACATACACCAAGTGTTTGAAGAAATGCCGAGACACTTCATTTTAGGAGTATTTAAAGATAACATGTATTTTATTTGAAAAGGCTAGTACCTTACTTCCGAGGTTGTCGTTAAATAAATCCAGGTGACCAATTCCGAGGTCTTGGCCCTGGTAAGACCAAGGTGTTTACCCTCATAGGACTGGTGGCTCACTACCTCAGTTTCTATTAGGGAGCGCACAATGGTACTAAGCCTGGGCCCAAGAGATTATTATTTTGAAGTATAAGAGTATAAGTTTGAGAATAAATGAAATAAGCTTCACATAGGTTTAAAAAACCAGCAAGTTTAGCTCTTTTATTCTAGCATGTTGTTTAGACTTTCTTACTGCTATTTGCAAGCATGAGCAGCCTTACATGTTTAGCATTTCAGTTTGTTTTGATTCCTCTGTGAGCTTGACAGGTATGACCAGCCGGTCCTTTAGCTTTGCAGTATTGATTTCTTTGATTTATGTTCCTTTGCTATTAGATGAGCATGAGCAGCTTTTCTTTTAAAGCATTCAGTTTCTAGATTCTTTTTTGTACACATGCATATCAGAGTTTTGCGAGTTAGATAGCGCTTACTAAGCATCCGCTTATAGTTTCATTTCCTCTTACTGCAGATAAAGGAAAAGGAAAGCTACAGTGAAGGAAGACGACAAGGAGGTGTGGGATGGATGTATGATTTCTGGACTATGGAAGCCTTGGGACCTTGCTAAAGAATTTATTAAGATTAATTTCTTATTTAAGTTGATAAGAAAATTTTGGAATCGGATTTTCTATTTCGTACTGCTAGGGGATTCATTGATGAGTTAACTATTTTTCTTATTGTTAGCTAAGGTTGCCTGGAAATTTTAATATGATACAGTCATTACACTTGAATTGCATGCATTAGTTGCTGTAAGTTACATGTTTTGTTCCTATTTTCCGAATAAGTTAAAGGGGGTTAAGTGTTACTATCTTTAGAGTAAGCAATATCAGTTAAGTAGAATGAGTAGTTAAGTAGCGTCCACCCTTAGAGAGTAGTAGTAAGGAGGGTGGTCGTTACAGGTTGGTATCAGAGCAGTTTCCATTCTCCAGCATCACACACACATCAATATCAGCCTTGCCGTCTTCAAGTAAGAAAGTACTTAATTTTTTTATCTATTATGCCTTTCCTTATTAATTGCAGTATAGAGAAATCCTTAGAAGTATTTGCTTATATGTGTTTAAGTAAGATAAAAGTTCTTGTTTTTGTTTTCTTTCTATGTATATATATATATATATGTCTAGAGTGTATAGGGACGATTTTAAGTTTTCTTCTCTCTGCATGACTAGATGGCAAGAAGAGGGTGTTCCCGTACTACTCGTACTGAGGACCGAGCTCAGGAGAACGAAGAGCCTAGAACAACTGAGCCTAATCTCTCTGAAGTTGTTGCTCAACTCCAGAGACAAGTAGCAGAGCGACAACAAGTAATCGCAAATCTGATGGCAAATCAGCAGCCAGTTCCTCCCCCTCCCCCAACTATCAATGTGGAGACCCCAATGGTGGCTGAGGTTCCACCAACTGTCCTGGAAGGTGCCACAGTACCTAAACGACAAGAAGCATACCTGATATAGTGGCTGAAGTTGAAGCCAGAAAGTTTCTCAGGCACGACTGAGCCCTGGGATGCCCAGGCTTGGTTCAAGACACTGGAGAGCACAATGGAGCTTCTTGAGTGGCCAGAAGTCGAGAAAGTCAAGTGTGCCTCCTTCTGCCTATCTGGAGATGCTCGTATGTGGTGGGAGAGAGTTAAGAGCAAGAGAGCAGCCAACCAGATGAGCTGGGCTGACTTTGAGACAGAGTTTTACGAAGAATTCTTCCACCAACGGATCACCAATAAACATTATGAGGAGTTTATTGAATTCAGACAAGGTGATCTGCCAGTAGAAGAAGCAGTTAAAAGATTCAATAGGCTAGCTCGGCTCTGCCCAAAGTTAATGAGTGCAGAGAAGGAACGAGTCAGACTGATGCTCCGAATGCTGAGACCAGAAATAACATTTAATGTGAGTAGTGGAACTCACCGGCCACAGACTGGTGAAGAGCTGGTCAGCAGGGCATTAGTCACCGAGCACTATCTGAACAACATCAAGGCACAACAAATGCAACTCAAGCCAGTCAAGATAGAGGACAAGACAGCAGGGAGTCAGAAACCCCAGGCAAATAAGCAGAACTGGAAGGGCAAGGATAACAAAAGGAAACGATGGAATACAGGAGGTAGCCAAAAGGGAGGTCTAGTAGACAAGCAGGCCAAGTTCCCTCCCTGTCCTAAATATGGGAGACTACATCCAGGAGCTTGTCTTTTGGGTATGACTGAATGTTATTCGTGTGGTCAAGGACACCTGGCTAAGGCATGCCCTAACAAGCTCAAAGCACCTCAGCAACAGGCAGTGCCATACGGGAGCAAGCCTCAGTTACACTACATGCCTGCAACTCTGGACGGACCTCAGCTCAGTCAAGGAAGGTTGGAAGTCCCACCAGTTCCAGCCAGTGCCAGAGTATTCTCCCTCACTAAAGAGGAAGCTGCTAGTGCCTCCACGGTCGTAACAGGTCAAGTAGTTATTTTTCAGCATTTAGCTACGGTACTATTTGATACTAGGGCGACCCATTCTTTTATATCAGTGCCCTTTGCCAAGGAATTTCAGGTGCCTACAGAGAGCATGAACTCCAAATTCTTGACAACCCTACCTTCTGGGGAGGTTATGGAGTCCAACCAGTGGCTTCGGGCTATACTAGTCAAAATTTCAGACCGAGAGCTATATGTTAATTTAGTAGTCCTTGCGATGCAGGATTTTGATGTTATTCTAGGTATAGATTTCCTCAGCAAGTACAGTGCTTCGGTGGACTGCCGCAGAAGGAAAGTGATCTTCAGCCCAGAAGGTGAACCACCCTTTGAATTCACGGGAGTCCCAAAGAGGAGGACTAAGAAGTTCCTATCTTCTTTAACAGTTCACCAAATGTTAGCTAAAGGGTGTGCTGACTTTCTTGCATACATTGTGAATATAGAAGGACAAAAAGGACCCAAGCAGGAAGATGTTCGGGTAGTCTGTGAGTATCCAGAGGTATTTCCAAAAGAGCTACTTGGACTACCCCCCAACAGAGAAGTGGAGTTTGAAATTGAGTTGGTTCCTGGCACCGATCCAATTTCAAAAGCTCCGTACCGAATGTCTCCAGTAGAGCTAAAAGAGTTACAAGAACAATTTCAGGAGCTACTTGACAAGGGTTTCATCCGCCCTAGTCATTCACCCTGGGGAGCTCCAGTGTTGTTCGTTAAGAAGAAAGATGGATCTATGCGGATGTGCATAGATTATAGAGCGCTAAACAAAGTAACAGTTAAGAACAAGTACCCTCTTCCCAGAATAGATGATCTATTTGATCAGTTAAAGGGTGCAACAATGTTCTCTAAGATAGACCTGCGCTCTGGGTACCATCAGTTGAAAGTAAAAGAAAGTGATATACCCAGAACAGCTTTCAGGACCAGATATGGACACTACGAGTTTGTAGTCATGCCTTTTGGTGTGATTAATGCACCTGCGGTCTTCATTGACTTAATGAACAGAGTGTTCAGAGAATACCTCGACAAATTCGTCATTGTTTTCATCGACAACATTCTGATTTATTCAAGAACCCTAGAGGAGCATGACAAGCACTTGAGGATCGTACTGCAAACCCTTCAGCAAAAACAACTTTATGCCAAATTCTCAAAGTGCGAGTTCTGGTTGGAGCAGGTGGCGTTTCTAGGTCACATCATTTCTAAAGAAGGTATCCAGGTGGATCCTGCCAAAATAGAGGCGGTCAACCACTAGTGTAGACCCAAGAACGCCAGGGAAATCAGAAGTTTCCTTGGTTTAGCTGGGTATTACAGGAAATTTGTGGAGGACTTTTCTAAGATAGTCTCTCCACTAACAACCCTAACTAGGAAGAACAAGAAGTTTGAATGGTCAGACAAATGTGAGCAAAGTTTCCAAGCATTGAAAAAAAGACTGACCAGTGCTCCCATTCTGACTGTTTCAGAGAGTGACAAGAGTTTTAACATATACAGTGATGCTTCCAAGATGGGCTTTGGAGCTGTTCTCATACAAGAGGGGAAGGTTATAGCTTATGCTTCCAGACAATTCAAAGACTATGAGAAGAACTACCCCACTCATGATCTTGAGCTGGCAGCTGTGGTCTTTGCACTAAAACTCTGGTGACATTATTTGTATGGAGTTCAGTGCAGAATCTTCACCGACCATCAGAGCTTGAAGTATTTCTTTACCCAGAAAGAGTTAAACATGAGACAGCGCAGGTGGCTAGAGTTGGTTAAAGATTATGACTGTGAAATCTTCTACCACCCAGGTAAAGCTAACAAAGTGGCAGATGCACTAAGCCGAAAATCTAGTGCAACCCTGATGCCCTTGTCATCATTAGCACTGCCACTGCAGAAGGAATTGTCAGACTTTGAAGTTGAAATTATTTATGGGCAACTTTCGGCATTGACCTTAGTGTCAACCCTGCTTGAGGATATACAGAGAAAGCAAAGTGAAGATTCAGATATCCAAAAGATCAAGCAAGAGATACAAAAAGGAGAAAATTCAGAGTTTCAAATATCAGATAGTGGAATCCTCTATCAGGGGAGCCGCCTTTGTGTCCCCAACGATGAGCAATTGAGAAGGAAGATTCTAGAAGAAGCTCATAGTACACCGTACTCCATGCATCCTGGTTCCACCAAGATGTATCAAGATTTGAAACAGAGATTCTGGTGGTCTGGACTCAAGAGAGATTTTTCAAAATATGTCAGTACCTGCCTGATATGCCAGAGAGTCAAAGCAGAGCACTAGAGACCAGGAGGAGTCCTACAGCCTCTCCCAATACCAGAGTGGAAGTGGGAAGAAATATCCATGGACTTTATAACAGGTCTTCCAAGGACCACTAATGGGTACGATGCGATATGGGTGATAGTGGACAGGTTGACAAAGTCTGCCCATTTTCTAGCCATCAAGGTGTCCCACTCTATAGAGCAGTTGTCACAACTATATGTTAAGGAAGTGATCAGACTTCATGGAGTTTCGAAGTCGATTGTTTCTGATAGGGATGTGTGCTTCACCTCCCATTTTTGGGAGTGTGTTCAGAATGCATTAGACACCAAACTCAAGTTCAGCACAGCCTTCCATCCCCAGACTGATGGACAAACAGAGCGAGTAAATCAGATTTTAGAAGATATGCTCCGGTCTTGTGCATTAGATTTTAAGGGCAGTTGGTGCAAGTATATGTATTTAGCTGAATTCGCCTACAACAATAGCTATCAGGCCACTATCAAGATGGCACCTTATGAGGCACTGTATGGCCGAAAGTGCAGATCACCCACTTGCTGCAAGAAGTAGGTGAAAGGAAAGAAATGGAAGTGGAGTTGGGCATTCAGACAGAGATGATGGATGAGACCACTCAGGCTATCCAGAAGATCAGACAAAGAATTGAGACTGCCCAGAGCAGATAGAAAAGTTATGCTAACACACGCCGTAGGCCACTTGAGTTCCAAGTAGGGGATTCAGTCTTTCTCAAGGTCGCTCCTATGAAGGGAGTGATGAGATTTGGCAAAAAGGGCAAGTTAAGTCCTCGTTACGTAGGACCCTACCTGATCACAGAGAGGATTGGGAAGGTAGCTTACAAGCTGGACTTACCTCAAGATATGTCAGCAATATACAATGTATTTCATGTCTCCATGCTAAAGAAGTGCCTCCACGACCCTAGCCAAGTGATTTAGCCTCAGTCAGTGCAGATCCAGGAGGACCTTAGCTATGAGAGCATACCTACACAGATAGTGGACAGAGGAGTTAGGAGACTAAGAAACAGAGAAGTGCCACTAGTGAAAGTCATCTGGCAGAACCAGAAGCACGAGGAAGTTACTTGGGAGCGTGAGGATAGCATGAGACAGAAATATCCAGAATCATTCTAAGTTTGAGGATGAACTTTTTATAAGGTACGGAGAATTGTAACACCCCAAATTTCATTGTTTGGAGTTCTAAAAGTGCTTATAAATATTTAGAAATGCTTTAGGAATATTCTAGAGATTTTTAGGAATTTTTAGAGTATTTTTATGAAATTTTCGGAGTTCGTTTGGTATTTTTACCAAAAGAAAGAAGTTGCAAAAAATAAAGAGGTTCGGCCGAGGTTCGAACCCGCGACCTCCGACCCGATCCAAGACTTAAGCAAAGCGCGATAGCTAAGCACTCAAGCAAGTGTTTCATAATCAAAGTGATGGCGAAATAAATTTAAGTAATAACTGAAACCGAGAATACCCATTGGTATAAAAAGGAATCGGGTTATTTTCTCACGACCAAAACCCTCTCATCCTCTCCTCTCTCGCGTGCGACGGCGCTGCTCGGGTGTAAACGAAGCCGAAGCTAGGGCTTCGTCTCCGGCGGCCGGCCAAGGGGTAATTCCGTGAGCTCTTCACAGATTCGAGACCCTCTCGTCGAGGAGAACCCGTAGGCACGAAGAAGAGGCCGAGATTTCAAGCCCTCTGAAACCCTAGAAGCTTCTTTTCTCGGCTGTAAGTTCAAGAACACATAGGTAAGTGCTCTCGCCTACAGTAGGAGTAGTTTTTGGATCTTTGTTTCCTTTTTTAGTTTGAGTTTTTCAACAGACAATTAATAGAAGTCTAATTCCAGCAAGTTTAGATTTTCTTTTGCTATTTATGGGGTACGAACAACCCCTTACCCTTAGCATGTTAGTTGAGTTTTCTTGCTTCTTGATTGTGCATGTTAGTATTTCAGTTTTTAGTTTTGTTACTGAGTTAGGGAGCATGAACAGCCTATGTTTTAAGTATACCATGTTGGTTTGCTCTGTTACTGCAATGAATAAGAACAGCTTTATTTGAACAATGCCGTTTAGACCTTTTCTGCTTTCCAATTAGCATGGACAGCCTTATCTACACTCCAGCATGCAGTTTTAGATGTTCCTTTAGCATCCCAATTTGCTAGTTTTTAGTTCGAAGAAATGCCAAGGCACTTCATTTTAGGAGTATTTAAAGATAATATGTATTTTATTTGAAAAGGCTAGTACCCGACTTCCGAGGTTGTCGTTAAATAAATCCATGTGATCAATTCCGAGGTATTGGCCCTGGTAAGACCAAAGTCTTTACTCTCGTAGGATTGGTGACTCGCTACCTCAGTTTCTATTAGGGAGCGCGCAATGGTACTAAGCCTGGCCCAAGAGATTATTATTTTGAAGTATAAGAGTATAAGTTTGGGAATAAATGAAATAAGCTTCACATAGGTTTAAAAAATCAGCAAGTTTAGCTCTTTTATTCTAGCATGCTGTTTAGACTTTCTTACTGCTATTTGCAAGCATGAGCAGCCTTACATGTTTAGCATTTCAGTCTGTTTTGATTCCTCTGTGAGCTTGACAGGTATGACCAGCCGGTACTTTACCTTTGCAGTATTGATTTCTTTGATTTTGGTTCCTTTGCTATTAGATGAGCATGAGCAACTTTTCTTTTAAAGCATTCAGTTTCTAGATTCCTTTTTGTACACATGCATATTAGAGTTTTGCGAGTTAGATAGCGCTTACTAAGCATCCGCTTATAGTTGCATTTCCTCTTACTGCAGATAAAGGAAAAGGAAAGCTACAGTGAAGGAAGGCGACAAGGAGGTGTGGGATGGATGTGTGATGTCTGGACTATGGAAGCCTTGGGACCTTGCTAAAGAATTTATTAAGATTAATTCCTTATTTAAGTTGATAAGAAAATTTTGGAATCGGATTTTCTATTTTGTACTGCTAGGGGATTCATTGACGAGTTAACTATTTTCCTTATTGTTAGCTAAGGTTGCCTGGAAATTTTAATATGATACAGTCATTACACTTGAATTGCATGCATTAGTTGCTGTAAGTTACATGTTCTGTTCTTATTTTCCGGATCAGTTAAAGGAGGTTAAGTGTTACTATCTTTAGAGTAAGCAATATCAGTTAAGTAGAATGAGTAGTTAAGTAGCGTCCACCCTTAGAGAGTAGTATTAAGGAGGGTGGTCGTTACATCACACGAACCTATTGATGAGCAATCCACTAAAAACCTCTTCCGATACCCCCGGAAGATAGAATCGAGTACAAGAGAAGTTAGGTTAAGTGCAATACACTGCACTTACCCTTTTATAGTAATTAAGTATAAATACAAATATTACCACCACTTTTTAGGAATTGGAATGAGGTACTTTGTATTGATATCTGTCTGCGGGGCGCGATCGGAACTCCTTGGACCAGTCGTCGGGCTTAGTAGCTTCACAATAGAGTCGAAGCAGGAACTGGAAGCAATCGGAAGCTTCAATGCACATGTAGTAGCTCGTATGTACTTGATATCTAAGTGCCTACTCGAGACTGCCTTATAAAGGGCTTGGAAGGCGCCTCCAATAAGGAAAACTCTATCTCGAGCAAACCGACACTTATCTGCGACCAATTCTAAAAATTATCCTGCTGAGGGTGCCTTCCATAGCCTTGGAAGGTGCCTTCTATGAACATTGTTGGATCGAAAGTGCTAGAGGGGGGGGGGGGTGAATAACGCACGTGGCTTTTACGTTCGTTTCAGAAAACTTTGAGTAATACGCAGCGGAATAATAAAACACAAACACAGAAACACACAAAGGGTTTTACTTAGTTCAGAGCCTGTGGCGACTCCTACTCCAAGGCCCACGCTCATTGAGCGTTTACTTTGGACAATCACTATAAGCTCAGAAATATACAATTTTGATTTACAATATAAAGCAAAATGGAAATTATACGAACAATGAAAAGTAGAGAGTTTGAAACTTCATGTCGTTGGTGTCGAGTTACAGCTTTGTAGAATCGATCCTTGAGCAGCACATGGAAGAAGGATCCTCAGCTTTCGTTGTTCTTTGGCTCCTGCTTGAACTGGGCTTAAGTAGCCTGTGGAGGGCACCTCCAACACCATGGAGGGCACCCTCAATCCCGCCAAAACTACAGCGTGGATGAGCTCCGAACTAGTCGTTGCTTATCTGCCTGAGGGCGCCTCTAACTTGCATGGAGGGCACCCTCGCGCTAGTGTCCAGGGCGCCTCCAAGCTCCATGGGGGTGCCCTCGTGTCTTGTTGCGAGGCCGTCTCTGCAAGTGACCCCGAGGTGCCTCCAAACTCCAAGAAGGGTGCCTCGGGTACTGTTCATTCGAGGCAAATGTGTCCAATTCGCTTCCTGTAAAATATGTTAGTCCTAGAAACTAACCATACCCTGCAAAACAAAGTTAGTACAATATAGACATGATAAATAAAGTATTTGACAGTCTCTGGACTATCCGATTCTGACTTCAGATATTTCTGGAAACCCTAGGTCGAATCGACGCCTACTATTCTCTCATCGGGGAATGCGTCCTCACCTACTCAACTCAAGAGAGTTTACCTATTGCCAGTTGATCCTCCAGACCAACTGAACTTTTTCTCAGTGTCCGAAGCTTTCGGTCTTCATGCTGGGTGTTCGCTCCACGACCCATCTAGTCTTCCAACCGGTTCACGACACTAGGATTTCAACCTAGGGTTACCACCCCCTAGGATTTTTTCCGAAGCTCTTGACCTGCCAAGACTTTTCACCTAGGGTTACCATCCCCTTGGATTACCGCCCCCTAGGGTTTTCCCTTTGTCTAACCGCAGCTAGGACTTTCCCTCATCTAGGGTTACCACCCCCTAGAGTTTTCTACCTACCTAACCGCAGTTAGGACTTTTGCCTAAGTAGACTTAGGATTTCCTGTAATCTCAATCAAACTCATCAGATAACAAAACAACTTATCTTTGGTCCCTTTGACATAATCAAAACACAAGTTTGATCATCCGATGCTTCATGCACCAACAATCTCCCTCTTTTGAATTATGGCAATATGATTCAAAGTTAAGTAAAACGTAATAATAAATAATGAAATTTAAACAAGAACATGAATGCAATAATTCAAAAAAAACTTTATGTTCCCCCTTTCATTATGTTTAAATTCTTAATTAGTTTAAATTCTTAAATTCTTAACATTGACTTTTCTCTCCCCCTTTGACATAAATAAAAAATAATACTATGTAGAGAGAAAAAAAATGTAAAGATAAAAAAAAAAATTTAGCTTCCCCTGAAAGGTAGCTCTTATTTGAATATTAGTTTTGCAAGAAGAAAGAAAAACTTAGCAAAACTTGTAAGTTTTTTGAAAGTGACTTAAACTTAGCTTTTGAAAATAAGTGCTTTAAAATACATTTAGATTTTAAAAAAATAATTTAGCTAAATTTTAACTTTGAAAATTACTTTAAAAAAACTTAGCTAATCTTAGGTTTTGAAACTTAGCTTTTTCCAAAAAAAAAAAAAACTTAGCTAAATTTTAGCTTTGAAAATAACTATTTTGTCAAGTACTTCAGCTTTTAAAATAAGTTGATAAGAACTTTAGTTTTAATACTCAGTTTTATAAAGGTTTTGAAAAAAAAACTTAGTTAAAAGTACTCAGCTTAAAAAAAATACTTTATTTTTAAAAATATCGTGATAAAAACTTCAGTTTTTTTAAAAAAATATTTTAATAAGCACTTAGCTTGAAGAATATTTTGTTAAAAAAAACTTAGCTTTAAAAATATTTTCTTGTAAAAATACTTAGCTAAGTAAATGATTTCTTTTTTTAAAAAAACTTAAAATACTTTATCTAATACTGAGTTTTAAAAAAATAATTTATTTTTCATTCCAAAAATAGTTTAAAAATGAATTTTCTTTTTAATAAATATTTTGAACCCTTTTTTTTTAAAGAAAACTTTAACAAAAAAAACTTAACTTGACTCCTTTCTGTTGGTGCAATATTCCCTAGGTTAAGGTTGACCTAGTTGACTGAGCTTGAATTGAGTCAAGCTTGAGTCTTGATATTTGGATTTCGATGTTTGACAATACATATAGACAACACATGAAGATTGCAGGTGCAATTGTTCATGTGGGGAGATTGTGAAGGAAAGTCAAGTAGGTCAAGGTTGATTGGATACTTGACTGGAAACTCCTGGTGAGTGAAGTCAGGTGAAAGACCTAGTGAGTGAAGCTAGGCAGAAGAAAATCCTGGTGAGTGAAGCCAGGTGAAAGACCTAGTGAGTGAAGCTAGGTAGAAGAAAATCCTGGTAAGTGAAGCCAGGTAAAAGACGTAGTGAGTGAAGCAAGGCAGAAGAAAATCCTGGTGAGTAAAGCCAGGTGAAAGACCTAGTGAGTGAAGCTAGGCAGTTGGAAGTCCTAGTGAGTGAAGCTAGGCAATTGGGAAGTCCTGGTGAGTGAAGCCAGGCACGAGGAAATCCAGATGGATCAAGGCTGATCGGACATCTGGTATTGGAAAGTCCAAATAGGTCGAAGGGATTGACCGGATACTTGGCACGAGTTGGAAAGACCAGGTAGGTCAAAGGGATTGACTGGATACTTGGCATGAGGAGGAAAAGTTCAAGTGGGTCAAAGGGATTGACCGGACACTTGGTGAGCGAGTCCTAGCAGGTCAAGGGTGACCGGATGCTAGGCATGATGGACCAACAGGTCATGGTTGACCGGATGTTGGTTTAGGAGGCTTTAGACTTGTTTTTGGGCAAAAACAAGGAGCTAGATCGATCAGCCGATCGATTGGCACATGCCCAATCGATCGGCCGATCGATTGGGTGAGTCCTCGCCACAAACCTCCTCCCAATCGATCAGTGGATCAATTGGGGAGAAGCATCACGCGAACAGAACAGCTCTAGATCGATCAACCGATCGATCCAGAGCCCCCAATCGATCGGGCGATCGATTGGGAGCTGTGACTTCGCGCGATAAGCCCTGGATCGATCGGCCGATCGATCCAAGAAATTCCCGAGAGCACAGAGGCGCTCTGGATCAATCGGTCGATCGATCCAAAGCCTCTCCAATTAATTGGGAGCAATCCAATCGATTGAGATTCGACCGTTGGCGTCGTATTTAGCTACTGGCGAGCTGTTCTCTCGATAGAACTTCCACGGCTTTCTTCTCCAGCGAGCGACAGATCTTCACAGCAACTTCTCCACAGCTCTCACGCCAAATCTTGAAGGTTCTTGGAGGCTTGTGCTGGTGCATGTCCAAGTCAAGAGGCGAGGAAGAAGCTAGGGTTAGGGTTTTCATTGTACATCGTGTAAGCTTTTGCTTGTATTTTATTTCCCTTCCCTTTCTTCTTGTACTGTGAGCTTGTAAGGCTTCTCCACCTTCGGTAGTTACCGAAAAGGAGTGTTTACATAGTGGAGGGTGCGTGAGTGCGTAGATCCTTGGATTAGTCACCTCTTCTTGAGGTGGATACCAAGTAAATCCTTAGTGTTAGCGTTGTGTTTGTGTTCTTTGTATTTTCCGCTGCATATCTTTGAAGAAACAAGCAACGAAGAGCACGACGAGCGCACCGAGCTGTTCACTCCCCCCCTCTAGCTACATATTTGGTCCCAACAAGTGGTATCAGAGTGAGGCCGCTTTTAACCGGAATCAATGTCAGAAGGGGCAAAGAGCTAGAGGGTGAAGAAGTTGGAGCAAAATTCTTCAAGTCAAAGATCTCTTCAAGCTCAACTTCAACATGGAATTCCAAGACGGACTTGGATTCGACACAAGGGTGCCTCCACCATATGTATCTACAAGCTTCGATTCTTGGAGATCAAGAATCAAAAATTTCTTGATGATGGAGATAGAGCAATGGTTTACTCTAATAGAAGGATTTGAAGTTCCAACAAATTCCAAGGGCAAAGTTCTCAAGAGGAGCAAGTGGAGCCAAGAACAAATCCAAAGATGTGAGGCCAATGACAAGATGACCAAGCTTTTGGTCAATTTATTGCCAAGTAACATCTTGGAGCATATTGGAGATTTTGAAGATGCCAAAGAGCTATGGAGCAAATTGGCAAAGATTCATGAGACCCCCTCCACTGTACCAAATCAAGAAGAATCCAAAGAGGGTGACTCATTGGATCAAGATCAAGAGGAAGAGGACTCCGAGGTTGAGAGATGCTCAACTTCCGAAGAAGAAGTTCAAGAAGCTTCATCTTCAAAGGAATTCAATGAAAAGAGCAAAGAGGGAGCATACTCTTTGTTTCACATACAAGATGAAAATGAAGAAGCTTCCACCTCTAGGATTGAGGGGGAGCAACCTTTGGTGACGCCGGATCAAGAAGAAGGAGAAGCTTCTATATCCGGGTCAAATGGAGAAGAAGACGATGCATCCTCCACAAGTCAAGTAAAATCAATGGGAGGAAAATCATTTTCGGATCAAGAGGAAGTTTCTACCTCCGGATCCAAAGGAGAAAGTGTCATCCCTACACATGAAGGTATAAACATTTCAATTAAAAATAAAAATCACATTATTTGCTTTGAGTGTAGGGGAAAAGGGCATTACAAGAGCAAGTGCCCCAAATTGGCCAAGGAGAAGAGACAAGTGGCACTAAAGGGCAAGGTGAAGCCCAAGGAGACTGTCCCCAGAACAAAGAAGAGCAAGGAGTACATTGTGTGCTTCTCTTGCAATCAAAAGGGACATTACCGGAGCCAATGTCCCAAGGGGAAGAAAGCGGTCAGGGCTCTTGGAGGAAGCATAAGTCAAGGGGGAGCCTCCAAGGTAAAAAGAAAGGTATCATTTATTGAGTCTACCCCTTTAAATAATGGTAAAAAGCATGGTAGTTCTAACTTTTATCATTTTAATGCTATTTACCATAAGAATAGAAAGCATGATAGCTTTAAGGAAAATCATGTAGCTTTTCATGCTAAGACTACCACACCTAGGGTTAGGAAGGTAGATGAAAATCTAGGCAAGAAAACTAAGAGTATTAGTTACAAGCCTAAAAATAAAATTGCTCATGGATTCATTGAAAAACCAAAAACTAAGGATTTAATGATAGAAAATCAAGTCTTTAGGTCAAGGCTTGATAAAATGAAAAAGACCCTAAAAAGGATGGAAAATATCCTAAAAGGGCAAAATGAGAAAAACCTAGGTCTAGGAGTACATCAACGGTCATCCAAGAGCCATAGAGGTTTGGGATACAAACCTAAGGCTAACACTACAAGAAAATAGGGTATCAGAAACAGAATTTTAAAACGGAAATAAAATCCGTTTTAAATTTTAATAAATTATAAACGGATTTACTACGGAATTATTATTTTGTTTAACTTTTAAAAAAATAATATATAAAAAAAATTTAAAACGGATTTTAAAATAAATTAGAAACAAAATTTATAAATTAATTTTTATAAATAAAAATAAATACGAATTATCAACGAAATTTGATACGAAATCTTTTTTTGTTTGTAAATCAGTTTAAAGTTGTTTTAAACAGAAAATAAATCTATTTATAAAGTATAAAATATGAGAAATAGATTATTAAGTAATTATAAATATATTTTCTTTTAAATAATAAAAAATCCCTAAACCCAGATTAACTTCACGTTTCTCTCCCAAATCCCGCACACGCGATTTCTCTTCGTCGGCGCACGATTTCTTCTTCGTCGGCGCACACGCGATTTCTTCTCCGGCTGCACTCACGCGATTTCTTCTTCGGCTTGCACGTGATCTTCTTCTCCGGTCCCAAATCAAGCACAACTCTAAGGGCTCTGACTTAAGGGGCAAGAGATCTTCTTCTCTAGCTCCAAATCACGCACGACACTAAGGTGTGCAACCCTCCGGCTTAAGGCGCACGCGATCTTCTTCTCCGGCATTCTTTCCACGATCCACCGAACAAGCTTAAGCTCATGTAATCCTAATCTTCTTTTCCAGCCTTCTTCTCTGTTCTAGAACGCGCAACACCAGTTACGTCCTACTCATGCGATCGAGGTCATTCGTGTGACCTAATCGTGCGGTGGATGACATAAAATATAATTGGTCTATGATTTAATCTTAATTAACATTGCTAGAGCTACTAGGTTAAAGAAGTTATTGTAATGGGTTTTCTCACACGTTGAAGCCAAATGGATGAACTACCAGAACATTGCTGTACTATGGAACAGGTTATCCTTAAAATCAAGAACAATACAATTTTAAAACATCCCACTTAACAGATATGAGCATTAGTATATAGGGCATCAAGTATACTAATTTGAAAATTGAATACTTATATAATATAGCAGTTACGTTTTGATCTCAACACTAATGAAACTAATATTGGCTAATGTGCTTGTTTCAGGAACAAAGCTCTTAGATAATCCTTTTTAAGGAAGCATCTTAGGCAATATTCCTTATTATATTGGTATGGATAGCAACGGTAAAGTAGGTGCCTATGAAGACCCTTCATGGAGAACTTTGTGATGTGTATGGCAGGGGTGCACCTGACATAAAAAAAGCTGAACTACAATTGTAGTCAAATTTTTTTGTGCTAATTTAAGCTCTTGTATTGCTGCTCAATTAGCTAAAATTTAAGCTCTTGTATTACTACTTCAATGCTGCTCAATTAGCTAAAATTTAAGCTCTTGTATTACTACTTCAATGCTGCTCAATTAGCTAAAAGTTAAGCTCTTGTATTGCTACTTCAATGCTGCTCAATTAGCTAAATTTTAAGCTCTTGTATTGCTGCTCAATTAGCTAAATTTAAGCTCTTGTATTGCTACTTTAATGCTGCTCAATTAACTAAAATTTAAGCTCTTGTATTGCTGCTCAATTAGCTAAAATTTAAGCTCTTGTATTGCTACTTCAATACTGCTCAATTAGCTAAAATTTAAGCTCTTGTATTGCTACTTCAATACTGCTCAATTAGCTAAAATTTAAGCTCTTGTATTGCATTAGCACCTTGATGAGATTGATTTAAATGTAAATTTTCTTATTTATTTGAAAATCACAATGGTAAGGTTAATATCCATGGTTAAACATTGAACTAAATTTTCTTATTTATTTGTCATAGGATGAGGTGGGAAGATAAATTTCAGATGATAACGTGATTAATGATGCAAGCTGCGAAGAAGATAATTCATTCGACGAAGAGGACCTAATCAAGGGTCTCAAATTCCAACCAATATTGATGGACGGACTAAAATAAATGTGGTTATGAATTAGTAAGTCATATGACCTTTTAAATTTATTAAGTTTTGATATTTTTGTATTAAATTAATTTTGTTGTTATAATATTCATAATTTTGTTATCTTTAGATTTGTCGAAAATGAAGTTCCTCGTGAAATTACAAATGATATCAAAGGAGTGATTAAAGGAGTATGACCAACGTGGAAAAAGGTGCCTAGTGATATTAAAGATTTACTTTGGGAAAATTTTAAGATAAGTAATATATTTTTTAATTGGATACTTTTTTTTTTGGCAAAGTGATAGAATTAATGAGAAGATTTACTTTGAAAAAAAATTCTTATGTTAATTATACAACTCTGCCTAATGAGTTCATGTATCATGTGTTTAAGACCCAAAGAAAGTTACACAACATCTTAAACCCATATTTTAACTATATGTCAGGTCAAAGTTCGGTTTTGAGTTTATTGATGGTATATGTATAAATGATTAGTCAATTGTATATGTGCCATTTGAGTCATTTTGGTTGCATGTGTGCCGAGATGATTTCCTTTAGCTTAGAGAACCTTGGATAGCTGGGTTCTTTTTATTGATTTAATTTATTTAATTATTTATTTGTATGTTCTAATATGCGAGCTTGGACTATATCTGGTGTAGTTAGAGCAGCCATTGATTATTTATTCACATATGATATTATATATAATCTTGATTATTTATTTGTTTTGATACAGTTGAGATATAATTGGGATAATTTTACCGATAGAGAAATGAAAAAGGTATGAAATGAAAATTCAAGTGAGAGATACAGGACATCCATTCATTTGGCTAAGAAAGCAACATTATCATCTGCACAAGAATATTTAGGAAGGAAACCAGACATATTAGATATGATAGGTAGAGGACCTGATTGGATGGAAGCTAATATATGGAATGACTTGGTTAAAATTCATTGGAATAAATCAGATCACAAGATCAAATGTGAAATTGCACAGAAGAATAAAATGACAGCGAAGGATGGGTCTACTATCAAACATACTGGGAGTTCAATTTCTTTTGTAGCACACCGTGAGAGAATGGTAAACCTCCTTTCTAACATGTTTATTCCAATAATTTACACATCTGATAAATTTATTAAATATTTGACATTTACATATAAATTCAATGTATCTCATTTGTTTTATTTTATATTGACATATATTATATATGATTGTAGAAAAAAGATTTGGGACGAGATGTGGATGAATTTGAGGTTTTTGAACGAATGCATAAAAGAAAATAAGGTAATGGAGAGTTTGTGGATAACAAATCGGTTGTTAGTGTAAGTCAACATAATTAGTTATTCATTAATTTTCTATTAGCTTATACTAATTCTTACTTGTTGGTTTTTATATTTGTTAAACTAATATAAGCCCTTGTAATATGGACAGGAACAATATAAAGAGAGACAAAATGTTGATGATCAGTTTACTCGACCTTCATTCAATCTCAAATCATGGTGTGATGTGGTGGGCGATCCATGTAAGAGGAGGGTGTACGGATTTGGACGCAATCAACATTTTAGAAGATCATGCAATGGAAGTTCCAATGAAATGTGCTCTCATGAGAAGAACAATGAATTATCTCAAGAAATTGAAGACATGCGTGCTATTAGCAAGAGGATGGAGGAAGAAATTACTGAAAGCAAAAATAAATTGGAACTCATTATCAAAGAAAATAGACAGAGGGAAGAACAACTTATCGAGGAAGGTAGGCAAAGAGAAGAAAATCTAAAAGAGATGGTTTGTAAAATGATTCAAGAGACGGGATATACAAATCATTTAAGCGAAATAAAGATTAAATTACTTTATCTTTGATTAATGGTTAAATGTATTTAGATGATGTGAATATTTACTTATTTCAATATTAATTTTATGATACTTTTGTATTAGAAATTAATTGTTTTAAAAATTATAAATTTGTTTGAAATGTGTGCTTGTTAAAAGTATCATGTAGATGATAAATTTAAATAATAATATAAATTTAGTGATAAATTTAATTTAAAAATAAAAATTTAAATTAATGATGGGTTTAAAACAAATTTTGAGACAGAATTTATAAACCGAATTATAAATGAATTTATAAACAAATCAAAATTATATTTTTTATGTAATTTGAAACAGACTAATAACGGATTTAAAATAAAATTAAAAACATAATTTATATTTTCAATTAATTTCATTTGGTCAAATAAAAACAGATTCACAAACAATTTTTTAATTTGTTTTTGATATTTGAGACGGAATATGTCCGTTTCAAATTTAGCTACGGGGGTTTCACTAACGGATATTTGAAACGGAATATTCCGTCTCAAATATTCTTTAGAGACGGAAAAATGACTTTCAGAGACGAAATTTTTCGTCTCTGAAGCCCTGTTTTCTTGTAGTGTAAGAAGGATGTAATTTCTTACCATAGAGTTCCATATAGCTATGGAACCGAGTCTAGGTCTAACGGTCAAGTCAAAAATACTAAAGAGGTTATCCCTAAGAGTATTTTTGCAACAAACGTGACTAAGACTTCTAAGAAGTCTAGGAAAGTCACTAGAAAGGTCACAAGGGAAACAATCCCTAGAGTTGACTTAGAAAAAGTGACCAAGGCTTCTAAGAAGCCTAACAAGGTCACTAAGAAGGTATCTAGGGAAGTTATCCTTAGTGAATACCTAGAGCATCCAAGGAGCACCAATAGGTGTTGGGTTCCTAGGAGCATTTTCTCAACCCCATAGATGGGTTAGAGAGTGTCAACTCTGATTAGAAGGGTAGTTAACCCAACTCTGATGAAGTTGACAATCGGGGAGCATTTTCAAGGTTATTGTTAACCTTTGAAAATGAAAAGAATTTTTATTTACTCTTATAAGAGTAAAATGTGTCACAATTTGATAAATTGGATAATATTTTAAGTGACACAAATTGGAAAAATCATAAGAACTACCAAGTTGGGATTTTGGTATGTTCTTAGGAAATTAAAGGCAATGTATGCCTTAACTCAATTGGTTACTCTTTAAAAGAGTAAATTGTGCCAAAATTTGAGGAATATGTTTAATTTAAATTAGCACAAATTAGGAAAAGAAAAAGAAATGTCAAAATAGGATTATTGGCATTTTCTTGGGAAATAGTGGGCAATCTAGGTTTTAAATCTTAATTTAGCTAAGGCTTAAGGATACTTAGGTAGACAACCTAGGTATTTTATTTATGCTGATTTGACATGCTTTGTTTGCCCATAATATGCCATGACATCATATTTATTTTTGCATTCACATTTTATTATGAAAAATATAAAAATACCATATCATGTCATACATACATCATGTAGTCATAGGAAATTTTCTTTTGAAAATTATCTCTTTGTGATGTATGCCATAACATATCATGCATTATGTTTAATCTTTTGTAATTAGGGACCAATGTCATTCATTAACAAGTAACATCCTTGGTGGATGTTCATAACCTCAAAATGCCTAGATAGATATGCATGATCCCTAGATTAGGGCAAAACCAAAACTTTACATCTCACTAAGAACTATAAGGTGACTTGTATGTTGCTTCGTACATATTAAATACAAGTGAGATGTTAGGATGAGGAACAAAACTCAAGATGTTGATTTAGTGCATTCTTTTGAGTTTTATGTTCATCAAAACACATAGTTATGTGTTTTCCAATCATTGGGAAAGCTAATGTACAAGTCATGTGCATTGAGCCCAAAGAACATGGTTGAATATTGGTTTTGAAAATCATTTTAAAATGCTTTTAGAAAACCTTGATGAAGACTATCTTTTGATAGTAATTATCATTGAAAAGTTAGACACAAATTAGAAGAAAACACTAAAGTTTTTACAAGTTTTCAAGTTTATGTCAATCTTGAAAAATAGAAAGTATTTTTATAGAAAATTATTTTTCCATGATAATATATGCCCTAAATAATGTCAAGAACAATTTTCACGATTTTTGGGATTTTGTAGAATTTTCTAGGGGTTTCTGAAATTGACTGAAATAAAATTTCAGCAATTTCAGAGTTTCAATCGATCACCCGATCGATTGGAGTGCCTCAATCGATCGGGAGATCGATTGAGAAGGCAGTTCTCGCGAGCAGAAGCTCGCTAGATCGATCAGCCCATCGATCCAAGAAGTCTGAATCGATCAGTGGATCGATTAAGTAGGGTTCAATCGATTGGAACCCAACTCCAATCGATTGAGAATGCTGATTTTAGCTGGGAAAGTCTGATTTCAACATTTTGGACCATGTTTTAGTCTTTGTAACCATTCCTTACCCCTCAAAACATATTTTTATACATCTAGGGGGAGTTTTCATGAAGAAAACTAGGATGGATTGGTTAAGGAAGACTAAGTAGAGATTTAGGTTGAGGTTTGGTTTCATTATTGAATTTATGAACCTCAAAACTTCTAAATTTGGATTTCCTAAAGATTTAGGGATTCCAAGTTATTGTTGGTGCAATGACAGAAGTCACGACCATGTCTTTAGGGGGAGTTACTCTTTAAGGACATAAAAATTATTTTTCATACACCTTGGAAGGTGGTTAACCTTCTTTAGTGAGAATGCTCAAGGTTAGACATTTGACTATAATGGAGAGTGGATATCTTCATTGTTTCAATGATATATGCTCAAGGATGAGCATTTGATGAAAATGAAGGGTATGAGACCTTCATTTGAATCGTGTGAATATACCAAGTGGTATATGCTCAAGAATGAGCGTTGAGAATAATGAAGGGTATGGGACCTTCATTATTGTGTTGTGAACAATGAGTGAAGTTGCAAACAAAGAAGGGTAACTCTTCGGGAGGAGAGTTTGTTTTTGATGTGTGCCCAAAGATGGGAAATGTTTGTGATGTGTGTCAACAGGGGGAGAATGTAAGGTTTAAGTTAGACCTTTATTTCCTAAATAGGGGGAGAATGTGCATCACCCTGTGGGAAAAGGGAAGGATGAAGGGAATCCTCATTCGTATATTGACATGAAGGAAGTTTAGGCTATGAGATTAGCCTAACTTAAATAAGGTATTGTCAAACATCAAAAAGGGGGAGATTGTTGGTGCAATATTCCCTAGGTCAAGGTTGACCTGGTTGACTGAGCTTGAATTGAGTCAAGCTCGAGTCTTGATGTTTGGATTTCGATGTTTGACAATACATATAAACAACACATGAAAATTGCAGGTGCAATTGTTCATGTGGGGAGATTGTGAAGGAAAGTCAAGTAGGTCAAGGTTGACTGGATACTTGACTGGAAAATCCTGGTGAGTGAAGCTAGGTGAAAGACCTAGTGAGTGAAGCTAGGCAGAAGAAAATCCTGGTGAGTGAAGCCGGGTGAAAGACCTAGTGAGTGAAGCTAGGCAAAAGAAAATCCTGGTGAGTGAAGCCAGGTGAAAGACCTAGTGAGTGAAGCTAGGCAGTTGGAAGTCCTGGTGAGTGAAGCTAGGCAATTGGGAAGTCCTGGTGAGTGAAGCCAGGCACGAGGAAATCCAGATGGATCAAGGCTGATCAGACATCTGGTGTTGGAAAGTCCAAGTAGGTCGAAGGGATTGACCGGATACTTGGCACGAGTTGGAAAGACCAGGTAGGTCAAAGGGATTGACTGGATATTTGACATGAGAAGGAAAAGTTCAAGTGGGTCAAAGGGATTGACCGGACACTTGGTGAGCGAGTCCTAGCAGGTCAAGAGTGACCAGATGCTAGGCATGATGGATCAACAGGTCATGGTTGACCGGATGTTGGTTTAGGGGGCTTTAGACTTGTTTTTGGGCAAAAACAAGGAGCTGGATCGATCAGCCGATCGATTGGCACATGCCCAATCGATCGGCCGATCGATTGGGTGAGTCCTTGCGACAAACCTCCTCCCAATCGATCAGTGGATCGATTGGGGAGAAGAATCGCGCGAACAGAACAGCTCTGGATTGATCAACCGATCGATCCAGAGCCCCCAATCGATCGAGCGATCGATTGGGAGCTGCGACTTCGCGCGATAAGCCCTGGATCGATCGGCCGATCGATCCAAGCAATTCCTGAGAGCATAGAGGTGCTCTGGATTGATCGGTCGATCGATCCAAAGCCTCCCCAATCGATTGGGAGCAATCCAATCGATTGGGATCCGACCGTTGGCGTCGTATTTAGCTGCTGGCGAGTTGTTCTCTCGACAGAACTTCCACGGCTTTCTTCTCCAGCAAGCGATAGATCTTCACAGCGACTTCTCCATAGCTCTCACGCCAGATCTTGAAGGTTCTTGGAGGCTTGTGCTGGTGCACGTCCAAGTCAAGAGGCGAGGAAGAAGCTAGGGTTAGGGTTTTCATTGTACATCATATAAGCTTTTGCTTGTATTTTATTTCCCTTCCCTTTCTTCTTGTACTGTGAGCTTGTAAGGCTTCTCCGCCTTCGGTAGTTACCGAAAAGGAGTGTTTATATAGTGGAGGGTGCGTGAGTGCGTGGATCCTTGGATTAGTCACCTCTTCTTGAGGTGGATACCAAGTAAATCCTTAGTGTTAGCTTTGTGTTTGTGTTCTTTGTATTTTTCGCTGCATATCTTTGAAGAAACAAGCAACGAAGAGCACGACGAGCGCACCGAGCTATTCACCCCCCCTCCCCCCTCTAGCTACATATTTGGTCCCAACACTTTCACTCCCCCTTGATTAATTCCTTAAAAGTTTTGAGCATCCTAGAGTCTAAGCATATAAATAAATAATAAAAAAAATTATTATTTTCCTAATTTTCCATCTCACTCATTTTAGGTTATCAAGTATGTTCAGCTTATGAGTGCTTGTGAGATGGAGTTAACTTTATTTTAATTTTATCAATAAAAGTATGAGTTTAAAATTAAAATATGAATTTAATTAGATTTAAACATTTGACAATAATTAAAATTTTGAATATTTTGAAAATATATTGAAAATTAATTAAGTTTGAAATTATAAACTTACATGTTAACTTTGATTTGAAAATTAATTATCTTTTAAAAATAATTAAGATTTTAAAAATATAAGAGTTAATAATTTGAAATTTAATTATGATTAATAATCAAATAATTAAGATATTTGAAATTTATTATGATTTAAAAATAATTATAATTTAATTATGATTTTAAAATAATTAACATTTTGAGTTTAATTAGATTTGAAATTAAACTTTTTATAACTAATTAAATTTTAAAATTAATCATGATTTTATAATTAATTATGAATTTTAATTAAGTTTGCTTTAATTTAATTACTTCAGGTTTGGTTAACTACTTTAAACGTAGGTCCATCTCACTCATTTCTAGATTTCCAATTAGGGAACCTTAATAGTTTTGTGAGATGGTTAATTTAATCTTCAATTGAAATTTCAATCTAAGGATTGATTTATAATTAAGTTAGACTCAGGTTTTTCAATTAGTCAATTAAATATCCATTTTAATGATTGGTTTCTAGGATGTAGCGAGACACTAGACCTTCTTGGGTATGTGATCATCCACCACTTCTATACAAAGTCTTTCAAAGAAATTGGATATTTAATTTTTCTTTTTGAAACCCGTAAGTCTAACTAGTCAAGTGTGAATCAAGCCTAGGTCCTTATCTAACCATTGTAGATTATCCAATTAATAATCATGATTGACATTTATTAATTTAACATATGCATGGTCATGGTAATTTGCATAGATCAACCAACTCAAACAATTTATTAGTTAAGTTAACAAGTTTAAGTTAACTTTTGAGTTTTAATTTGATTTAGTTAAGATCTAAGTTAATTGAATTTAAGGTTAGATTTAAGTTAGATTAGATTTTATTTTAGGTCAGATGTTATTTAAGTTAAGATTTGAGTTAAGTTAATTTAGTTTAGGTTAGATTGTATTTAAGTTTGTTTTATAATTAAAAGGTATTTGATTATAGATTGGTTTGTAGAGTTTAAGTTTTACTTTAGACTTGTAACCCAAGTCTAGATCTTGTGGATTAGTTAAATTATTAATAATCTTTTCTAACTTATATATTTTATCTTTTAAAATATTACTTTGTTCCTCTAATTTTCTAAAAGTTAATTTCTTATGTTTATTAAATAATTTTGAGTTATTCTTATTTAGATTTAAATCAAATTTATTCATTGTATTATTAGCATGCATATCTAATTTTCTAGAGAAATCTATACTAGAGTAAGCAAAATTAGTTAGGGGACAAACATGCGTTGCAAAAATTAGATTTTCGTGTAATGTAAATTTACTTTCCTTGATTTCTCCCCCTAGATTTTTTGGGTCTTCTTTCTGGACATTTACTTTTGTAGTGACCCATTCGTTTGCACTTAGAGCATTCAATGTGCTTCTTCCCTTTTTAGATCAATTTCTCCTTCTTCTCTGGTTATGCCGGCCGAATCTTACGAGTAAGACACTTGTTTCTATAGTGGCCTCTCTCCTTACACTTAAAATAGGTTATGCGAAATTTACAATTTGAATTTATAATTTTACCTTTTAGATCCATAATAGGATTCTCCCCCTTGTCGGTTGTCATCTCAAATTCGGACTCAGATTCAACTATCTCTTCTTTGCCCATCAGTGCTATGAAATCGGTCTGATCCGATTCTTCTGAGTATGGTTCGGAGGTTAACTCTGGAAATTCATACTCTGATTCGAACTCAGGTTTGACTTGGTCTTCTGGTTCTGAAGGAATCTCATGAAGCTTGATCACCTTCTCCCAAAGCTCCTTAGCATTGTTGAACTTTCCAACTCGATCAAGCTCTGAATTTGTTAGTCCGCATAGGAGAATATATGTTGCTTTTGCATTTACCTCGAATTTTCTTCTTGTTTGTTCATCCCACTTATCACAAGCGATGGGTACACTTTCTTCAGTGGGGAGAATAAATCTAATTTGGACTATGGTCCATATCTCCACTTGGGTTTTCAGTTGGTGCTCCATCTGGTCTTTCCAGTATCCAAAATTTTCGCTAGACAAGAGTGGTAGACATGCGGTATTTTTCCCATCTTGGTAGGCTATTAAAAAGGAATCTCACACAAAGGAAAATAAAAGCAAATGTTTCAAGGCTTGGTCATGGATTAGTAGTGCAGGAGAAAGATAAAAATAACAATTTACTAATTTCGGGAAAAAATAAAATATTTAAAAAATATTATTTCAAACTTTTGAAAATGCGATATTTCGCTAATGCTGACCAATGGTGAAAAGATGAAGATGAACTTTTTGAAAACAGTTTTGGGGGGAAAAAATGAAAGGCGTAAGGTTTTATTTTAAACAAAAATAAAGGAAAAAGCGATGAATAAGAATGCTCTAACGGTAGTTGTACCGATTCAGAGCGACCCCGCTCTGATACAATTGTTAAATTGAAAGCGCTAGAAGGTGGCTGAATAGCGCTCATGGCTTTCATGTTCGTTTCGGAAAACTTTGAGTAATATGCAGCAGAATACTAAAGCATAAACACAGAAACACACCAAGGGTTTTACTTGGTTCGGAGCCTGTCGCAACTCCTATTCCAAGGCCCACGCTCGTTGAGCGTTTACTTTGGGCAATCACTATAAGCTCAGAAATATACAATTTTGATTTACAATATAAAGTAAAATGGAAATTATACCGACAATGAAAAGTATAGAATTTGAAGCTTCAAGTTATCGGTGTCGAGTTACAGCTTTGTAGAATCGATCCTTGAGCAGCACACGGAAGAAGGATCATCAATTTTCATTATTCTTTAGCTCTTACTCGAACTGGGCTTAAGTAGCCCGTGAAGGGCGCCTCCAACACCATGGAGGGCACCCTCAATCTTGTCAAAACCGTAGCGTTGATGAGCTCCGAACTGGTCGCTGCTTATCTGCCTGAGGGTGCCTCCAACCTACATGGAGAACACCCTCGCACCGTCCAGAGCGCCTCCAAGCTCCATGGAGGCACCCTCACGCCTTGCTGTGAGGTCGTCTCTGCAAGTGACCCCGAGGCGCCTCCAAACTCCATGGAGGCCTCCTCGGGTACTGTTCATCCGAGGCAAATGTGTCCAATTCGTTTCCTGCAAAATACGTTAGTCCCAAAAATTAACCATACCCTGCAAAACAAAGTTAGCACAAAATAAACATGATAAATAAAGTATTTGACAGTCTCCGGACCGTCCGGTTATGACTTCGGATCTCCAGTCCGAAAATCCTAGGTCGAACCGACGCCTACTATTCCCTCGCCGGGGAACGCGCCCTCACCTATTCAACTCAGGAGACTTTACCTGTTGCCAGTTGATCCTCCAGACTAACTGGACTTTTACTCAGCGTCCAAAGTTTCCGGTCATCATGTTGGACGTCTGCTCCATTACTCGTCCAGTCTTCCACCCGGTTCGTGACACCAGGATTTCAACCTAGGGTTACCGCCCCCTAGGATTTTGCTCGAAGCTCTCGACTCGACAAGACTTTTCGCGTAGGGTTACCACCCCTAGGATCTAGGGTTACTGTCCCCTAGGATTTTCCCTTTGCCTAACTGCAGCTAGGACTTTTCCTCACCTAGGGTTACCACCCCCTAGGACCTAGGGTTACCACCCCCTAAGATTTTCTACCTGCCTAACTGCAGTTAGGACTTTTACCTAAGTATACTTAGGACTTTCCTGCAATCTCAATCAAACTCATCAAATAACAAAACAACTTAAGTTTAGACCATTTGACATAATCAAAATACAGGTTTGATCGTCGGATGCTTCCTGCACCAACAAACATTACCGAGACGCTTTCTATAGCCATGGAAGGTGCCTTCTATGAACAGTATCGAGACGCATTTCATAGCCATGGAAGGCGCCTTCGGGTACTGTTAACCCGAAGACAATGTTGCTTTCTTGCTTGCTTTCTTGCCCTGTAAACATGTGTTAGTCAAAATAACCTGCAATACAAGTGTTAGCATATATATGAATAGTAGTAATTAGTTCCTGTCCTCCCAGGAACATGAACTAGTCAAGGTCTCAATTTAAAGATCCCAAATGGAGCTAAACTTGACCGACGTCTACTGTCCCTCAACTGGGATGCGTCCTCACAGAGTCACTCTTCTCCAGTGACTTGCCTTTACTTACTTTTTGCCAAACATCCGGTCAGCCTGTCGACTAGTCTGGACTTCATGCCAGCTATCCGGTTAGCTCGTTGACCTAGCTGGACTTCGTGCTAGCTATCCGGTGGCCCGTCGACCTAGTTGGACTTCGTGCCAGCTATCCGATCGACCTGTCGACCTAGCTGGACTTCGTGCTAGTTATTCGGTCGGCCCGTTGACCTAGATCGACTTTGTACCAGCTATCCGGTTGCCCATTGACCTAGCAAGATTTCTCTTGCACACTCAGTCAGATTGTTAGATCACAATGAACCTAACTTAACTTACTTTGTCATTCATCAAAACTTAAGTTAGACCGTTCGTGCACTAAGATTAAAAATCTCATGTACTAAGATTAAAAATATAAAGATGTTAAAGAAGAAAGTATTCATCTCAATGATAGAATATCCTAACTGTATTCAAGTCAAAGGTCTACCTTAAGCTTAAATCCTACATTACAAAGAATCTAAGAATTTTATTTATCAATATTAAAACTCTATTTATTAATTAATTAATTAATCTTCTGACATAGTTAATTTTCAATAATTAATTTTATCGATAATTTATTCTCATAGCTAAATCTGTAATAATTGGATTGTGATAAATATCAAATTACTTGATTAAATAATTTAAATCTAGATCACCCATCTGTTAATTAAGTCATCCAAATTAATTTATAGGTTAACAACTTAATAAATCAACTAAGCTTAGTTAATTAATTTATGAGATACATTTATTTCAATTAATTATATAATCCAAACCGGTGTTCATGTGCACTTTTTTGATTTATTCTGTGAGACCGGATCTAGTCATCCAGATTAATTAAGCCGAAGGCTTGAATACTTAAAAAAAAAGAAGTAATTGTCAATTCAATTACTGTTGTAATTAATCTTAGTCAATCAATACTATAATCAATTAATCATTTAATTAATGAAAATCAACGATTAGTTTTTTACCTTGCTGGTGATGCCTCTGTGAGGGATGTTAGTTTCATAGCCGAAAAGGAAGGGCGGCTGTAAGATCGCCAACGGCTACGACAATGGCATGAAAACATGGTGTTGAGGGCACAGTGGAGAAAAAAAGGTAGCCACGGGATAGGCCAGACTTCGGGTCTGCTTGAGGTCGTCAGCGGAGATTTCTGGCAGTGGCCAGCATAAGCAGAACGTGGCTACTCAGGCGCGACAACCAATGGTGGCGATAGGGGATAAAAGGAAGGAGGAGCACCGTGCCAGCGTCGACTGTACGTGAGCAGCAGCCATCACCAAGTTGGACATGCAGTGGAACAATGCCGCGAACACATGTAGTGAGGGAAGAGACACGGAGGGATAAAAGGGAAACTTAAGTTTAAGAATTTAAAATTAAGCTAATTGAATCAATTAACTTCGATTTTAAATAGGACAGAAACCCAGATATATCCCAATAAAATATCCAAAAATTCATATAAAATCTAGAAAATTTTCAATAATTTCTTATAATTCATATAAATCTATTTCCTTCTAAATTACCCCTTATATTATATTATTTTCCTAAATATATTTTCTGGTACGTTACTAACATACCCCTTATATTATATTATTTTCCTAAATATATTTTCTAGTACGTTACTAACATATGACTTTGTTAATATTGAATCAACGAAGTAGAGAAGAGTTTTTATTATGAGAAAGTATTCAATCAAGTGAAAATAAAATTCATTTATTTTTCGTTTCACATTAAAATCTTATAGACAAGTATATTATCAACGATCGAAATGAAAGTGAGTCATTATTCATCCTCTCTAACCCTCTCAATAGTTGGATATGGAACTCAAAAGACCTTAATATAAAATTCCAAACACCTCCTAGTATTTAGAAATAAGATGTGATGTTAATTAGTATCATTTAAAAGAGAAAGATAGAAAAAAAACTATATTCAATCAAACTGCTCCTAGTTAATTAAATTGTCTAATTAATCATTGCAAAAACAAATTTCTTGATTTATGACCATAAATATAAATATGAATGCTCAACTTAGCTCTTCATATACATAATACATGCTTCTTAGGGTTTGTATAACTTGGTGCAATTTTTCTCTATAAGGGTCAATTCCATTTTATCTAGATCATGTCCAACCAAAACATCTTGCTGCAAAATATTCCCAAAAATCTGTAACCCATTCGTTCCCACTATCATCATGCATTTCGCATGCCGGCCAAACCACCTAAACAGGTTTTCAGGGCTTACCCTAAAGTTCCCCAACGCCCCGGCAAATGAGAACCACAACCCCGGCAACTGCTCCTCTTGCTCTGTCGAGAGCACAGTGAAGCACAATTTGAATCGGTCTCCCTTCTTCACAGTTGGCAATCTAACGTAATCTGTCAATTCCTTCACCAACTGATCTAGCACTTGAGTATCCAAATTGGTCAACGGGGTGCCTGAGTCGAAGACAATGTTGCCGGCCCTCAACTTGGGGCTCTTAGTAAGGAAGATGTTGAACTCACCTGGGATCGAGATGGCGTTAAGCTGCACGGCGTAGAAGCTGTCTTGCGTCATGAGCGGTGTGACACTCGCCTTTTCGGCGACTGTCGATTTGTCGCGCCCCAAGAAGAGCCTACTGCTAACTCCCCCAATGAGTCTATTTAGGCAGTAGGAGAAGTACTTGCTGCTGATGTACTTTGGGGCGAGCTGGTAAATCAGAGACGGTGGCGAAGGGCCCATCCCAATTAAGCTGCCGGGGTCGTTAACTTTGGTGTGCAATGATCGGAAGTTGCAACCGAATATGATATTTGGAATGGATGTAGATTGCATCGTTTTTAATGAGGTGAAATGGAAGGTATCCGAGGAGAAAATTCCATCGATGTTGGAGCCGTCAGCGTAGAAGTAATGGTACTTGCACATCATATCATCACTGCAACGAGTTGGGCGCATGCTCCTGCACTCATCGGAAAAGCAAGAAAACTTCTTGTAGGAGAGGGATGCACTAGTATTGAATAGGGCAACGGTCTTGTTGAAGCATTGGCAGCCAACACAGTTGACCCAGTTTAGCATGCTGCCGGTGTCGATGATGCCCCACATAGATTGCATGTTTGGCGTGCCCATGCTGAACCCCATCAAGAATTCCCAGTCATCATAGAGCACGCCGACCTCTACGTCGATGGAGGTCTCCATGGTGATGCGCTTGTCCAAGTAGCTAGCTCGGTTGACCGAGCGGACGACGGCTGCTTGCAAGCGATCAAAAGGCGTCATCGAGCTATTGTACAATGGCGACTTGGGGGAATCACGGTGGACCAACTCGATGTCGAAGACAGTGTCCGTCGGAACAAGGGCCGACACAGAGGAGATCAGTAAGAGGAGGCGGAAGAAGGTACTAATGGCCACCATCATTATAATTAATGAAGATACATTTTCAATTGGTGCATGAATTTATAGAGAGATTCAACGGGAGAATAAAGAAGTTTAATTAATGGGAATTAATGATAAGATTGATTGAATAAAATTTGGAAGGAAGTGAGATTCACATTTAATTTAAAAATTCTGAGAGGAATTGGAAATTAATGGGAGCTAGGCATGTCTTCAATTCGATTAAATGGCAAAAATATATCTTAAGGAATCATAGGTGTAAGTGTCCTTCCGACTAATTGATATTTATTTGGAAAGAACTTTTGCTTCCCTTCCAAGTTTAGTTAAATTGTTTTAATTGGCCTGATACTTACTGGATGTCTACCGATCAACCTCCAGTATCGACAATGATGTTTCTATATCAATCAAAACGTATTGGCGTAGCCAAATTTTCAACTAGAGCCGAATTCAATAAATTAATAAAAATTAATACAATACAAAATCAGATTATCCAACTACATAAACTCAAAAAATATTTTTAAAATATAAGTTGAAATTTTTAAAAATTTCAAACATGAGTGTAGATGATCAATTTACACAATCCAAAACCTTATATTTCACATTGAACGAGTTAAAAAAAAACTTAAATTTGAAATTTTCAATCTTAGCCCTTGATTAAGTCTAGTTGAAAAAATCGATCATCGTAGCTTATCTATGATTAAAATTAAAAAATCATTTATGATCTTTGTCATAATATTTAATATTTTTACATATAAAACCTATATTCCAATCTAAATAATTATCCTAACTAGCAACCTAATAAAATAAAATTTGTAATTTACAATTCTCCTTCAATTAATTAATTAAATATGAATTTCAATGAATGAAATATGAAAGAAGAAAGGAATAATTTATTCCTCTTGTTCTGCTGTGGTTAGGCAAAGAAAAAAAAAAGAGTTGCTTGTAAGGGATGCTCACTGGAAAAAATAAAAGGAAGACAATTGTTTTTATGAAAATAGAGAAGAGAAGTTAGGGAAGAAGAAGCAAAAGAGGAGAGCTTTACCTTCTTCGTTAGCTACCTCAACTAGTTTCAGTGAGCTCAGTAATGACATAAAGAGAGCAAAGGAAGACAAAACAGAGTTATTCTTGCGGTGCCAAACAAAACCCTAGAAAACATAAGAAGAGAAAGAAGATGTAAGGCCTGCTCTTGTTGCTAGAAGAGGGTAGGAGCCGTTGTTGCATTTTTTACTTGCTAGAAAAGAGAAAGGAGCAGAAAAGAGAGATCTTGTGCTTGAGAAGAGGAGAGGAAAAAAACTGCAGGTTTACTGTTGTTGGAGAAGAGAAAGTGAAGAAGGAAATGGGGAAGAAGAGGAAAAGAAAAATAAGGGAGAGAGATGGGCAAAGGCATGGCGGTGGTATATGACATGGTGGGGGCTACTGCATGTGGGCTACTACGTGTGTAGGGAGAAAAGAGAAAAAAAAGAGGAAATAGAATGTTTCCTCAAAAATACTATAATTTATTTTAAACCGATCAAACTCGTTTAAATCTTAAACTTTATTTGTCCATAATTTAGTCAAATAAACTCTAAATCACTCCTGATTTGAACCAATGCAATTTGTACTTACCCGTTATTTAGTTCAAACCTAATCTGATTTTCATTTAGCATCCTCACTTCATGTTTTATGATTTAGTTCATTCATTTATTATTTATTATTTTATTTTTAAAATTTAATAATTAACATTCCAATTTATTATATTTTTTTTCTTAAAAGTGATACCAATGGATAACTTAGGTCGAGAGCTTTTCAAATATATGGTATATTTCAATTTTTTAACGATGAGATGACAAATTGACCAGTCAAAGTGATGTGAGGATTTGGTGTTTATTTATTTATTTTTAAATCTTAGGGGCAGTTGCACCCCTATTCCCACGTGGCTACGCCATGTATTAGAGGGCAACAAAGTTGTCTGTTAAAACCATTTAGATGCATAAATTACTGTGTGATAAAAAAAAATAAAGAAGAAAAATGTATAGAAACTTGAGAGTTCAGATATGGTAGAAAGGTTTATGCATTTTAAAATTTATAAGAGAAATACCTATGGAAATCATGCTTATGATCACCCTAAAATCCAAAACGATTTATCTGTCATAGTGACCCACCACAACTTAATTATCATTCAATTATAGGGTCAGTTATTTAATTATCATTCAATTATAGGGTCAGTTATTTGACTATTACCTCCCATGTACTAGGTTGTGTGGTCCCAAGATATCACACACCACAACTAACTCTTAATCTTGGAACTCACTTAGTTAGGTCTGAATTTAGATGAGTTCTCATTAGGTTATTGGTTATTGATGGTATCCAGATTTATCCCCGAGTTGATCATCTTCGAACCAACACTTTTAATCAGACTTCATTTGACTTCGCTCTTCAATCCGACTTGAAAGAAGGGCATCGGCTAGTATTCAAATTTATTCCCAAGCATCTCAAGTTGCTAGAGTCTTCTCTCAAGCAATCACATTCTCTATACTATAATAACATCATTGCTATAGTACCGCATAGTTCAGTGTCAGGGAACCCACAATATACTCTCTTGAACAATCACCTGAGCAATTAAACTTTAAATATACTACAGTAACTACTATAGTTATTACTACACTAACCACCACGAACAAAGATCTCTCCCGAACAATCAATTCTTGGGTGCTACAGTTCTATGCTAAGTAAGCTATACTATTTTTAGCACTACCGTGTTTCAGAAAGTCAGCCTGCTCTCTCGAACAATCTATCCATGGTATTTTCAATGCTACATTGTTTTGGAAAATGAGCTTGCTCTCTCAAGCCATCTATTCTCAGGTTCTAGAGTAATTATGTTACAATAAGCTACAGTATTTTGGCACTACGGTGTTTCAGAAAATCAACCTACTTTCTTGAGTAATCTATTCTCATTGCTGCATTAATCATGCTACAATAAGCTGCATTATTTTCAACACTGCAGTGTTCAAGAAATTAATCTACTTCCCCAAGCAATATCGCCAAGTTCCACCTAGCATTAAGAATATCTTCCACCAAGCATCAGAGATACCTTCTATTGAGCATCAAAGTTCCGACTTGTTACCAATACATGACACTTGATGAATGGAAGAGGGCGTAAATAGATTGTCACAAGACTTGTCTTCACTCATATGACAGAAAGTGGGAAGGATGCAAAAGATCCGACGTGATGCTTTTTTGATAACTATATATAAACATCACGAATGAAAATTTTGGAAAGGTTGGCTCTCTTATTTTGGTAAGCATATGAGACTCCTTTCTTTTAGCTTCCTTCTCAATCTTCTTTAGTCTTCTTCTTCCTTATCTAATTCATGGCTAACTTTAGCATTGGAAGGGTCATGCCAGCAAGCTGGCCCTAGCCATAACTTGTGTTATATCTCAAGACATTGGATCTAATGAGTTTGGAGACAGATCTAGCTTTTTGGAGAGAAGCCCGAGTGAGCGGAAAAAAAAGACTATCAGTTATGATGGGAAAAGTCATAATGCAGGAGGATTCGTTAAATTTTTTTATTATTTTTAGTAAATTATTCTTTTTTATAATTTTTTATTTTTTTTGTCATTTTATGTATTTTAGTAATTTCTTTTATATTTTTTTTGGATTTTGTGTCTATTTAAGAATTTTAGGATTATGAGTCTATTAATAATTTTTTTTTAGAATTTTTTTTTATTTCTTTACGAGAAAGGGAAGAAAGGAATTGTAGTCTAAATGTTAGGATTTTTTTTCTTTCTTTGAGTCTTAGGGGTTAGAGTTTATATAGCTATTTAACAAAAAAAATCTTGGTTATTAAATAAATTTTTCTTTTTCAGAAAAATCTAATGGATGATGGTTTTTATCATAGCTGGTTGGTTTCAATTGAGAAAGTCAAGCATCATGTCCAATGAAAGGTCGTCGTGCTCGTGACCATGGTAGTGCTAGACATGTTCCAACTGAGGAAACCTTACACCATGGTCATATTACCCAAGACAAGATTGAGAATTTACAAAAGTAAGTCGCAGATTTAACCTAGCATGTAGCTGCGGTGATGCGAAATCACTATAAAAAAAAATACTAAAAGACAACACCACAAAGACAACAGTTCATAATAAAAAAAATCTACCAAATAGCGATGGATATATTTCGTCGCTATAGGCATATTACGACGGAATAGCAATAGAATGCATACTGTCGTGTAGATATCAGTCGTTGACACTATAGTAATGGATAATTAATATCTGTCACTATACTATAGCGACGAATAATTAATATTCGTCGCTAAATATAGCAACAAACATTTATACGTCAGTTGCTATATATAGCGACAGATATTTTAATTTTCGTCGCTACTAGCCAAACAGAGTGAAATTTTTGTTGCGATATTAGCGATGGAAATTTAATTTTCCATTGCAATTCCGTCGCTAATTTATAATCCTACAATATCGAAAAGAGTATCGATGTTCAGCAATTAGTGACGGATATTTCAAATATCTATCGCTATTTGTGACGAAAGTTTAATTTTTCATCGCAATTAGAAATGAATATTTCAATAATCCATCGTTGTTAGCAATGGATATTTTAAATATCCGTTGCTAATTGTGATGGAAAAAAATAAATTTCCATTGCTAAACTATGCTACAGTAATGCATGACCTTTTCATTCTTCATATTTTCCCTATTTACATATAAATTTAAATCACTCCAAAGGTAGATCCGCTACCTTAGCGGCCCCCTAGTGCCGGCCCCACGGATATGGAGGGAGGTTCATGCAGGTACACAGGCCATAAGCGTATGGCGGGGTAAATCCCAGGTCGTCAGTTCCTGAGAATCAACCCCTGGCCATTACGCCAGAGATACCATGCGCTCACCGTCTGCGCTACGCCCTAGGGGCAAAAAAAAAAATTTAAATCACTCCAACTATCATAAGTGATAGTTTTCACAATAAACTCATAATACATAAAACAAAACTCACTACACATCAATAATTACAACATAACAAACTCACTATACATCAACAAGTACATCATAACAAACTCACTACATATCAACAATTACAACACATAACAAATGCACAACATATCATAAGCAGCATAACAATCTAGTTGAACTACAATGAATAATAGATACATAATAGTAAATATAAACACAGGTCCAAATCTAATACAAGATAAATGTTGTCATCTTAATAAAAAAGGAACAAGATAAAGTAATCCAGTACAATACATCCTAATCAAAATAATGAACAAAATCATCTCTGAGTCTTGCATGAAAATTGATAAGTAGTTTAGCTAGCAGACATTCTTTAAAAATACATACTTGCATCCCTGGGATAAAAATATACCAAATCTCAAAATGATCATGGAAATGTATAATACAATCAGAGATACATATATTTATTTTAAAAATAGCATTATTTTTTTTTACTGAAATTAGAAGTTAAGATAAATGGTATATACCTCAAAATAATCTACTCTATAGGGAAATGGTTGGGATCCTTGGTCTCCTAGGACTCCAAATGATGTGGGTGATACATCTGTGAATCCAAAGACGTCACTGCACATGCTTACATAAGATGAACTATCGCCTCAGTTTGAACATGTCACTGCTGCATCTCTCATATCTCTACGCCTCTCACGACTAATGTCTCCTCCAATGACGATAGTTGAGTCCACGAGTGTTAGTGTACTTGTCTGATAAAAATCGGATATCACCTCCCTTGTAACAATAACAGATGAAACTTGGATATATAGCCACAGATCATACTAACCACACAATGGAAGCATAAAAATAAACATACCAACTATAGGGTAAAGGGATTCACGCAGTCTCACAACAAACAATAAAAAAGTATATACAAGGGAGGGATTTACCCAATCCACTCCACAAAATATAGAAACTTACACCACTGTGCTAACACGACTTAAACTCAACAAGTATTATAACCAAGACTAAAAATCCACCGTAATTCCAATTATTACTCTAACAAGTCCAAATGCCCAAATGCAGCTAAACAAAATAAAAATAAAGCAAAAAACTCCTGAGGTGACATGGGACTACCCGACAGACCTCCAAGCGGCTCCATAAAACCTAGGAAAAGGAAAACAATAATAGGGGTGGTGAGTATAAAACACTCAGCATGTATAAGAAGATAGTACATGATATTATATATAAGGAGATCAAAGGATACACTCAAGTGAAATACTTACTCTAAAAGTAAGAGAGTCAATATAAGAAACCACTAACGAGGCATAAACAACCACATAATCATCTATTAACTTGCTCAACCAAGTAAGACCAATAAATCGGGAGTACATACAAATCCTACACAAATAAATGCATGACCGACATATAACAAACATATAACTAGCACTGATTGCAGGAGAAGCGCTCTACCATGGATGGTCCTGTGGGCAATTAGGGTAAAGAACTAGTCACTGTCCATGAAAAAATACTCCCACGGATGGTCCCGTGGGTAGACAGGATGAGGTAGTTATTTAGCTCCCCTATCATTGACTGCGGGAGAACGTTCTATTATGGATGGTCCCGTGGGTAGTCAGTGTATGTAAACAATCACTGTCTATAGGAGAATGCTCTACAACAGATGGTTCTATGGATAGAAAAAATTTATAAAAGTACCAATCAAAAACGATACGTAAGCAATGACAATCACCTCCAAAAGTAAATTTTTCTAACTACACTATGGTATGGTCTCACTAGCATATAGTCAGAAGCCCAAACAACTAGCAAGGGGTCAAGTAGGTATTCAACTATTAGCTACAGTCTACATGCGATAGCTCAAGATCACAATCTTATCTAATGGGCAGTTCAAATGCACAAACATGCATTAAGTAACAAGTCTAATACTATGTGTCTAAGTACCACAATAACAAGTACAATAGTAACAATCTGAATCCAAGGGGATCCTAGCCTTCTACTCATAATATCTCCTCAAACTCCATGGTATCATCATACATATAATAAACAATGAGATCAAAATCAAGTAGTCCTAAATGTTGATCCGAAGAGAATAGCCTAGTGGGATATGCTACCCCCTCCACTAGAGAGTAATTTTCATTAAGTATAGGAAGGTATAATGTCACTAACATATATGCCCTCACATATGTATACAACTATACTACATATGATATCAATAACCTATAGGCATGATCCTAAGTATATAACCATACTATAATATAAATGCACAAACATTAGCCTATAACTAGACTATGATCTAGTAATATCATGTATATATATATATATATATATAACCAACCCAATCATGAATAACAAATGAGACTGCATAGATATCAAATAGATCAAAATATAAAGACAAGCAATAGAGTATCAATTTCAGGAACCGATCTAGAGTAGAGTCAAGGTAAGCAAATCAGTACTGCCAAGTCAATAAAATAGATCATGCACTAAGGTCAAAGATCTAAAGAAACAAGTCAAGAAGTACCCACCTTGAATGTATATCAAGCGAAACGTACACACTTCAGTGTCTACCACAGGCTCAAAATCCTGCAGCATACAACACGAGTTATTACAATGCTCTCACACAAATATAATAACCCTCCCTAATCATAATCAATTAGGGAAAATCCTAATTTACTCCATCCTCGTTATCTAGTAATCTTTCACTAAATAATTGATTTACCCTAAGTGAATTACTTAGTTTATAAATCACCAATCCTAAACCAGCCCCATCTCAAATCAATTGCGCAAATTCTCTTATCCACTAGCCATTTTCTTGATCAAATAACAAATACATTCCCTTAATTAATCCATATATATTACTTCCAACAACTCATTGTTATTAATCAAAGGCTAATTCAACCGAAATCAACTTAACTAGAATTCTTACCCCTAACAACGGTGGTCGGGCAGTGGTGTTGGCCTTACTGTCAGTAGAGACAACCGCCCACAATGGTCGCAAATTTGCTATGGCGATCATGACCTAATTGCGTCTGACCAAGTTTGGCCAAGGTGGCTGTGTATGGCCGAAGCAAGGATGAGGTTGCAACGGCTGAGCTCGGCATAGTCGAAGGGGCGACAACATGCTCCGAGAGGCAACGACAACTAAGTTAGGCTCAGATGGAGAGGGCAACGAGGTGGATCCAAAGCTAGGGCATGACCGAAAGGGAGATGGAGACTCATAGTTGGAGAGGGGCCAATGGTGATGACCCATGCTTGCAGAGGAAACCCGATCGAGGTAGGCGACAAGAGGAGGCAGTGACGATGGATTGGGAGAGGAAGAGTGGCTGGTCGGCTTCCATCATCGTAGCTCTAGCAGCTGTTGGACCTATGGATCGATGGTTAAGATTAGCACCGATGGACTAGCCAGCCGATTAGCTTCAACGACGTAGACGTGAGAGACAGCGCAAGAGAGGAATGGCGGCAGTCGAGTGGCGGTGGAGATGAGTTCGCGAGAGGGAAGAGGAGGAATCACGGATAGAGCTATGGTAAGAAATATATATATATATAAATACTCAGGTTAAATTGAATTAAATACTAAGTTAATTTCTCAATCAACTCTCACTTAAATGACTATTCTAAATAATCTTTTTTTTAAGTCTAATAGATTTATCTCTTCAAACATATCATATGAACTCCATTTAAATCTCAAAAAAAACTTAAAATTTTTTGAAAAAAATCTAATAAAGTTATTTTTCCGATAACACTTATTATTTATTTGTCGTATCTTACATTCTTCCCCACTAATAAAAATTTGATCCCCAAATTTACTACTCAAATTCAGGAATCCTCATTCAAGGGTTGTTACTAAGCCGCATACCCATATACTACTCCATTCTAGTATCATAAACAAATCTCAATCGTGAGCGATTAAGGTTCTCTTATAAATTTACATGATAATCTACTTCCAAGTAGATAGTGATGATCTTGTGGGTTACGAGCTCATCCTGCTTCTACTATTTTGATATTTCCAAGTAAATAGTGATGATCCTGTCAGACACGAAATCCGTATCACACATTGTTAGCAAATCCCCTAACATTTATATAGTATGCTCAGACTATCTATCTGTCTGAGGGTGAAAAGTTGTACTAAAGCGAAGCTCCGTACCTATGACCTGCTATGAATACTATCAGAACTGTGAGGTAAATCATGAATCTTTATCCAATATGATACTTAGACGTAAACCATGAAGTCTGACAATCTCTCTACAATATAACTCTGCTAAGCAATCTAAACTAAGGATGCATTTTGATTTTTTTCATTAAATCACCTATAATTTGGCAACTTAGTGACACCGTCAATTGCAGCATTTTTAATCCCAACCTAGTTCAACCAAGGTTGTTAGTCACTTAGCGACAAAGGTCAAGCTACAACACATGATAGGGGAAAGGTAAAAGGTAGGTAAACCATTCAGATGAGATCAATGAGTGAAATGTTGAAGACGAATAGACACCTTGCCCTTCAAAAGTTTAATTTCTTGTAGGCTCGATATAATTCAAATAATTTTATTGAGTGGAGAAGAATCCTATTTTCAACCAATCCAACAATTATTGGATGAGAAATAAGTCAAAAGGGCAAGCTTAAAGGAAAATTTCTTGAATGAAAGATTTTTTCAGTAGCCCAACCATGCAAATCTAAAACTTATTCTAAGGTTGTTATATTAACTCACTAACCCAACCTACAAAACCTTACCAGTGACTCTCTAATCCCTAGCCAGGCAAGCATGTTAGGAGGAGGAATGTAGGTAACAAGTATGTCAGAAATAACTATGCCCATTAATAGAAGATAGTCTAAAAAAATGGTGCGCTTAATTTTTATTCTAACTTTTTGCTTTTCAATTTTTTTCTCACGTGTATAGATAAATAATTTAATTCAAACAAAAAAAAACACTATACTAAGCATGCCTCTACTTCTTAATTTGATTGGCAACTGATTAATCTAATCTCGATCATTTAAACTCGATCGACCACTAATATCTAAATAGAGATAAGGGAGCTAATGGCAGAGTGATTCTCCATTTGGTTTTGGATGGGATCAAGCTCATCGAGGCATGCTGAAGCTTGTCTATACTTGTCAAGCCAAGGTGGTTCATGTCTCAGGGGTGACCTTGCTCTGTTTTACTATCTTGCAAGGGTGTGGGCAATTCCCCTAAAGATTGCGTAATATTTTAAAAAATCAACTTTTTCATTTTTTTTTCTCCAGTGGTTTTAGTTTTTTTATTTTCAGTTTAATCAATTAGGTCGACTGCTTCGATGTTTCATCCACAACAACTGTAGCATGCCACCTTTTGGCTTTAGCACAAACCATCTAGTGCGAGCCACTGAGCAATCTGTGAGTGGTTGCGGCCTAACCCATTGAACAACACCTATAGAACAGAAAAGTGTGCGGGAAACTTTAGGACCGATCCATCCAAAATGAAATCAAAAAATGATGATGATAAAGAAGACCAAAGTGCTAGAGGACGGTTGGAATTAAGAAGATAAAAGGACATCTCTTTCTCTTCATCTTCCTTCATCTTCCTCTAATATATATGTGTCCAAGCCAAAGAAGAAAAGGGAGGCTTGTGGGGGACTTGCTATGTGTGAGATCTGTGCAAAATCAGAGAGAAAGTGTTCATCCCATACTTGAAAGGTTTCTGTACATGGTTAATCCTTGTGCACAAGATTGTAAGAGGAGAACATCTATTAGAGAGAGATTTGGCTCGTGAAATCTTGAAGAGCTTTCCGATTCGTTTGTGACCATTCTTCCGACGACAAGTTATTCTTAGATATCTTCTCCGATCTTCTTCTTCGAGCATAACTGTGAGTTTTTTTTTCCATTTTGTACGAAAACTGATGATCAAGATCTACTATGGGAGATCACTGTAAATTTCACAGTTTTTATATTTATATATTTTTCATTCTTTAGAACTATCAACAATGATATCAGAGCATTGCTTTAGTTCTAAGAATGCATGATGGATCTTTTTACTTGCATGATTTGTTATTGTGATAAGCCAAAATCACAAATATAGATCTGTACATATAGGCAGTATACACGTAGATCTGTTATATTGAAATGTCTAAAATGATAAGCCAAGAGATCTATGCAAATATACCATTAGATTTGTTCAAATGGCATGCACATGTTCATCGCCGAAGAAATTGTCGATGGAGCTCTCGTTGAAAGCGAAATCGCGATAGTGTCGCGATCTGCCACCATCACCGGGTGATGGGAAATATTGTTGGAGATCGGTGGCCGGCTAGAAGGGGAGTTGAATAAACGGCGCTCCCAAATCGATAGTTTGCTACACTTGTTAGTTTGTGTAACGGAATAATACAAAACAAGCAAGCTAAAGACAATAAGGAAAGCACAAACCGCTAACACGTTCATTTACGTGGTTCAGAGATAACTTGCTCCTACTCCACGGATGTCCATAAGATGGATGGTCCCTCAATCCGTCGGTGGATTAGTCCCCAGAAACTCTGGCTAGCTTAAACATCCTTGTGGGTGGAGAAACTCACCATAACACTCACCAAGAACACTTGGACACAAAGGAAACCTTAAGCACTTAGTGACTACTAATTAGACTTTAACCAAGTCCAATTTCGTTACCTTGGTCGGCCATCCCAAGCTCTTTCTTATAGAGCTTGGAAGAAAACAGCCTTGCCGTTTTACCGTTACCAGTCGACTGGTGTATGCACCAGCCGACTGGTACCTAGCCAACGACTCTCTACCAGTCGACTGCTAAAGTGTACCAGTCAACTGCTACAGTGTACTAGCCGACTGCTACAACGCACCAATCGACTGCTACATCACACCAGTCAACTGCTACAGTGTCGTTAACTGCTACAGTACCCGTTGACTGCTACCGTACCCCGTTGACTGCTACAATACCCCCCCGGATTTTTCCCTGAGTACAATCTCTCATGCACTCGTACCCTCACGACTCACTTGACTCTTCTTTGTAGCCTTGACTTCTTGCCTTCAATTCTACTTCCTTTGGTTCTCGCCCCTCGGATGCATCCAAGCCCACGGCTTGTCCCCAATGTCATCTTTCGCATATGCTTCAAAGTTGCTTCCCTCGGCCCTTGTCCTTGCTGCCTTGTCCATAGTCCTTCGGATGCTCCATCCTTCATTGACCCGAAGCCATCAAGCTGAGTCATATGTGTATCCTGAAAATCTGTACATTCACATGCACATATCAAATAACAAGAGTAAATCTAACTTAAACCCTTTGTCCAAACATCAAAAAACATGGTCACACCGGACCATTGGGATTGCTCCAAGAATCTCTCCCTTTTTGATGTTTGGCAATACGTTTAAGTTAGAGAAAATAAATAGCAAATAACAATGCTAATAACAAATGGACTTACGTTGCCAAGACTACACACTTGAACTTACATCGCCGAACGGACTTACGTTCCTAAGGCTATACACTTGGACTTACACCGCCGAATGGACTTACGTTGTCAAGACTACACACTTGAACTTATACTGCCGAATGGAAATGCAAACATGCATTAGAACCTCCTATCACAAGGCTCCCCCTACACCTAAGCTCCCCAATGAGTTAGGATTTTTCCACAGGAATTTTTAAGAATCTATCACAAGGCTCCCCCTACACAAAGGCACTAAAGGTTTTCTCAACTAAATCTTACTTCTCCTTTTCCTACATTCAAAAAGCTCTCCAACAATATCACAATTATTGAAAACTTGTCATATAAACTAACCATAAATTCATGTATTTATCCCCTATGGATCCCATATATCTGAACGAGTTGACACTATCAAAATTAGTACTGAAAAACACTTTCAGGCTGGTACCAGTCAACTGCCCTCAAGTACCAGTCGACTGCGCCTTTTGATTTCAACTCACAGAGCCCTCTGTGTTCGAAATTCACTATTACCAGTCTACTGGTATCTACACCAATCGATTGGTACCCATCAAAATAAGCTTACAAAGATATTTTGTGCTAAAAAATACTATTACCAATCGACTGGTATCTGCACCAGTCGACTGATACCCTATTTCTGTAAAAATTAGCCTTTTTTAATCAACTTCATAAATACACCAGAAATTTCATAGACCTCCAAAAATTTTCAAATTTTGTAGAGAGGCCCGTTGTACTCATGTCTACTTGGGAAAAATACATTACAAAATGTATCTATCACGAATCCCAAGATTGACACAAAACTCAAAACTATCTAAATTGTCCAATTGAACCTTGACCTAAAGTCTAGTTTTGGCTTCCTCTTGATATATTTGCTCATACTAACCCATAATACATCCCTAGCATAGGTTTATATGGAATCTATACATCCAAAATAAATTATCATACAATATAACCCCAATGTCATATTTCCTTGCATGAAACACAAACCACGTGTGCCAATTCCCTAAGTTTGAGACTCAAATCCGTCTCCAAAACCCTTTGGCACATTTCATGGCTCCTTTTGACTCCCAAATAAAATCCACTTGAGATCCATTGGCCATGGGTTCCAAATTAACTCTTTGAACTCCCCCTAGAGCTCTTAACCTTGATCACCTCCCTAGGTGACTCATCCACAATTGCTAGGTCATATTGGTGCACCTTCAATGACACTTAGCCTACAAACCTAACCCTTTTAGCCTTAGACACCTTGTCCTTGGTTATTTTCTTCTTACCATTAAATGTCTTTCCCTTGCCATTTATTTGTTTCTCCTTACTATAGTCATATGCAATCCTAGTATAAGACTTTCCCTTAGTCTTGGAGACACTAGATCGGTATCCCAAACCCGATATATCATTGTTGGATCTTTGACTACCCAACACTATACTTAACCCTCTAGATCCAACATTGAATCTATCTAGGGTTTTCTCCAATTGATCAAGCTTTGCTTTTAAAGCTTGATTTTCCCTTTCTAGGTCCCTAACCCTAGAGTTGATTTGTTCACATTGGACATTCTTAGACCTACCCTTTCTAGGCATGTGTCTCCCCTTCTTGGGATTAATGCCTTGGTTCTCCTTAGGTCTACCATTTTTAGAGTTATTATGAATGAGTCTCTTAGAGTTGTGATCTACATTGACCCTATCTCTATCATGATACCTAAAGCCAAAATTTTGCATGGGTAAATAATGAAAGTTATTTCTAGCATACATGGGAGCATAAGAATTTAAATTTGAATTACACTTCAAATTAGGGTATACCTCCCTTACCCTCGAAGCTCCCCCTTGACTTGAGCTTCTCTTCTTCTCCCATTTATTTAAATGCGCTAGCTTCTTCATCTCCCTCTTCTTAGGGCATTGGGTGTGGTAGTGGTCCTTCTCTCCACACGTGAAGCATATGATGCGCGATCTCCTTCTTTGAGTTTCTTCATTCCTATAACCCATGCTAGTATTTAAAATAACTTAATTGGGTTTATGAGTTACCTTTTTCTTACCCATTGGACACCTACTCTTGTAGTGTCCCTTCTCATTGCACCTAAAGCACACCATGTGGTCCTTTGACTTTGCTTCAGTGGGGGTGCTCACTAGGTTGACCTCCAAGACTTCTTCTTCATCAGTCTTGGATTCTTCTTCAACCCTTGAGGATGTTGATGATGCTTCCTCATCCACACTTGTGGAGGGCATTTCTTCACCCTTCTCCTCCTCAGATGTTGAGCATGACTCAATTTTCGGTTTCTCCACCTCCTCTTCTTGAGCTATTAAACCCATCTGCTTGGGCTCTTCTTCTTCTTATATAGGTATAGACTCTTTCCATTGAACTTTCTTTATCTTGCTCCACAAATCGTGAGCATTTTCGTATTCACCTACACGACTCATCACATCATTAGGCAAAATATCAATCAAAATAGATATTATCTTTGAATTTGCCTTTGATCGTGTGATTTGCTCCTTCGTCCAATATCGTGGTCGGAGCTTCTTCCCTTTCTTATCCTTCGGGACTTCAAATGACTCCTTGACAACCATCATGGTGTCCCAATCCGTGTCGAAGAAGACCTCCATCATCATCATCCAATAGGTGATGCCCCACAAGCCTCTGCCTTCAAATTTTGGCGGCTCAATCAAGCCGGTCATCCTTACTTTCTTGGCGATTAGTCCGAAGGAGAGCATCCTTGCTCTGATACCAATTGTTAGGGATCTTGCGGCCGGCTAGAAGGGGGGGTTGAATAGACGTTGACTCCAAATTATCGCTTCCTACATATTCGTTAGTGCGCAAGCAAAAATACAAATACTAATATGAATACAAAAGTAAAGACAATGAGAAAGAACAAGCAAACCAATGCATGTCAATGTAACGTGGTTCGGAGATTAGGGCTCCTACTTCACGGTTGTCCTTGAGGTGGACGATCCCTCAATCCGTCGATGGATTAGTGCATGAAAATTCCGACTATCTCAAACCTCCTTGTGGGTCGAGAAACCTCACCACAACACTCACTAAGAACACTTGGACACAAAGGAAATCGTGAGCACTTAGTGATTACTAATTAGACTTTAACCAAGTTTAATTTCGTCACATTTGTCGGTCATCCCGAGCTCCTTATAGAACTTGGAAGAAAATAGCCATACTATTTTACTGTTACCAATCGACTGGTGTATGTACCAGTCTACTGGTCCTTGGACAACGACTCTCTACCAGTCAATTGCTACAGTGTACCAGTCGGATACTACAGTGCACCAATCAACTGCTACAACACACTAGTCGATTGCTACAGTGCCTGTTGACTTCTACCGTACCCCGTTGACTGCTACAGTACCCTCGAGATTTTTCCTTGGGTAGAATCTCTCGTGCACTTGTACTCTCACGACTCACTTGACTCTTCTTTGCAACCTTGACCTCTTGCCTTCAGACCTACTTCTTTTGGCTCTCGCCCCTCGGATGCATCCAAGCCTGTGGCTCATCCCCAATGCCATCCTTTGTGTATGCCTCGAAGTCGCTTCCCTCATCCCTTGTCCTTGGTTCCTTGTTCATAGTCCCTCAGATGCTTGATCCTTCACGGACCTAAAGCCATCAAGCTGAGTCATTGTTGGAACTCCAAGGTTGTTTTGGTGTGATCAACAAGTTAAGTTAGGTCCTGTGTGTTTCTAACCTTGTGTCTAAGTGTGCAGGAGCTTAGGAACACAGGTAGTCGAGCGGAAGATGCAGCTAGCAAGAAGGACGGCACGCTGTGCGTCCGAGGGACGAGGCGCTGCGGAAGAGTACATCGGCGGACGAGAAGGAAGCGCGCGGTGGTTCCGAGGGACGAAAACCAGAGCGGAAGATTGCTCGGGGAGCAAGAGACGCAACTAGCGAGAAGGTTGACAACCGAGGGACGAAGGATGCGGATGAGTATGCTGGCGGACGAGAAGGAAACACGCGGCAATTCCGAGGGACGAGAAGCCGGAGGGAAGCACGCTTGAGAAGACCGGAAGTTGAGTTCGGGTGAGCCCTATTTCGGATAGCAGAGATCACCCAATCAAGCGGATCCGGAGCAGAGGACCTGGACGAAAGTCAACCAGAGTTGACTCAGCATCCAGGGCGCCCAGAACTGTCCGGGGCGCCCAAACCAGCCCGGGGCGCCCGGACAATCCCGGGGCGCCCGGAACCCTTCCAGGCGCTCAGAAGTCAGATTTTGACCAGATCGAGCTTTGACTCGATCTGAACGTTGGGGGATAAAATTTATCCCCCCCAGGGCGCCCGAAACACTTCCAGGCGCCCCGACCAAGACTATAAATATAGCCTTGGTCCAGAAGCTTAAAATAAACTCAGAAATTTACATTCTAAACACTTGTGCACTTCTGTTCTAGTTTAGCTTCTGTCTTTTGTGCTTTCATTGCTGTAAGAGGCTTGTCCACCTGAAGGAGATTGATAGTGCGATCATCTTTCTTGGATTAACAACCACCCCGGTTGTAACCAAGTCAAATCCGGTGCCTCTTCCTTTTCTTGCTTTTTCTTATTTAAGTTAATTTTATGCAAGTGTCAGTTTAAGAGTTCGAGAAGGGTTGTTTTGTTTTTGATTTTACAGGCTATCCAACCCCCCTCTCTTCTAGCCGGCCGCAACGATCCTACAAGTGGTATCAGAGTCGAGACGCTTCAGGAGGACTAACCGCCGAACGAAGCAACAAGATGGCCGGATCTAACATCCACCCGCCAAAATTCGAGGGGGACTTTGCAAGCTGGAAGAAACACATGGAGGTATTTTTCGGTACCGATTTTGATTTATTACTTACAATGGAACTCGGTTTTGAAGCTCCCGAGGGCAAAGCAAAAAATTCATGGACAAAGAAAGAGTAGGCCGAGTACGTGGAAAACAAGAAAGCAGAATTCCATCTGCTAAGCGTACTTCTGCCACAAGAAGTCAACCGTGTCGGCTCTTACAACTCAGCAAAGGAGCTTTGGGAGAAGTTCCTTGAACTACACGAAGGAACATCCGAAGCCAAGCTTACGAGACGGGACTTAATTCGTAACCAGCTCACCAACCTCCATCTTGAAGAAGGTGAAATAATTGCACATCTACACTCAAGGATACATGAGCTCATCACCGGACTTTCGAATCTCGGAGAAGAGGTAAGTAACAGAGATTCACTCAGGTACGCTTTAAACTCCTTTCCGAGAAATTCAAAATGAGCATCACTAGTAGATGCCTTTTATATTTCTAAAGACCTAGAAAAAGTTTCTTTAGAAGAATTTTTTTCGACATTTGAAGTGCACGAATCAAGATGTGCAGGTTCGAAGGAGCCCAAGAACAACATCGCCCTCAAAGCATCAAGAGACGAGCCTGAGTCAGAATCTTCTCTCGACGACGAGGAAATGGTAATGATGGTAAGACGATTTAAGAAGTTATACAATTCTAGAAAAACTAACCATCCACAGGGTAGAAAGAAAAGAACGATCCGCTGCTACCATTGTGACGAAGAAGGGCACGTCAAGGACAACTGTCCCAAGCTAAAGAATATGGACAAAGATAAAGGGAAAAAGCCTGTTCAAAAGCGCAAAGCCCTAAAAGCAACGTGGGACGATACATCATCCAAATCGAAAGTCAAAGCATTCTCCGGACTCACACTGATGGCGAGTCATCAAGACGACGATTGCGATTCAAGTTCCTCCGAGATGAGCATCGAAAGCATCGATAAAGGGGGAGCTTCGTCGGAAGAAAGCAGCAGCTCAGGGGGAGAAACGGATAATGAGATCGACATGGTAAGTCAGGTACGATCTCTTCCTCCCGATAAAATGTTTAAGTTCGTTAATCTTTTAACAAAAGATTGCTGCAAATTTGAAAGTGAAAATAAAAATTTAAAAGTAATTCTAGCTAAGTCTTGTCCCTTAGAAGAATTAGATAAATTAAAACTAGCAAATGAAAAATTGAAACTTGAAAATGACGATTTGAAAATTCAAGTAGATAACTTGAAAAACTATGCATGTTCATCTAAAACCAATGTTAGAAGATTTAATAATTTAAATTGATATTATAGATATCACCAGGGACAAATTAGGAATATCTCTAGAAAATATGTCCCTAAGAAATTTTTAATCAACCCAGTAGGCTGGAACCTTTATTGGGTTCCTAAATCTTGCTTAATCTAAATATTAATAAAAGTTAGCTCTTTCAGTGAGAAAATTAAACAATGAATTTCTTTATGAGGCTTTCTTTAAGGAAGTGGTTGTTGCTCCAATAACCAAGAAGGCCTAGTGCCTCGCCACGACCTGGAAGCCAAAATATTGAAATAAATGTTTAATTAACTTTCTGTCAAAGCATTAAAATTAGAATTAATTAATGCTTTCAAAGTTTTTCAAACATTTTTTCAATTTTTTTTTTTACTTAGAAATTTCTTTTTGAAAATTCTCTTTAACACTTAGAAAAATTCTCAGAAGATTTCTTTAGTTAAAGGTTATAATTGAAAATTTTTGCTTAAAGTTTTTAGAAATTATATATATATAATTTCCCTTAGAAAATTTTACTTAATTTTTTTAGAAACTCTTTATGTGAAAATTATTGTAAATTTTCTTAGTCTTTAACCCTTAGATTTTTTTCTGGAACCCCATTTTTTTGTGATCAAAGGGGGAGAAGGGAAAGTATAAGTCTAGGGGGAGGTAGATAGATTTATTTTTTTCTATCTTTTTGCACTTAAATTGCAAATTAAGTTAATTTACTTAATTTTATTTAATGTCTATTTTACCCTAGCTTAACTTAGGTTGATCACACCAAAAAGGGGGAGATTGTTGGAACCCCAAGGTTATTTTGGTGTGATCAACAAGTTAAGTTAGGTCCTGTGTGTTTCTAACCTTGTGTCTAAGTGTGCAGGAGCTTAGGAACACAGGTAGTCGAGCGGAAGACGCAGCTAGCGAGAAGGACGGCACACTATGCGTCCGAGGGATGAGGCGCTGCGGAAGAGTACACCGGCGGACGAGAAGGAAGTGCACGGTGGTTTCGAGGAACGAAAACCGGAGCGGAAGATTGCTCGGGGAGCAAGAGACGCAGCTAGCGTGAAGGTCGACGATCGAGGGACGAAGACTACGGATGAGTACGCTGGCGGATGAGAAGGAAACACGCGGCAATTCTGAGGGACGAGAAGCAGGAGGGAAGCACGCTCGAGAAGACCGGAAGTTGGGTTCGGGTGAGCCCTATTCCGGATAGCAGAGATCACCCAATCAAGCGGATCCGAAGCAGAGGACCCGGACGAAAGTCAAACAGAGTAGACTCAGCATCCGGGGTGCCCGGAACTGTCCGGGGCGCCGGGACCAGCCCGGGGCGCCCGGAACCCTTCCGAGCGCTTGGAAGTCAATTTTTGACCAGATCGAGCTTTGACTCGATCTGAACATTGGGAGATAAAATTTATTCCCCCCAGGGCGCTCGGAACCCTTCCAGGCACCCCGACCAAGACTCTAAATATAGCCTTGGTCCAGAAGCTTAGAATAAACTCAGAAATTTACATTCCAAACACTTGTGCGCTTCTGTTCTAGTTTAACTTCTGTCTTTTGTGCTTTCACTGCTGTAAGAGGCTTGTCCGCCTGAAGGAGATTGATAGTACGATCATCTTTCTTGGATTAACAACTACCCCGGTTGTAACCAAGTCAAATCCGGTGCCTCTTCCTTTTCTTGCTTTTTCTTGTTTAAGTTAATTTTATGCAAGTGTCAGTTTAAGAGTTCGAGAAGGGTTGTTTTATTTTTGATTTTACAGGCTATCCAACCCCCCCTTCTAGCCGCCCGCAACGGTCCTACAATATGTGTATCCTATAAATCTGCACACTCACATGCACATATCAAATAACAAGAGTAAACCTAACTTAAACCCTTTGCCTAAACATCAAAATACATGGTCACACCGGACAATTGCGATTGTTCCGACAAATACAAGTCACCTCTGAGAAAAAACAATTGACTACCGCCGACCACATGTTTATCACATAGAAATGGTCGTAAAACACCGACGACCAAGTCGAGAGGATAGCCATAGGTGTCCTTGGCCAGCTAGCGCTAGAAGATGACAGTTGATTATAGTAGTCGGCAACCTCGCCACTGCATGGGGTGGCAGAAATGACATTGATGTGCTCATGGGCGTGGCTTCAGCGGAAGAAGCGGGTATGCTTCAGCGTTGGGCAGAAGACATGGTTTCATGAAAAATAAAATAATGTTTATTATTAATGCATGTTAAATGCATATTAATAAAACGTAATTTGTTTTTATTTGTAACGCCCTAAAATTCTTAAAACTATTTTAGAAATATTCTATGATTTTTCTGGAATTATTAGATATTTTTTCGGAATTTTCCGAGTAGCGGAAGTAGCAAAAATTATTAGAAAGGTAAAATGGCTTAAGCGGGAATTGAACCCGGGACCTCTCGGGTCCGCTAAACCTTTAGTTAGCCTCAGTAACCAGTGAACCCAGCAGGGCCGTGCTGAAAGGAAAGGGAATCAATTATATTTATAATTGGTTTGGCCGAATTAATTACTTAGTATAAATAGGAAATTTAAGTTGGGGTTTGGTTTATTTTTAATTTGGTTCGGCAACCTCTTCCCCTCCAAACCCTCACGCCGAACACCTCTCCCTCTCCTCCCTCTCTTGGTGCCAACCACAAGGAGACCTAGGGTTCTCTCCCTAGGGCCCCAAGGACATCTTCCGACGACGATTTCAGCACAAGGACGTTCCCCTCCGCGAGTAGAGCACGTGGACGCGAGCGAATCGTCGAGAAGTCGTCTCCACTGGAATATTTAGCGATTATATTTGTAAGAAATCTAGCACACAAGGTAAGAAACCCCTCACCTGCGGTATAAGTAGCTCCGTTTGGTTTTATACGCACTAGTTTAGCTATATACAGTTTTTATCGACGCATAGGGTGAATTTGACCCTCCTCGCAGATTTAGGGATTTAGTGAGTACTTCTAGATGGGCCGGACACGTATTCCCTCTTCAGTGGGGGTTCCTAGACGTTGTCGGGTGCCTAGAAGTGGTCTCCCTAATAGAGGGGAGAGTTGGGGCACACTAGGTGTTCGATAAAATAGCTAGTTAAGTTAAAATGCAAATTAGCATTTTTATAGCTCAGTTAAATGCATTAGAAGCATTTAAATCAGTAAATCAGTTTATTTTAGCTTATATATGGGACTACGGTCCAATGGGTGGACTCCCACAGTCGCCTCTAGGTTCAGACAACCTAGTTCTAGGTTCAGATAATCTAGATTCAGCAAAATAGTATTAGCTATTTCAGTATTTTATTTTCAGTGGCACTGTACTGGATCAGATATCCATTGGGTTGGACTCCCACAGTCATCCCTAGGTTTAGATAACCTAGTTAACCCTACTAAATTTGGGACTTGCAAACCCGGGTCTAGTTAGGGATGCGCGCACAGCAAGTACAGTTGCCGGGCCCAAACAACATGATTATGTATTTTCACTTATTATGAATTAGTTTTCAAAGCTCAAATTAGTTATGTTAGTTGAGTTGGAATTCAGTATCGGTTTAGCTACAGTTTAGCTTATTATATGTTCAGTTCAGTTATCTTTATTGATTCATATGATTAGTTGCCATGCCATGATTGTATGCTTATATGCCATACCATGTTTAGTTTATTCAGTATACTTAGCATATCTTTTCAAACAGCGTGATTTAAAAATCATAATTGCATCGTATGCATGTTTTAGTGAGGTAGATGGTTTCTTACTAAGCTTTTTAGCTTACAGATACTATTTTCCTTATACTGCAGATACAGGTAAAAGGAAAATGGACTAGCAGTGGAGGCTGGAGGTCAATGCAGATCGAGATGGTGTGTGTGGCAGGAACATGGAATAAAAGATCCTTAGGGGATCTAGCAAGCTTAAATAATTGAACTTTTAGTATTTCTATTTTCACGCACTTTTAATTGTTAAATGCTACGAACTAGTAAACCATGCTTTATATCCAGTTTAGAATGCTAGCTTTATGTCATTAGAATATATTCTATGGATTGTATAAGTGAAATGTGAAATTTTGGCACGAACAAGTGCTGAAATCGAGCTTAGCGCAAATCAGAAACCCCAATCGATCGGTGGATCGATTGGGGTCTCTGATTCGCATCGATGCTCGGATCGATCAGTTTCGGATCGATCGGTGATCGATCCAGCAATTCTGCTCACGGAAGGTGGGGATCATCCGATCGATTGGTCGATCGATCGATCGGCCGATCGATCCGAATATCGCCGAAACGCGATGGCGTCGATCGATCCGGATCGATCCAACCTATGTCCGCGCAGATGGCGGTGAATCGATCCCTGGATCGATCCGACGTTCCAATCGATCAATGGATCGATTGGGAGGTCTGATAACAGCTGGAAAACATTTATTTCAGTTCCTTGACCATAGGGGATGTAGTATATGCTAGGTATACTTTAGATTACACCCTTTAGCATGTATAGAATCAAGAAATGTTAGCAGCTTAGAAAATTTCAAATTAGTACAGCTTCCGCATCTAGATTTTATGATGGTCCGCGAGTAGTTAGTACAACTTAATGTGATGATCGGCCTTACAACCTAGTTAGTAGAAGGTGGGTCGTTACATTATTGCATTGCATGACATATCAATTATTTAATTGAGCCTAGATTTAATTAATTGGTTGGGTTTGACTTAAAATGAATTTAGTTCATTGAACTAAACTAAATTGGTTTGAACCACTTTAATTCAAATCAGACCCAGGTCTAGTTCAAACTATTAGTTGGTTTAACTAGACCAAATTAGTCTAATCAGACTCATATATGATTTAAATCATTGATTGATTTAATCTGACCATGATGGTTCAATTAGACCCTGGTCTTATTCAAACCATTAGTTGGTTTAACCAAACTAGTTTGATCTAAATTAGAATCGATTTGGGTTGATTTAATAGGGTTTGCACCAGATATGATCAAATGACCAGATTTATTCTGTGGGTCAAATTTGATCAAATAGATTAGATTTATTCTAATCGATCAGACTTAATCCAATGGAATTAGGTTGATCAAACGAACTTGAGTTTGATCAATAAGTCTGAGATTGACTTAAATAGACTTAGATTAAATAATAATAGAACATAGGTATAAAAGATCTCTGTCCAATTAGATTAGTTCTAACAAGGACATTGGACTGAACTCAAGATCTGAATTCCTAATCGACCGATCAAATAGGTCAGTCGATTTAGACTCCTGAAATCAAGAGCATTTATTCTTGATTAATAATGTTAGTTCTATGCCTATATAAATTGAATTAATCCAATTTTGTATTAGTTAGTTGGTTTTGTACTAACTTATTTAATTTCAATTTATAGATGTCACAAATGATTACTAGTCCTAGAAACTCGAACAAGAAGAGTTTCTAATCTTAGATAATTATAGGACATATGCATTGATTCGTTCACTACTGGAGAATCCAAAGGTGGTAGCACACCAGATACGGAGGCTCTCCAAAGGGAGAATCTTATATGCAATATTGTGGGTAGAACTACTTCACCAGGATTTCCTAGAGGAAGATCTTGAAGAATTTGAGAAGGATCCAGTGGAGGATACTGAAGAATCTGAGGAGGATTCTGAAGAAGTTTCGATGATAGATCAAATTGAAAATCTTGAAGTTGGTCAATCTGAGATTATCTCAAATGAGTCCAGTTTGAAGGGGATTATGTTAACCCCTACACTAGCGTCTTCCTAGTGGGAGTGCTGTTAGCCTATATAGTTTGTTAGAGTTCTGTTATTGTTACTATCATTATGTATGAACAGTATTAGTCTATTTAGTTCATGTCAGTTTGCTATATGTTAACAATATGCAACATGTTTATATGAATGATATGTTCATTTATATGCTGATTATTCTACATGATAAATGATTAGTTCATTTTATTAAATGATTAGTTTATTTAATTAAAGAAATCATGATAGAATAATGATTAGTTTATTTGTTGGGATGTATGTAATAGTATTGATCAATGTTGATTTGATTTATCACACGAATGATGAGTGAAAACGTAGTTATCACTTGATTTCATAAACCAACTCAAATTAATATTGAGTCAATCATAAATTACATGTATATGAATTACAATGAATACTAAATAATATGTTTATTTATTTTAGATCATGACAAATAAGAACATTATAGCTAGACTCAATAACAGAGAGAAATTATATGAGGATAATTACAAAATCTGGCAGCTCAAGATATAATATGTTCTTAAGGAAAAAGAAGTTCTTGAGGCTATAAAACAAGTTATAAAAGAACCTGTAGATGGTCCCACTACACAGAACAGACGAGATCTTTATGCCTATAAAGCATGGAAGAAGAAGGATTCCACTACTAAGGGAATATTGATTAGTTCAATAATAGATGACCTAGTTTTTTGAATATGAGTCGTATCTTATAGCTCATGTAGTCTGGGTGACCCTTAAGAAGAAATACAGTGGAGTAAGTCTAAGCAAGCTTCAATAGTTAACGATTAAGTTTGACAGCTACAAGAAGCGCCCGAATCTTTCAATGGTTCAACACCTCACAGAGAGGTTGAACATGATTCGGAAGCTTAAAACTGTTGGTCATGAGTTGACTGATGAACAACATATTCAAGTAGTTATTTGTTCCCTTCCAGATTCTTGGGAGACCATGAAGCAGAACCTAACTCATAGTCAGAGTATTAAGACTTTCATTAACATCTCACACCATTGGAGGCGGAGAGAGTTGAATCCACAAGGATTTATAGACTAGCCTATGTGGCTATTGGTTCTGTTAGATTATCTAGATCCAAGAAAAAGAAATGGTTTAAGAAGAGGAAGGGAATGAAGAAAGAAGTTGTTGCTGTGGGACAAGGCCCAATCAAGAAGGAAGGAAAGAAGACTAGATTAAAATAATACAAGTGTGTCTTCTTTTCCTGAGCATTTTGTTGCTAGTTTAGTGTTGTTAGCTGATTCTTATCCTTTGTGGATTACAAATTTGGGAGCAACCAACCATGTAGCTCTGGAGTAAGTTACATTTGTAGAGTACCGACAGGTACCAGCTGACAACAAATGGATCTATGTAGGAAACAATGCAAGAGTTGAAGTCAAAGGAGTCGACACTTGCAAACTCAACCTCCATGGTGGTAGTATTTTTGTTTCTACATGATGTCCTGTATGCTCCTGAAATTTGACGAAATTTGTTTTTAGTACAAGTCTTCCTGATTTAGGGTATTGTATTAATTTTTATAACAGAGTGTTGAACTTAAGATTGACTTAGTGTTAATCGGATATGATTTTTTTATCAAATAATATTATGGTTCTTGATGTAGAACTAGATGTCTATTATGCTATTGAGGGTTGTTTTTCAAACACTTCTCTAACTAGTGATACAGATATAACTAATGAGATTTGACATGCTAGATTAGGACACATAGGACAAGAACGTATGAATCGATTAGTTAGAGAGGGTCTATTGGGCACTCGAGTTAAGATTTACTTGTCTATATGTGAGCATTGTCTTGTTGTAAAATAAACTAGGAGATTATTTAGTAAGGCTGTAAGAGTTGAATCATCATTGCAATTAATTCATTCGGATATTTATGATCCAATAAATCTAAAGGCTAGAAATGGGAGTTATTTTTTCATTATATTTATTGATGACTTTACACGTTTTGGTCATGTGTATTTGATTTCTCACAAATCTGAAGCATTAGATTGCTTCATTTGTTACTTGAACAAAGTTGAGAATCAATTGGAACATAAGGTTAAAATCTTGCGCACTGACCATGGAGGTGAATATTTGTCTAATCAGTTCAAGACAATGTGTAATGAGACAGGAATTATTACACAACTAACTATCCCTAGAACTCCATAGTAAAATGGAGTTACTGAAAAAAGAAATAGGACTCTTCTTGAAATGTTTAGATCTAAGATGGCGCAGAGTAATTTGTCGATCTCCTAATGGGGAGATGCATTGTTAGTTGCTGCCTATATACTTAACAAAGTACCTTCAAAGTCAGTTCCATCCACCCCATATGAACATTAGGCAGACAGAAAATCAAATTAAGTAATCTAAGACCCTGGGGGTCAGCTGCTTATGTTCATGATAGTTCTCACAGTATGGAAAACTGAGACCTAGCGGTAAGAAATATATCTTTATTAGATATCATGAGACATCCAAAGGTTATATTTTCACATGTGAGTAAATAGATGGAACCATCTCTGAAATAGATTCAAGATATGCAACTTTTCTTGAAATAGAGTTCTCAACTAGAGGTGATATTGATAAAAGTGTTTTTTTTAGGATGTGATATTATCAATAAGAAAGGTGTCAAAAGAGATGCCTAATTCTAATCAACCCAATGGGAGTGATTTGTCAAATCATAAGTTGACTTCTCAATAACCCAACTTACAAAAAAGTGTTCGTAAGATTAAACCTCAGAAATAGTCTAATATTGAGAATAAGGCATTAATAACACTCTCAGTTGACACAATAAACCTTGAACAATTGAGAAAGTATTAAGATGCTCAGCTAGAGAAAAAAAAAGGTAAGTTGTAATGGATGAGGAAATGGAGTCAATGAGAAAGAATTAAGTTTGAGATTTAGTCGATCTTTCTCTGGGCCGAAGGGCTATTAGTAATAAATTGATTCTCAAAATCAAGAGGAAAGTGGATGGATCAATTAATCGATACAAAGCTCGACTAGTTGCAAAAGGATACACCCAAATGAAGGGTATTATTTTTGAAGAGAAGCGAAGTACATCTTAGGAGTGGAGATCATGAAAGATTGATCAAAATGACTTTTGGATTTGTGTCAAGAAGCTTATATCACTAAGATGCTATAACACTTCAATATGTCAAATTATAACATTGAACAAACACTTGTATTGAGAGATACTATTCTGAGCAAAAGTATGTATCCCAAGACTTTTGAAGAAATAGCCGAAATAAAAAAAAAAATGTCAGTACTCTTACTAGTTTAATATATACTATGTTGTGTACGTGTCCTGATATAAGCTATGTTGTTAGCTTAGTTACTCATTTCTAATTAAACCGAGGATCGAGACACTAGAAAGTTGTGAAGAAGATATTAAAATACCTCAAAAAGGACAACAAATTATTGTATCTATTTTCAAGGATCTATGATGAGCCTAAAGGGTTGTACAGATGCAGATTGGGCAGGAGACCTTGATGACAGAAAATCCACATTTGGCTATACCTTCTTGTTAAATGGTGACACCATCTTATGGAATAACAGAAGTAGGCTTATGTAGTATTATCGACAATGAAGCTATATGGCTAGGCTTGTGTAGTCTTGTCGATAATGGAAGCTGTGTGGCTTGGCTTGTGTAACCTTGTTGACAATAGAAGTTATATGGATAGGCTTGTGTAGCCTTGTCGACAATGGAAGTTTTGTGGCTTGCGTATCAGTTATGCAACAAGCTGTCTGGTTGAAAAGGTTCCCGAAGCATTTGAAGATTGTTGAGGACAGTGGGAGTCCTGTTACAATGTACTATGAAAGCCAAGCTAAGAATCCTAAATATCACAGCAAAGGTAAACATATAAAAATTAAGTATAATTTTGTAAGAGATATTATGGACAAGAAAATGATAATTCTTGAGTATATCCCTACACATATTATGCTTGCAGATCCTTTTACTAGGCCATTGACTAAAGAGTCATTTCAAGAATATACAAAGTCTTTGTGACTTCATAAAATATAACACGCTGTAAATATCATGATCTATTCACTGTATATGTTGTTACATTTTGAATTAAAGTCTCGATGAGCATGTTGGCAGGTTGAGATTGGTCCACTCACATGTGCAATCATCTCTATTTGTTAATTATAAATAAAGGTAAGACCGTTACTTATGGGACAACTTATGTAGCTATGAATAGAGACATACCTATAAGTTAACGTCGTCTTGATAATTGTGTCAAGATGAGATCATTTATGTAATGATTGAAGTCAATGTACCCACCATTTACTGAATCTTCTTAAGGCCAGATTGGAATTCATATATTGAATTCAGGATTAGACATTAGATATGTTTAGATTGAAATTTGTACGATGTTAAAATTTTTAAAAAACATGTGCTCTTTTAGTACAGAGAATAACATTGTAGTATGTGATTCATACCATATGTGCTATGGTGATAAGGAGGGTAGTAGGAGAATGTATCTCTACTTCTCTACTATGTAAGATCCTTGAGATAATAAGTTAATCTCAATTTTACCCTAAGTGACTATTTAGCTATCTACTTGAAGTTATAATCAGTGTCTGTTACTTTAGCATGTTTTCTATTGGCCATGGATGATTCAGTCAATGGAGCATAACTAGGAAAGCGACTAATTAGAATGAATAGAATCTAGCTAAAAAGGAAGATTAATTATATTTGTATCTTTTGATGTTATTCACTGGTCGACGACCCATTTCTGTTATGTATAGAAATGATTGTGAATATTGAATATGGAGCATGCTCTTGACATAATAGTCATTATGAGATATTAGAGATGTTCATATTAATGTAAATGAAGATTATTTAATCTTGATAAATAGCAATACATAGATATCTCTAAGATAATGGTTGTGTGCCACTGGATATTGGATGTTTCCTGGATAACAGATACGTACCGCCAGAAGAGAGTTTATGTGTCATTATGAGAATGTCTTTCATTCATTCTATAGAGCAGTTATGTAAGGTATAACAATCTTCTTAGCAATAATTACTCAGTGTGCTTGCTCTTGCACGAACCATTTTTCCTAAAGTATGAATTGGATGTTCTTATTTGGTCTTTGTGACTAACTAGTTCTTATTTAGTCTTTATGACTAACTAGTGTTTTCCTCTAGTCTTTGTGACTTGATTACAATATTGTCTATGTGACTTACATGGTTGATATGGGTTATGATACGTCGGCCTGTCAAATGAAGGAGGATTTAAGACTGAGAAGAATGGGAGAAGTATATAGCCGAGCGAGAGCCAGTGCTCATATACACGCTCGGTCAGGCAAAGCTCGACCAAGCGTAGAGGCATTTAGCCTTATAGAAGCTCTTAGTATATTATTGGCCAAGTAAAGGTCAGGTGGGCACCAATGAGTGCATGCACGGGCCTAGTTATACAGAGCCTGACCGAGCATAAACACACTTAGCCTTATGTATAACTTTTAATATATTATCGGTTAATCGAAGGCTGAACGAGCACTCATGTGCTCATATACGCTCGACCGAGTAAAGCTCGACCAAGAATAAAGGCACTTAGCCTTATGCATAACTTTTAATATATTATCGACCAATCGAAGGCCAAGCGAGCACCTATGTGCTCATATACGCTCGACCGAGCAAAGCTCGACTAAGCGTAAAGGCACTTTGCCTTATGCATAAATTTTAATATATTACCGGCCGAACAAAGGCCGAGCGAGCACCCATATGCTCATATATGCTAGATCGAGCAAAGCCTGACCAAGCTTAAAGGCACTCAGCCTTATGTATAACTTTTAGTATATTACCGACCAAACGAAGGTCGAGCGAGAACTCATGTGCTCATATATGCTCTGCTATGCAAAACCTGATCGAGCGTGAAGGTACTTAGCCTTATACATAACTTTTAATATATTATCGGTCGATCGAAAGTCGACGAGCACTCATGTGCTCATATATGCTCGGCCAGGAAAAGTCTGGCCGGGCGTAAAAATATACTCAACAGAAAGTATTCTTCATATATATGAGGTCAGTTTGAATGACCAACCGAGATATGCTCAACAGAAGGTATTCTTCATATATATGCGACCGACTTGAACGACTGGTCGAGATATGCTCAACAAAAGGTATTCTTCATATATATGCGGTTGGCATGAACGATCGGCCGAGATATGCTCAACAGAAGGTATTCTTTATATATATGCGACCGGCCTGAACGACCGGCTTGGCAAAGATATGTTCAATAGAAGGACCAGCTGAAGATATGACAACCTGACAAATTTGGCTAGAAATATCTCCTACAAGCTTCTTCAGTTATGGTGATGTGTTTCTATGCATACCTCATCACAAATATATGTCACAAACGATAAAAGAGGTATATCTGGGGTAGAAAAAAGATTCCTTAAAGAATTATTACACGAAGTATAGAAGATGACTTCATATCCTAATAAACCCTAACGAACTGGGGATTACTTCACGACTACGAAGGTTACATGAGGTAGTATAAAAGGGGGGATCCTTTCCTTTGGCAAGGTACGCAAGTTCTAGCATCTAAACTCTGTTCCAAATTACTTCAGTTATTCTTCTTCTTCTTCTTCCACCCTTGAGAGAGAAATTGACTTGAGCATCGGAGGGCCTAGCTAGGGATCCTCATCCCGATTTTAGGTCACTAACGCTTTATTGGTTTGTCTTGTTGTGCACAAGATCATGGAGGGGTTCTTTTAGGTCTTCAGGAGACCATCTTCATCAAGGATCGTTGTTCACCGGAGTCAGCGCACCACTTCATAGATTTTAGACATGATCAAATTTGGCACTATCTGTGGAAACTATTCACCTGAATCTGAAGCTACGAAGATGAAGAAAATTGGAAAATCCAACACTATTACTATATCGCAGGAGGATCTGGTGTTGCTCATCAATGCTAGAGTGCAGAAGATATTGTAGCAATAACAACAAGTCAATACTGGCAGTATGTTACCTGTAGCATATCATCCGGTAATGTTTATAACTTCTCATCATAGAGAAAGAGGGATTGAAGGGGGGATCCGATTCTTTTGCTCTCTACCCCTCTCTCTCCCACCCGACGTCTTAAAGCGTATTTTCGGATACCTCTTAAATAAGGGGGACGAAAAGCAATTCTATATGAGTCTTCTGGAGGAACCCTTGTAAGAGAAAAATGAAAAGGCAATATTGTAGCTAGTGATAGTTCTCCTGAAAGGATTATCACTCCATTTTCTCAACGACTGCTAGATGATCCTTTGCTGAAGCATTATCAAAATTTAAATGTCAGAGAATACTTGGGGGCAACTGATCCCGAGGATCATCTTCTCAAATTTGAACATGCGGTGCTCCTCTAACAATTCACTGATGGTGTTAAATGCCGAATGTTCCCTACTACATTTGGAGGAGCAGCTCAGAGGTGCTTCAAGAGACTACAGGAAAATTCTATTCGGCGCTTTAAGGACTTCCGCAAAGTGTTCCTACATCATTTTTCTAGCAATCGAAGGTATATAAAACCCCTTGGAGTCTCTTTTTAATCAAGCAAGGACCTAAAGAATCTATCGGAGGAAGGTTACCACTACTTTCACACCCGTTCCTGCTGTGGTATGTCCTGCAGGGCCTTCCAACCTGCTAAGGGGCCTCGGGCAGATCCTCATCATTGTCATCCAAAACCTAGACCTCAAGCAGTACAACATGTAGAGGTTCCTCAACGCTTTCCTCAGAGATGGTGCACATATCATCTAACAAACACCCATAATACTAAAAATTGCTTTGCCCTAAAGAATCAACAAGTGGGTAACACCCGCTACCGTCGGCATTCCCCAGTTTCGAATCGCCGATGATATCCATGGCAGAATAGCCTACTTAAGATTGAATATCAACCGAGCAGATCACAAGCAGGAATATTACCTCTCCCCATTGTCCAAGCATAAAGGCCGGACCAAGTGCAATTAGAGCAACCATCGACTCGACAAGAAGAGAATTGCAACAACGCTGCTCAGGGTAATATCAATATGATAGCGGGAGGACCCACTGATGGTGATTCCAACCGGGTGAGGAAGTCACACGCTCGGTGATTGGTGATACACACCATCAGATGCAGTGCCGAGAAGGCAGTGGGACCGAAAATCAGCTTTGGGCCTAAAGATTTAGTAGGGGTAGAAGTGTCCCATGATGATTCATTAATAATTAAGGTTGTTATAGCCATTTGCAACATTTCTCAAACTTTTATTGACACCGGTAGTTCTATTAATATTATCTTTAAACAAGCTTTTGATCAGCTGCAGATTGACCCAAGCGAGCTTCAGCCTATGGCTACTCCATTATATGGGTTTACAAGCAATGAAGTATAGCCTCTAGGTCAAATAAAATTAGCCATATCTTTAGGGGAAGAGCCCCTTATGAGGACACGTCGATCTTCCTTCATGGTGGTTGACACCCTGTCAGTTTATAACGTTATCTTGGGTCGACTGGCCTTGAATGAATTCAAGGTGGTCATTTCTACTTTCTGTCAGAAGATAAAATTTCTTATGGATGATCAAGTGGGGGAAGTCAAGGGAGATCAAATAGTAGAAGATAAGTGCTATGTGGATGTTGTGAGAATGAAAGCTAATGCCACCCGAAAAGCTTAGAGGATGGATATCAATGCCATCCATGAGAAACCTCCCACCCTTGTATATGAGGAGAAGGAGGAAGTGCAAATATAAATTGGCGGACCGGAAGCTACTACCGACATCGCATTTGATCTTACTCCTGATCTTAAGGAGGATTTGATAAAGTGTTTGATGAAAAATAGCGATGTGTTCGCCTGGATGCCTAAGGAGGTGAAAAGTGTAGTACCAACGGTTATGAAGCATGCTCTTCATGTATACCCAGATGCTCGGCTGGTCAAACAAAAGAAAAGGGATTTCGGAGCCGATCAAAATAAAATTATCAAGGAAGAAGTGGATAAATTGTTGGAGGCTGGATATATTCAAGAAGTATAATTTCCAAGCTAGCTGGCTAACGTCGTCTTGGTTTCTAAGCCAGGTAATAAGTGGCGAGTATGTATTGATTTCAGGGATCTCAGCAAGGCTTGCCCGAAGGATTATTATCCTCTGCCTCATATAGATCAAGTGGTAGACTTTACAACTGGATGTGAATTTATTAATATGTTGGATGCTTATCAGGGATATCACCAAGTTTTACTCGCTAAGGCCGATCAGGAAAAGGACTCTGAGGAGGTATGGACTCAAGCTGAATCCCAGCAAATACTTATTTGGGGCCAAAAGTGGAAAATTCCTAGGATACATGGTGACCGAGTAGGGAATAGAAGTCAATCCCAGCAAAGTAAAAGCACTACAAGACATGACTCCTCCATGAAATTTAAATGAAGTACAAAGATTGACAGGGAGGATTATTGCCCTGTCTCATTTCATCTCTCAGTCGGCCGATCAGAGTCTCCCCTTCTTCAAAATACTCCGACGAGCAACTAAATTTCAATGGGATGATGATTGCAGCAGGGCGTTTGAGGAGCTGAAAGAATATTTGTCTACTCTCCCTATATTAGCTAAACCAGTAGTAGGAGAGACCTTGTGGATGTACTTATCAGCCAATGAACATGCTGTTGGTTCTGTATTAGTGAGGTAGGAAGAAAAAGAATAGTTACCTGTGTATTTTTTGAGCTATTTATTAAAAGGAGTAGACTGCTGATATACGACACTCGAGGAATTAGCTTATGGATTGATTTTAGTAGCTCGGAGATTACGCCCTTATTTTATGTTATACCCTATTATAGTATTGACTAATAGCACTCTGGGTCGGGTACTCATTAACCTAGAAGCATCCGGGAGGTTGATCAAGTGGACGACCGAACTTAGTGAATATGATATACAGTACCAGCCTCGGAGAACCATTAAGGCTCAAGCTTTGACAGATTTTATAATAGAAATATCAAGTCCAGAAATAGAGGAAACATGGATCATCTATATGGATGGATCTTCTACTCGACAAGATAGTGGAATAGGGATTCTTCTTATATCTCCTAGAGATGATTGGATACAGCTATTTATTAGATTGAATTATAGAGCCACCAATAATGAGGATGAATATGAAGTATTGATAGCAGACTTACAGACTACTAGACATGTGGGAGCTGCTCGTGTGGTAATTCATTCTGATTCTCAATTGGTAGCACAACAATTAACAAGAAACTTTGGAATTAGCAACGAATGACTCAAGCTATATGCAGAGGCATTTGACAAATTAAAAGCTGAATTTCATGAGGTAAGTATAAAGAAAATCCCCCGAGCAGACAATCAAGCAGCAGATGAATTAGCTAAATTAGCTTCTGCCATTATACCTGGGAGTTTGGATAAACTAGTGCAGCAAACATTATTGGTATCTTGTGTTGAGCAACAAGCCAATCTAGAAATCCAGAGTGATTGGAGAACACCTATCATTCTATTTTTACGAAAAGGAATTCTACCCATTGATGTGGAACAAGTAAGGGTATTCAAAAAAAGGGTAGGCCAGTATACTATGATTGGAGATCATCTATATAAAAGTGTCAGTTAGAGCCCTAGAGCCAATCATTTGATGATTGTTGTATGAACTCGTTGTATCATATTCTAGTATATAAATAAAGGTATTTATTTTGGTTATTATACTTACTTGTATTAGTGCCAAATAACTAAGTATAATAGCGTCCTTGAGTAGAAGGTTCTTACCTATATCAATTGATTGGTTGAATCGATAGTGAGATGATATAGGGAACACTACTCTTAATCATTCCTAGTCGAGTATTAACATTCAGGGACAATGTTAATGCGACGAGACTAGCATATAGGTCCACTAGATGACTTGATCTTACAAGTCATGGATATAGAGATATCAAGTTGACACATGAGTATGCATTGGAGAATGTATACTGAATGACCCACCATGAGAAAGTATCATGGATCGTTATATGATAGTCATATACTTTCTCATGTGGCTATTAGTATGACTACTAGTCCTTGGACCTGAAGTCACCATGGTTCCCTACATAAGGAGTTACGTACTTTGGCTTTGTCAAAAATCACCCGTAACTGGGTGGACTATAAAGGTGATTACTGGGTATGTAACAAATTATGCGGAGGGATGCGAGTGATGTAGATGGGATCTATCCCTCCTATATGATGGGAGAGACATCGATATTCTTGATAGAGTGAGACCACTAAGTGCATGGTCATGCCCAAATGAGTCAATATAAGATATTGAGCTCATTTGATTGAGTGAGTCTACTTGGAGTTCAAGATTTAGATTAATTAGAGGATGCCACAGTCTATGCCTCATATTGATCAATCTAGATGTCTAAGATAGAAGGACAATAACATATATTGTGAGAAGTCACAATTAGTAGTCACAAGGTGGTGTTGGATCTCAACATTCTTATAACTTGGGTAGTAATGATGTGTTGCTAGATACCGCTCATTACTTATGCTTCTAAATGGGTTTAGGAGCATTTCCAACGTTATAAGAACCTATAGGGTCACACACAAAGGGCAATTAGATGGAGATTAGGTTCATTTGATGAACCTAAAGGATTAGGTTCATGTGATGAACCAAATTGGATTAAGAGTAATCCAAATTAGGCTAATTGAGTTGGACTCAATTTGGTTCATGTATTAAATGAGTCTAATTTGGACTTAGACTCATTGAATCAATTTAATTCAATGAATAGGGATTCATTAAATTAAAATTGACTTGAACCAATGATTAGATTTGATCAACCATGGGAGAGATGTGGTCAAGTTTGACTTGACTTGAGAGGAAGATGAAGAGTCAAGTTTGACTTGACCATTTGCCACCTCATTGGCGAGTTGGCAAGAAGTGGACCAATGATGATGCTCCACATCATCATGGTTGCTTAAGTGAGATGCCACCTCATGGGAGTTACCAAGAGTTGTGACTCTTGGCATCCCATGGAGGTTACAATCTCTCTTAAAGTGGCCGGCCACTTTAGATGAGAGAGTTAGTGCATTTTGTGTGCTTGGTGAGTAACTCCTTCTTCCTCAAGCTCTTCTCTTCTCTCCCTCTCCTCCACCATTACTGATCTTCTAAGGTTGCTAGCACATCCTTAGAGGTTCTCTCCATTGAGTTGTTCGTGTGAATACACATAGAGGAGTATCTACTTTGATACTCTCGAGATCCGGCGACGAACCTTGGACGAGCGGGATTGCGAAGGGCTTCGTATCAAGGGTAACCTTTTCTTTTGTAGATCTAATGTAGATCAAGGAGTAGAAAACATGTATATGAAAGTTTTACATAATTTTATTTCTTCGCACGGATCCGTGGCATGGGGGTTTTGGGATTTTCGCAACGCAAAAAGCGGTTTTTGCGGCCCGAAAAACCCAACAGTGGTATCAGAGCCACGTGCGAAGCGTATACATGTTTTATTTTGAATTTTATGAAATTCTACAGATCTGTAAGTTTCTGTATTTTTATGATTTTTATAGATTTTATGGGTAATTTTCTCATAGAAGCGAAGCACAAGTGTTTAGACACTTGTAGGCTTCGACTACCGAGAAGATATTTCCGAAACGGCAAGGTTCCACCCCAAATCCTTTTGGGACAGCGGACTAAGGCGCTATAGGATCGCTTAGGAACACTCGCGATGGTTATATCACGGGTAGGGGCACTGCCCCTGACCCCGCAAGGGTCTTCGTTCCGCGATTGTGCCCGAAAATCGCTAAACGGGACCGCCGGGAATTTTTACTCATAAAAATTGTAATAAAATTACAGAAATTTATAAAAATTGCATAATTTAGAATTATGTATTATTTTGTGATGGTCATGGCCCAAAAGACCCAATTAGATTGGAAATTTGTGTTGTAATTCATAATATGGCCTGCGTGCCATTTTGTGTTTGTGCGTGTTGTACTTGATTCGCGACCTGCGCGTCGTGCCTTCCTCTATTTTATATTCCTGTTGTAAAATAGTTTTTAGACTCGAATGTAACTTGAGTTTCAAAATTGTAATGTACAAAATTGGAGCGGTGGAAGGTCCACTCGAGACGGAGTTACGAGGAGGGTGCGAGCAACACAAGGTGGTCAAAGGAAGGAGCTTGAGAAGCTATTGACCTTAGGTTGACCATCCGATCTTCTCATTGGCTTGAGAAGATCGTAGTAGGGCCATGACTAATCACAAAACATTTAATTAATTGCTTGTATGTATATATGTGATGCATGCTAGAATAAGTAATTAATTAGCGCCTTAACGATTAGATTCGATCAATCATGTATATGATACACCTCGACAATTAGATTAGATCTAAATCGCGTACATGATGCACCCTAACAATTAGATTAGATCTAAATCGAGTATATGATACACCTCATCGATTAGATTAGATCTCAATCACGTCAACTCGTAATGCCTACCATGCCGTGATACCTATCACTACCTCGATCGCATGTTGTTGTTGAATATGCCAAAGCAGAGCAACACATACTATCTTGGTAGGATACGGAGGGACAATCTTGGTCCCTCCTATCAATGCATGGGTGAGTAAACTCAATTAGATTGAGTATAACTAGTTAAATCAAGTTTAACTGTAGGCATTTATCCAATAGTTGGAAGATAGGACAAAATCACGTTTATATTAACTCTTGGGCGTATTAGCCAAAGCTAACTCGAGTTTTAATATAAATGTGGATCTTGATCCTATAAACAAGAGTTGCATAGAGATGTAATTGGTAATTAGTTACCTATCGATCATACTAAGTCTTGGGCGATTTAGCCAAAGCTAACTCAGGGCATAGTATGATGTGGATCTTGTCCCACATAAATTATAAATTTAGTGGGAGCATCATTTAGTTAAAGGCCTAATTAAATGATAAAAGGAATATGATATTTACTTTCTGCTTTAATTTCTGTTGTAGATTGCCATGACGTTAAATACGAACTCTTTCTCCCTGCGTTCCATCCTTAAGAAGGACAAGCTCAACGGAGCTAATTTCCTGGACTGGTACAGAATTCACTGTACGTCCTGTAGCAGCCCATTCCCGAGGCACCTCCTGCCACTGCCACGCGAGCTGATCATGATGCTTACAAGAAGCATCAAGATGCCGCATTAGATGTGTCATGTCTTATGCTCGCAAGCATGAACTCTGAGTTTAAGAAGCAACATGAGTTAATGACTGCTTATGATATGGTTGAACATCTTCGTCAACTGTATCAAGGACAAGCAGGGCACTGGAAGAGGAACTGCACAGGATACCTGGAAGATCTTAAGAAGAAGAGAAATAAGATTTCTACTTCAGGTATACATGTTATAGAAGTAAACCTCTCTATTTCTTCATCGTGGGTATTAGATATCGGATGTGCTTCTCACATTTGTACTAATGTACAAGCGCTGAGAAATAGCAGAGCATTGACGAAGTGCGAGATAGACCTACGAGTAGGTAATGGAGCACGGGTTGCTGCTATTGCTGTAGGAACTTATTCTCTATCTCTGCCCTCTGGGCTTGTACTAGAATTGAATAATTGTTGTTATGTGCCTGCTTTAACTAAGAACATTATATCAGTTTCTTGTTTGGACAAGAAAGGTTTTTCATTTATTATAAAAAATAAATGTTGTTCAGTTTATTTAAATGGAATGTTCTATTGTAGTGCACCTCTGATAAATAGACTCTATATTCTAGACCTTGCCAACCCTATCTATAACATTAGTACCAAGAGGTTCAAGTCAAATGACATGAACCAAACCTATCTCTGGCACTGTCGCTTAGGTCATATAAATGACAAACGCTTATCCCAGCTCCATAAAAATGGTTTGCTGGACTCATTTGATTTTGAATCATATGAGACATGCGAGTCATGCCTTCTAGGCAAGATGACCAAGACTCCCTTTAGTGGACACAGTGAGAGAGTCCACTAAGAGAGCGACTGACTTGTTAGGTCTTATACATAGTGATGTATGTGGCCCTTTCAATGTCACTGCTAGAGGTGGTTATAGGTAGTTCATTACATTTACTGATGTTTCAGTAGATATGGTTATGTGTACATGATGACACATAAGTCAGAATCCTTTGAAAAGTTCAAAAAATTTAAGAATGAAGTACAAAACCAGCTTGGCAAAAGTATTAAGATACTTCGATCAGATCGAGGTGGTGAATACCTTAGCCATGAGTTTCGTGACTATTTAGCTTAGTGTGGGATTTTATCTCATCTCACTCCTCCTAGAACACCACAATGGAGTGGTGTATCCGAAAGGAGGAATCATGCCTTATTAGATATGGTACGGTTTATGATGAGTCACATAGGTCTTCCTACATCTCTTTGGGGCTATGCTCTAGACACAGCAGCCTTCATACTCAACCGAGTCCCATCCAAGGCTGTAATAAAGACACCATATAAGATATGGACTGGGAGAGGTGCTCAGGTGTCTTTTATGAGGATTTGGGGTTGTGAGGCTTACGTTAGACGTCAAGTCTCGAAAAAACTGGGACCCAAATCCAACAAGTGCTATTTTATTGGATATCCCAAGGAAACGAAGGGATATTACTTCTACATTCCCAATCAACACAAGGTAGTTGTAGCTAAGACTGGGGTATTTCTAGAAAGGGACTTTGTTTCTAGAAAGACTAGTGGGAGTACGTTCGATCTTGAAGAAGTTCAAGATATGGACCATAGCACTGAAGCCTCGATGGAAGTTGAACTGGAACCACAAAGTGTTGTGGATGATGTTGTTCCACAAGGAGTTGAGGAACCACAACTAGTTCAAGTAGACCTACCTCTTCGCAAATCTGATAGGGTACGTCGTCAGCCTGAGAGATACTCATTTCTCTTGTCTGACCATGATGATGTTGTGCTCATTGAGGATGAGCCTACCTCCTATCAGGAAGCTGTGATGAGTCCAGATTCTGAGAAATGGCTAGAGGCCATGAGATCTGAGATGGAATCCATGTACACTTGTAACGACCCGACCCTTTGGCCTCTTGGGCGGCCCTTGCGGCGGCCCACTGACGACCCTTATGTCATTGGCCCATTTGGCGACCTCTCATGTCGTTGACCGACGACTCTTTGGCCGTGCCGTTACTCACTAGGTCTTTCCACCCCTGTCTAGTGGATTTTTGTTTCCCCCAGGATTCGAATGCTAAACCTCCTGATTTAAGTATTAGAGTTTATGAATCATCGTAACCAAGTGAGATGATCTCACTTGGTTACCAGGATTCATAAACTCTAATACTTAAGCCTGGAGGTTTAGAGTTCGAATCCTGGGGGAGGCAAAAATCCACTGCCAGGGGTGGAAAGTCCTAGTGAGTAACGGCAAGGCCAAAGAGTCGTTGGTCGACGACATAAGGGCCGCCAGTCGGCCGCCGCAAGGGCCGCCCAAGAGGCCAAAGGGTCGGGTCGTTACAATAAAAAGGTGCCTTTTATTGTAACGACTTGGCCCTTTGGCCTCTTGGGTGACCCTTGTGGTGGCCCAACTGGCGGCCCTTATGTCGTCGGCCCATTTGGCGAGCTCTAATGTCGTCGACCGACGACCCTTGGCCGTGTCGTTACTCACTAGGACTTTCCACCCATGGTCAGTGGATTTTTGCCTCCCCCAGGATTCGAACTCTAAACCTCCAGGCTTAAGTATTAGAGTTTATGAATCCTGGTAACCAAGTGAGATCATCTCACTTGGTTACCAGGATTCATAAACTCTAATACTTAAGCCTGGAGGTTTAGAGTTCGAATCCTGAGGGAGGAAAAAATCCACTGCCAGGGGGTCCTAGTGAGTAACGGCACAGTCGACGGTCGACGACATGAGAGGTCGCCAAATGGGCCGACGACATAAGGGCCAACGGTCGACGACATGAGAGGTCGCCAAATGCGCCGCCAAATGGGCCAAGAGGGCCGGGTCGTTACAATAAAAAGGCGCTTTTTTAACCCGACCCTTTTGGCCTCTTGGGCGGCCCTTTGGCCTCTTCGCTTATGTCGTCGGCCCATTTGGCGACCTCTCATGTCGTCGACCGACGACCCTCTGGCCATGCCATTACTCACTAGGACTTTCCACCTGGCGTGGTTTTGCCTCAGTTGAACTCTAAACCTGTGCTTAAGTATTAGAGTTTATGAACCCTGCAACCGCAAGGATTCATAAACTATAATACTTAAGCCCGGAGGTTTAGAGTTCGAATCTTGGGGAGGCAAACGGCCAAAGGGTCGTCGGTCGACGACATGAGAGGTCGCCAAATGGGCCGACGACATAAGGGCCGCCAGTTGAGCCGCCACAAGGGCCGCCCAAGAGGCCAAAAAGGGCCGGGTCGTTACAACACTAACCAAGTTTGGACTTTGGTTGATCCACCTGAAGGGGTCAAACCCATTGGGTGTAAGTGGGTCTTTAAGTGAAAGACTGACATGGATGGACTTATCTATAAGGGTCGCTTGGTAGCTAAAGGTTTCAAACAGATTCATGGTATTGACTATGATGAAACCTTTTCTCCAGTAGCGATATTTAAATCCATTTGGATCATGCTTGCTATTGTAGCGTACCACGATTATGAGCTCTAACAGATGGATGTCAAAACCACGTTTCTGAATGGAAACCTACTCGAGGATGTGTACATGACACAACTTGAGGGTTTTGAAGATTCAGAGCATACTAGCAGAGTATGCAAGCTGCATAGATCCATTTATGGACTAAAGCAAGCTTCTCGGAGCTAGAATCTTCAATTCGATGATGCAATCAAACAGTTTGGTTTCATCAAGAATGAAGATGAACCTTGTGTCTACAAGAAGGTTGTAGGGGACATAGCTATCTTCCTCATATTGTATGTAGATGACATACTACTAATTGGGAAAGACATCCCTTTGCTACAGTCTGTCAAGACTTGGCTAGGGACTTGTTTCTTAATGAAGGAGTTAGGTGAAGCATCCCCCATTCTAAGCATACAGATCTATAGAGATAGATCTAAGAGGTTGCTTGGCCTAAGTCAGAGTACATATATTGACAAGGTACTCCTTCGATTTGCCATGCAAAACTCCAAGAAGGGATTTCTGCCGATGTCACATGGTGTGAATCTTTCGAAGACTCAAGGTCCCTCTTCTAGAGAAGAGAGAGACCGTATGGATCAGATCCCTTATGCCTCAGCCATAGGATCTATCATGTACGCCATGCTATGTACTCGTCCTGATGTCTCGTATGCTTTGAGCATGACGAGCAGATACCAGTCAGATCTAGGTGAAAGTCACTGGATAGCAGTCAAGAATATTCTTAAGTACTTGAGAAAGACTAAAAACTATTTCTTGATATATGGAGGCGATGATGAGCTAGCTGTAAAGGGTTACAGTGATGCCAACTTCCAGACCGACCAGGATGATTATCGATCGCAGTCAGGGTTCGTGTTTTGCATAAATGGTGGTGCTGTGAGCTGGAAGAGTTCGAAGCAGGACACAGTCACTGATTCTACAACAGAGGCCGAGTATATTGCTGCATCAGAGACAGCAAAGGAGGCAGTTTGGATCCGCAAGTTCATCACTGAACTTGGGGTGGTTCCTAGCATCGCTGACCCTATAGAGCTCTATTGTGACAACAATGGAGCAATAGCACAGGCTAAGGAACCTCGCTCACACCAGCGGACCAAACACATACTACAACGCTTCCATCTCATTCGAGAGATTATCGAGAGAGGAGATGTGAAGATTTGCAGAGTACCCACAAAGGCTAACATAGCAGATCCCTTGACCAAGGCTTTGGCACAGAGAAAGCATGATGGTCACACTAGGTCATTAGGCCTTAGAGCCTACACTGATCGGCACTAGTGCTAGTGGGAGATTGTTAGTTAGAGCCCTATAGCTAATCATTTGATGATTGTTGTATGGACTCGTTGTTTCATATTCTTGTATATAAATAAAGGCATTTGTTTTGGTTATTATACTTACTTGTATTAGTGCCAAATAACTAAGTATAATAGCGTCCTTGAGTAGAAGGTTCTTACCTATATCAATCAATTGGTTGAATCGATAGTGAGATGATATAGGGAACACTACTCTTAATCATTCCTAGTCGAGTATTAACATTCAGGGACAATGTTAATGCGACGAGACTAGCATGTAGGTCAACTAGATGACTTGATCTCACAATTCATGGATGTAAAGATATCAAGTTGACAGATGGGTATACATTGGAGAATGTATACTGAATGACCCACCATGAGAAAGTATCATGGATCGTTATATGAGTGTCATATACTTTCTCATGTGGCTATTAGTATGACTACTAGTCCTTGGACCTGAAGTCACCATGGTTCCCTACATAAGGAGTTACGTACTTTGGCTTCATCAAACGTCACTCGTAACTGGGTGGACTATAAAGTCGATTACTGGGTATGTAACAAATTCTGCGGAGGGATGTGAGTGATGTAGATGGGATCTATCCCTCCTATATGACGAGAGAGACATCGATATTCTTGATAGAGTGAGACCACTAAGTGCATGGCCATGCCCAAATGAGTCAATATAAGATATTGAGCTCATTTGATTGAGTGAGTCTACTTGGAGTTCAATATTTAGATTGATTAGAGGATGACACGGTCTATGCCTCATATTGATCAATCTAGATGTCTAGGATAGAAGGACAATGTCATATATTGTGAGGAGTCACAATTGGTAGTCACAAGGTGATGTTGGATCTCAACATTCTTATAACTTGGGTAGTAATGATGTGTTGCTAGATACCGCTCATTACTTATGCTTCTAAATGAGTTTAGGAGCATTGCCAACGTTATAAGAACCTATAGGGTCACACACAAAGGGCAATTAGATGGAGATTAGGTTCATTTGATGAACCTAAAGGATTAGGTTCATGTGATGAACCAAATTAGATTAAGAATAATCCAAATTAGGCTAATTGAGTTGAACTCAATTTGGTTTATGTATTAAATGAGTCTAATTTGGACTTAGGCTCATTGAATCAATTTAATTCAATGAATAGGGATTTATTAAATTAAAATTGAGAACCAATGGTTAGATTTGATCAACCACGGGAGAGAAGTGGTCAAGTTTGACTTGACTTGAGAGGAAGATGAAGAGTCAAGTTTGACTTGACCATTTGCCACCTCATTGGTGAGTTGGCAAGAAGTGGACCAATGATGATGCTCCACATCATCATGGTTGCTTAAGTGAGATGCCACCTCATGAGAGTTTCCAAGAGTTGTGACTCTTGGCATCCCATGGAGGTTACAATCTCTCTTAATGTGGTCGGGCACTTTAGATGAGGGAGTTAGTGCATTTTGTGTGCTTGGTGAGTAACTCCTTCTTCCTCAAGCTCTTCTCTTCTCTCCCTCTCCTCCACCATTACTGATCTTCTAAGGTTGCTAGCACATCCTTAGAGGTTCTCTCCATCGAGTTGTTCGTGTGGATACACATAGAGGAGTATCTACTTTGATACTCTCGAGATCCGACGACGAACCTTGGACGAGCGGGATTGCGAAGGGTTTCGCATCAAGGGTAACCTTTTCTTTTGTAGATCTAATGTAGATCTAGGAGTAGAAAACATGTATATGAAAGTTTTACATAATTTTATTTCTTCGCACTGATCAGTGGCATGGGGGTTTTGGGGTTTCCGCAACGCAAAAAGCGATTTTTGCGGGCCGAAAAATCTAACAAAAAGGATCTTTTCTAGTCCTTTACTTAAATATGTTGGATCAAATGATATACAGTATATCTTACAAGAGATGCATCAAGGCTCTTGTGGTAGTCAAATGGGAGGTCGATCTCTTGCTAGAAAGATATTATTAGCTGGATACTTTTGGCCTACTTTACAAGCAGATGTTGCTCAACTTGTACTTGTCAGAAACATCAAAATATTCCTCATCATCCCACTGAACTATTGAAGACCTCCATAGTATCCTGTCCTTTTGATCAATGGGGTATGGATATAGTTAGGACATTTTCTCTTGCACTTGCTCAAAGGAGATTCTTATTAATAGCTATGGATTATTTTTCTAAATGGGTAGAGGCAGAACCATTAGCTAGAATTACTAAACATGTAGTTATCAAATGTCTATGGCAGAATATTGTTTGCAGATTTGGTACTCTACATAAAATAGTTTCTGTTAATGGAAGGTAATTTCAAGGTAGGAAAATTAAAAAATGGTGTTCTGATATGACATCACATAAGCTTTTACCTATGTGGCATATGCACATAGTAATGGACAAGCCAAAGTAACCAATAGGAAAATTATCAGAGGACTTAAAACCAAAATAGATTATGTTGGTGGTAGCTGGGTAAATGAATTACCCAGTGTATTGTGGGCATATCGTACTACTCCTCGAGAATCCTCGGGAATTACTCCTTTTCACCTAGTTTTTGGGGGTGAAGCAGTGATTCCAATTGAAGTCAGAGTGGAATCTAATTGAAGAAGACTTTATAATGATAGCAATGCGGATCGACACCTCATGGAACTTGACTTAATAGAGGAAGCACGGGACAAAGCGGTAACCCAGCTCATTTCATATCGTCAAAGAATGAGATAAAATTATAACAAAAGAGTTATTCCAAGGTTTTTTTAGGTAGATGATCTTGTATATATGGAAGCGCATCAAGCCTGTTGGAGATGTTAACAAGCTGGAACCTCAATCAGGAGGACCTTATAAAATCGTACAAAAACTTGTATCGGACGCTTATTACCCCCAAGATGCAGAAGGGAAAAAACTTGAACAACCTTGGAGTGCTAATCATTTACAACCATATAGAACCTACCAAACATGCCTATAAGTTAATCATATATTTTGTACAAACAATGTTGATATGAGTAACAAAAATGGTACAGGAAATATTATTTGGAGGGGGGAATATACTTCTCTTTAAACCATATTACAGTCGATCAGGGACCTTAGGGAATGACCAGACAGGCTTCCTTATGGGGAACAGGAGACTTTAAACCATCATCCAGTCGATCGGGGACCTTAAGGAGTAACCGGACAGGCTTCTTTAAGGGGAACTAGAGACTTTAAACCATCATCCAGTCGATCAGGGACCTTAAGGAGTAACCGGACAGGCTTCTTTAAGGGGAATTAGAGACTTTAAACCATCGTACATTCGATCGAGGACCTCAAGGAGTGACCGGATAGGCTTCCTTAAGAAGAACTAGAGACTTAAAACCATCATACAGTCGATCTGGGACCTCAAAGAGTGACCGGACATGCTTCCTTAAGGGGAACCGAAGACTTTAAACCATCATCTAGTCGATCGGGGACCTTAAGGAGTGACCGAACAAGTTTTCTTAAGGGGAGCCAGAGACTTTAAATCATCATACAGTCGATCGGGGTGTTGGGATGTATACTATAAGCCTAGCTTTTGTATAAACATCTGTTTTGAAATATTTTGAAATAAGAATCACTTTGGTCAAATGTTTACATTTTATATTTATATATATGCCAATGCAGTTGTCCATTTAATTTATATTATAGATAACATGGTGTATGGTACCACATAGAAGATCATGTTATCGGTTTCTTATAAATTATAAATAGTATCTTACAACCAAGATGGATAGGGACAAACCATTGGAACGGTTGTAGTGTAATTTGGTATTAGTTTATCTTGACTATAAAATTACACTAGTATACTATGTGTGTATTGAGCAGAACCATTTGAGTTATTTGATTTATACTGACTATATAAAAGAACAGAACTTCTGTTATTATGGATGTGCATCCTCTTAATCCCTATATAATAACAAGTACACATACTTAGTATTTATTTCTTTAACTTATCAATGGGTGAGATTTATCCGTTAAATCAATAGGCCCGATGAGTTGGGAAGTAGTACTATTTATATAGTGTGTTGTTGATTATAGAAGGAATTTGTGTCCTAATTATTTAGGCTGATAATGTCCCCTTTTGGAGCTCATAGGATTATTATGTAAACCCTGCAGGTGGATTTAGTCCGGCATGATAACAAAGTTGAGTGGTACTACTCTTGGAATCATATGTTAATTAATTGAGTTGTTAATAACTCATTTAATTAACGAACATATAATATTTTAAACACAGGGAGTTTAACGCACTCATGATAAGAAGGAGTGCATATTGTAATCTGGGAATGGTGCGGTAGTTCAATAATAACCCTTTAGTGGTATGGGTTATTATTGATGGACTTGGGTTGGATGTTCGGGCCGAACATAGAAATCCCAAGCCCATCAGGAGACCTAAACCAATTCCTCCTCTAGGTCCCTATTGTAGCTTCTATATAAAGCCTCGCATCCACCCATCTGGTTTGGTTTAACTTAACTTGATTTAACTTGGTTTGGTTTAACTTAACTTGGTTTGGTTTAACTTGGTTATAGAAAGAAAGATTTTTTCTAAACAGAATTTTGTTAAGAGATTTTTTCTAAACAGAATTCTGTTATTTTTTCTTTCTTTGTAACCAACAACAACCCTATAAAAAGGAGTAGGTGGTGGCCCCTAAAACCTAACTTTCTAATCTTCCTTATTTTCTAATTCCACAATTCCCTTCTCCCTCCTTGTGGTCGACGCCACCCTCACCTCCACCTAGGATCGACGCCACCTCCACCAAGGGTCGGCGACTTCCTCCTCCACCTTGGCTAGGGCTGGCGGTTCCCTTCTCTCCCTTGCTTGTGGCCGGTGCCCCTTCTCTTTCTTGGAATTCTTGGTGGCCGGCGGCTTGAAGAAGAGGAAGAAGAGGAATAAGGAGAAGAAGAGGAAGAAGATTAGAAGGTGCCCCATCCTAGAGCCTTCTTTTATAACCGACGGTTTGGAAACTGAGAAGAGAAGGAGGGTGGTGTTGTCTTGATAGATCGTCGCTCACACGACATCCAAGAAGAGGAGAGGAATACGACAGAAGATCAAGAGGTCTTTAGCTATGAAGACGTATCATCATAGTGGAAGGGTTGTTAGGCAACCTGATAGATTCATATTTTGAGAGAGTCTTCGGACTTGATCCTTGGTGAACATGAAGTTGAACCCTGGATATATGATGAAGCACTCCAAGATAAAGATGCAGCATCTTGGCAAAGCTCAATCGGTCTATTTATGGACTGAAGCAAGCTTCAAGATCTTGGAAGATCCAGTTTAATGAAGTGATCCAGTCTCATAGATTCATTCAGTGTCCGGATGAGTCTTGTGTATACAATAAAAGTGACGGAAACGTTGTGGTATTTCTTGTACTATACGTAAATGACATTTTACTCATTGACAACAATGTCAAAATGTTTCCAGACGTAAAGATATGGTTGTCCAAGCAGTTTGATATGAAGGACTTGGGAGAATGTGGGCATATTCTTGGGATCAAAGTAATAAGGGATCACAAGAAAAGGATGTTGTGCTTATCCCAAACTTCATACATCGATACTATCCTAGCTCGTTTTAGTATGCAAAACTCCAAGAAAGGTTTTCTACCTTTTCGGCATGGAGTACCTTTATCTAAAGAGATATGTCCTAAGACATCAAAGGAGATAGAGGAGATGAAGGCAGTTCCTTATGCTTCGGCTGTAGGAAGCCTAATGTATGCGATGCTATGTACGAGACCAGATATCTGTGTTGCCGTGGGCATGGTTAGCAGATATTAAAGTAACCCAGGACCAGGACATTGTACTACCGTAAAGCATATATTAAAGTACCTGAGAAGGATTAGAGATTATATACTGGTTTACCAGGCAGATGATTTTCTCCCTATGGGTTACACAGATTCGGACTTCTAATCAGATAGGGATAGAAGTAAATCAACCTCAGGGTATGTGTTTACTTTAGGAGGTGGAGCTATAGTATGGAGGAGTGTTAAGTAGAAATGCGTCTCAGACTCCACCATGGAAGCTGAGTATGTGGCAGCCTCTGAGGCAGTCAAAGAAGCTATATGACTCAAAAACTACTTGATGGACTTAGATATGATTCCTGGTTTGTCCAAAGTTATCACAATTTATTGTGATAATAGTGGTGCAGTAGCAAACTTGAAGGAACCATAAGCCCATAAGGCAAGTAAACACATTGAGTGTAAGTACCACCTGATACTAGACATCGTAAAACGAGGAGAGGTTGTTGTCGCCAAGATTACATCAGCAGATAACCTGGCAGATCCTATCACTAAGGCTCTTCCGGTGAGAGATTTTGATAGGCATGTTGAGGGGATGGGAATCAGATGTATGGCAGCACAGTCTTTTAGTATAAGTGGGAGATTGTTGGGATATATACTATAAGTCTAGCTTTTGTATAAACATCTGTTTTGAAATATTTTGAAATAAGAATCACTTTGGTCAAATGTTTGTATTTTATATTTATATACATGTCAATGTAGTTGTCCATTTAATTTATATTGTAGATAACATAATGTGTGCTGCCACACAGAAGATCATGTTATTGGTTCCTTATAAATTATAAATAGTAGCTCACAACCAAGATGGATAGGGGCAAACCATTGGAATGGTTGTAGTGTAATTTGGTATTAGTTTGTCTTGTCTATAAAATTACACTAGTATACTATGTGTGTATTGAGAAGGACCATTTGAGTTGTTCGATTTATACTGACTATATAAAAGAATAGAACCTCTATTATTATGGATGTGCGTCCTCTTAATCCCTATATAATAATAAGCACGTATACTTAGTATTTATTTCTTTAACTTATCAATAGGTGAGATTTATCCGTTAAATCAATAGGCCCGATGAGTTGAGAAATAGTACTATTTAGATGGTGTGCTGTTGATTATAGAAAAAATTTGTGTCCTAATTATTTAGGCCGATAATGTCCCCTTGAAGAGCTCATAAGGATTATCATGTAAATCCTGCAGGTGGACTTAGTCCGGCATGATAATAAAGTTGAATGGTACTACTCTTGGAATCAGGTGTTAATTAATTGAGTTATCATCAACTTATTTAATTAACGAACATACGATATCTTAAACACAGGGAGTTTAACTCACTCATGATAAAAAGGAGCTCATATTGTAATATGGGATTAGTGTTGTAGTTCAATAATAACCGTTTAGTGGTATGAATTATTATTGATGGACTTGGGTTGGGGTTCGGGCTGAACACAGGAAGCTCAAGCCCATCAGGAGGCCTAAACCAATTCCTCCTCTAGGTCCCTGTTGTTGCCTCTATATAAAGCCTCGCATCCATCCATCCGGTTTGGTTTAACTTGGTTTGGTTTAACTTAACTTTATTTAACTTGGTTTGGTTTAACTTAACTTGGTTTAACTTGGTTTGGTTTAACTTGGTTTGGTTTAACTTTACTTGGTTTAACTTGGTTTGGTTTAACTTGGTTATAGAAAGAGAGATTTTTTCTAAACAGAATTTTGTTAAGAGATTTTTTTAAATAGAATTCTGTTATTTTTTCTTTTTTTGTAACCAACGGAAAGCCTATAAAAGGAGTAGGTGGTGGCCCCTAAAACCTAACTTTCTAATATTCCTTATTTTCTAATTCCACAATTCCCTTCTCCCTCCTTATGGCCGGCGCCACCCTCACCTCCACCAAGGGTCGGCAGTTTCCTCCTCCACCTTGGCTAGGGCCGGCGGTTCCCTTCTCTCCCTTGCTTGTGGTCGGCACCCCTTCTCTTGCTTGGAATTCTTGGTGGCCGGTGGCTTGAAGAAGAGGAAGAAGAGGAAGAAGGAGAAGAAGAGGAAGAAGATTAGAAGGTGCCCCATCCTAGAGCCTTTTTTTGTAACCGGCGATTTGGAAACCGAGAAGAGAAGGAGGGTGGTGTTATCTTGGTAGATTGTCGCCCACACGACGTCCAAGAAGAGGAGAGGAATACGGTAGAAGATCAAGAGGTCTTTAGCTACGAAGAAAAGTACAACTAGTTCTTAATTCCACTACGTAATTAGTTTTGTTTTCTTCGTATCGATTTTGAATACCAACACAAGAGGCCAGCGATCTTGTGCTTCGATTAAGGTGTGCTTTGATCATTCAAGAACTTACTTGATTGATCAAACACATGCTTGATCGAACATGTGGGTTGCTAGGAAAAGTTATGTTCTTGTACAATTATTTTTTGTACAGGGAAATTTAAACAGAATGGAATTCCAGCGCCTTCACGGGGATCTTAAGAAGTGACCGGACAAGCTTCCTTAAGAGGAACCGGAGACTTTAAGCCATCATTTGGTCGATTGAGGACCTTAAGAAGTGACTAGATAGGCTTTCTTAAGGGGAACGGGAGACTTTAAACCATCATACAGTCGATCAGGGACCTCAAGGAGTGATTGAACAGGCTTCCTTAAGGGGAATCGGACCATCATACAGTCGATCGAGGACCTTAGGAAGTGGCTGGATAGGTTTCTTTATGTAACGACCCACTTTCTACTGACTATGCTGTAAGGCCGGGGGTTACATTATGCTAACTATTCTTGTGCGAATTAGAAAAAAAAAGGGCTGAACTAATTAAAATTCTATGTTGTGTGCCATAACATCTAAAATTTATACTCGGGATACATTCCTGAAGTTATACACATGCTAAAGAAGGGAACTTAACTTCCTATTTGGTCAAAATCTGAATTTTGGCACTTCTAGCTGAGATCAGACATTCCAATCGATCGGCTGATTGATTGGAGTTATCTAATCGATCCAATGATCGATTCAACTCGCTACTATGCACGAGGTCAAAACTGGATCGATCGGCTAATCGATCCAATCTGTTCAATCGATCTAGAGATCGATTCAGAAGCTCTCTGTTCGCGGAAATTAAATTCCCAATCGATCGACTGATCGATCCATGGCCGATCGATCAGCTGATCGATTCCACAGCTCTCTGTACGCGACAGATTACCTCCCAATCGATCGGCTGATCGATTGGGGCCCCTCCAATCGATCGGATGATCGATCGATCGGAGCTCTGATTTCTGCTGTAATTCATAATCTTGAGCAAAACATGGATATATCATCTAACAAACACTAAACTCTTACTAAACAGATCATGATCCATAACTTACGACTAACATTAAGATAACTAGAGGTCTAGGCATAGCAAAGTGCCCACATCCACAATTCATGACATTTAATATTCTAGAAGTGCAGAAAATAACCAAAACTGAAACACTAAGTTCTTAAATCTACTAGTTCCCCCAAAGATCTTTATTCCAAGTTCCTTGCACACACACACCTTCATCGCATTGCCCTCCAGCCTCCGCTAATCCATCTTCCCTTTACCTTTATCTGCAGCATAAGGAAAAAGGAAACCTATAAGCTTGGGAGCTTAGTAAGAAACCATCTACCTCACAAAAACATGCATACGAAGAAAATCATGCTCTTTAAAAGATGCTATGCTGATATACATAATGAGAATCATACTAAAAGTGCTAGGAGCATGGTATATGGACATGTAAATCATAGCAATCATATACTGAACATAAACTAATTACTGTACCATCAAGGAAGTTAAACCGATACATGAGCTAAGCAAAGACTTGTATCAGCTTAATGCTATCACTGAACTATATTCATATATCTGATTTGTAAAGGTTTGAAAACTACTTCCATAATAGATAAAAATACTAAACATGCTGCTGATGGGCCTGACAACTGTACTTGCTGTGCACGCATCCCTAACTAGTCCCGAGGTAGCAAGTCCCGAATCTAGTAGGGTTACTAGGTTGTCTAAACCTAGGGACGACTATGGGAGCCCCACCCATGGACAACTGAAGTTCAGTACAGTGCCACGGATAAAGTAAAATACTGATTCATAGCTAATATATCTTATCTTGCTTTTACTAGGTTATTTGAACCTAGAGGCGAATATGGGAGCCCACCAATTAGAACGTAGTCCCATATAACTGAAGCAAGACTATGTATGTTAATGAAATACATCTATGGCATTTTAACTGTACTATTAAAAATGCCTACTGTGGTATATGACTATACTAGTCATTTTATCGAGCACCTGGTGTGCTCTAATTCTGCATACGACTACACTAAGGTCATAAAAGCGATCTAGAATCATAAAAGTATGCGAATAGCTACTTATGTTGCAGGTGAGGGGTTATTTACATCCTGCGCTAGTTTTCTTACGAATCTGATTGCTAGTTTTCCGGAGAAGATGACCGTTTCGGCGATCCTCTTGCGTCTATGCTTCCCTCTCGCGGAGGGGAACGTTCTCGTGCCGGAGTTGTCGTCGGAAAATGCTCCTATGGCCCTAGGGATGGAACCCTAGGTTTTCTTGGGCTTGTTGTGCCGAGAGGGTGCGGGAGAGAAGGGGGCGCCGGGTGAGGGTTTGAGGGAGAGGTGTCGTTCCAAAATAATAACTCTCCACTTAATTCCCCTATTTATATTAAGTGATTAATATACCCCCAACTAAACCTTAAGTATAATTGTTCTCCTCTTCTTTCAGCACACCCCTGCTGGGGCCCCTTGGTTACTAGAGTTATCTATAAGGCGTAGAGGTCGCTAGGTCTTGGGTTCAATTCCCGCTTAGGTTATTTTACGTTTTTACTTAATTTTTGCTACTTCGGCTTCTCCAAAAATTCCATAAAAATATTCTAAAATTCCAGAAAAATCATAGGATATTTCTAAAATTACTTTGAGAATTTTCGGGCGTTACAATCCCCCATACCTTATAAAAAGTTCGTCCTCGAACTTAGAATAACTCTGGGTACTTCTGCCTCATATTAGCTTCTGTATCCCAAGTTGCCTCTTTTGTTGTGTGATTTTGCCAAATAACTTTTACTAATGGTACTTCCTTATTCTGCAACTTCTTAACTGCTCGGTCTATTATCTGAATAGGCCGACTGTCATAGCTGAGGTCTTCGCGGACTTGTACCGACTGGGGTTCAATCACCTGGGTGGCATCTGGGATATGCTTCTTCAGCATAGAGACATGAAATATATTATGGATAGCTGACATCTCCTGGGGTAGCTCTAGCTCATATGCTACCTTGCCAACTCTTCTGGTGATAAGGTATGGTCCCACATATCTGGGACTTAATTTGCCCTTCTTCCCAAAATGCATTACTCCCTTCATGGGAGCCACTCGAAGGAATACTGTATCCCCAATTGAAAACTCTAAGGGTGCGTTTGGTTCAAGTTATCATGTATAACCTTGGTTATGTGATTACCAGGTAATCACATAACCAAGGTTATGGGGAATAAAACATAACCAAATGTTGTTTGGTTCAACCTAGGTAATGCAACAAAAACTTGTTTGTTTGAAGGTTTTAATGAATACCTTAGTTTAATATTTTACCGCATTATCCTCAGTTACAAAATCAACTATACATATTATTATTATTATTATTTATTTTTTTAAGGTTTTTTTACTTTTCTTTTTCTCGTATATTTTTTTACTTTTTATGTGTGTTTTTATTTTTTAATTTTTTTATATTTTTATATTATTTATATTTATATTATTTTATTTTTTTTACATTTTTAAAATTTTAATTTTAATTTATTTATTTTATTTTAAAATTTTTAAATTTTTATAATTTTTTTATTTTTTTAAAAAATTTTTAAATTTTAAATTTTTTTATTTTTTAAATTTTTTTTAAATTTTCAATTTTAAATTTTTTATTTTTAAAATTTATTTTTTTTAAAAAAAATTTAAACATTTATTTATTTTTAATATTTTTTTTACATTTTTTCTCTTTTTTCCATATTTTTTCTTATCAGAGGGTATTTTTGGTAAAAAAAATTCGTTAACCCCGGAATCAAGAAAAACCTTAGTTTTCTGAGGTTTTCCGATTCCGGGCTGCATAACTCTTTTGCTGACGTGTCGGGCATGAAACATTACTCTGGAATCATCGAATACCTAAACCAAACAAGATTTTTGTTGATAACCTTGGATGGATAACCAAGGTTATCAAGAATAACCCGAAACCAAACGCACCCTAAGGGTCGACGCCGTGTATCAGCATAACTTTTTTGGCGGCTCTGAGCTGTCTCTATCCTCTGGCGGATCTGCTGTATAGCTGTTGTGGTATCTGCTACTAGATCTGTCTGAAGTTCTAGTTCTTTCTGTTTACCACTCTCATACTAGCAGATTGGAGATCTACACCTTCGCCCGTAGAGAGCCTCGTAGGGTGTCATGCCGATGGTGGCTTGATAGCTATTGTTGTATGCAAATTCTGCTAAACTCAGATATTTGCACCAACTTCCCTTGAAGTCTAGGGCACACGCTCGGAGCATATCCTCGAGTACCTAATTTACTCGCTCCGTCTGACCATCTGTCCAACGCTGACTGTATACACTCCCAGAAGTGTGATGTGAATCTACTATCTCTGTTTGAAATGATGGTTCGTGGGACTCCATGCAGTCTGACGATCTCCTTGAGATACAACTGTGCTAGCTGCTCCATGGAGTAGGATATCCTGATGGCTAAGAAGTGGGCTGACTTAGTCAATCTGTCGACTATTACCTAGATTGCATCAAAACCATTCGTGGTTCTGGGTAGTCCCACTATGAAGTCCATGGAAATATCTTCCCACTTCCATTTTGGGATTTGAATAGGCTGCAGAACTCCTCCTGGTCTCTGGTGCTCTGCCTTTACCCTCTGACAGGTCTGACAGGTACTAACATATCTAGCGATGTCTCTTTTCATCCCAGGCCACCAAAAATATTTCTTTAGGTCTTGGTACATTTTGGTGGAACCAGAATGTATCGCATAAAGAGTCCTGTGAGCCTCATCTAGGATCTTCCTTCGTAGTTCCTCCTGATCCGGAACACATAGTCTGTCACCGAAATACAATACCCTACTATCAGATACTTTGAACTCTCCACTTCCTGATTCTGCTAACCCTTACTTGATCTTCTGAATTTCAGGGTCCTGATCCTGAGCTGTCTGGATATCACTAAGTAGGGTAGATGCTAATGTCATAGTGGAGAGTTGCCCAACTATTAATTCGAGATCGAAATCTGCAATCTCCTTTTATAGGGGCGGTGACATGCCTACTAGGGATAGTAAGGTAGCACTGGACTTCCTGCTAAGTGCGTCCGCCACCTTATTGGCTTTTCTTGGGTGGTAGAGGATGTCTATGTCGTAATCTTTGACCAGCTCGAGCCATCTGCGCTATCGCATATTCAGATCCTTCTGAGTGAAGAAGTACTTCAGACTCTGATGATCTATATACACTCTGCACTGAGCTCCATACAAGTAGTGTCTCCAAATTTTGAGGGCAAACACGACTGCTACAAGCTCAAGGTCATGAGTAGGGTAGTTCCTCTCATAGTGCTTGAGTTGTCTGGAGGCATAGGCGATCACCTTACCTTCTTGCATCAATACTGCTCCTAATCCCAATTTAGAGGCGTCACTGTAAATATCAAAGCTGTCTGTGTTTTTTGGCAGGGTCAGAATAGGAGCACTGGTCAATCTTCTTTTGAGCTCCATGAAACTATTCTCACAGTCCTCTGTCCACTGAAATTTTCTGTTCTTCCTGGTGAGAGCTGTCAGTGGGGAGGCTATCCTAGAGAAATCCTCTACTAATTTTCTGTAATAACCTGCTAGTCCCAAAAAGCTTCTGATTTCACTGGCATTCTTAGGTCTCTTCCAGTTACTCACAGCTTCAATCTTACTGGGGTCTACCATGATACCATCTTTGGAGATGATGTGACCCAGAAAGGATACCTGATCGAGCCAGAATTCACATTTTGTGAACCTGGCATATAGCTGGTTCTGCTGAAGGGTCTGCAGTACTATCTTCAGGTGCTCTGCATGTTCTTTCTGAGTTTTGGAATAAAAAAGAATATCGTCGATAAACACGATGACAAACTTATCTAAGTATTCTCTGAATACTCTGTTCATGAGGTCTATAAAGGTAGTTGGAGCATTTGTCACGCCAAAAGGCATGACTACGAACTCATAATGTCCGTATCTGGTCCTGAAAGCCGTCTTGGGTATATCACCCTCTTTAACTCTCACTTGGTGATATCCCGATCTAAAATCTATTTTAGAGAACACTGCTGCTCCCTTTAACTGATCGAACAGGTCATCTATCCTAGGAAGAGGATACCTGTTCTTAATCGTGACTTGGTTCAATGCTCGGTAGTCTATACACAGGTGCATGCTCCCGTCCTTCTTCTTTACGAACAATACAGGCGCTCCCCATAGTGAGTGACTAGAGCGTATAAAGCCCTTGTCAAGCAGCTCCTGTAGTTGCTCCTGAAGTTCCTTCAGTTTTGCTGGAGCCATGCGGTAGGGTGTTTTGGAGATGGGATTTGTACCGGGGTTAAGTTATATTTCAAATTCAATCTCCCAGTCCGGTGCAAGGCCTGGTAACTCTTCAGGGAAAACTGCTGGGTAGTCACATATGACTCGGATCTCTTCTAGCTTTTGGTCCTTGTCCTGACTGGTATTGACTACATGCGCTAAGAACCCCGTACATCCTGAATCCAATAGTTTTTGTGCTTTCAGAGCTGAGAGAAACTTCTTGGCCTTTCTCTTTGGTTCTCCGATGTACCCAAACTGCACTCCTGCTTCGGGTTGAAATACAACTCTCTGTTTACGACACTCTATGGAGGCACCGTACTTGATCAGAAAGTCCATTCCCAAGATGACATCGTAATCAGCCATATCTAACACTATCAGGTCACCAAAAAGCTCTCTATCTGCTAAAATTACTGGCACTGCCCGGAGCCAGTGCGTGGATGTCATAATTTCTCCTGAAGGTAGTGTTGCCAGAAATTGGCCACTGAGTACATCTGGAGGTATTGCTAACTTTTCGGCAAATGCCCTGGATATATAAGAATGAGTTGCCCCAGTATCGAATAAGACAGTTGCATTTTGCTGTAAAATACTAATCTGACCTGTAACAACTGTCGAGGCATTCGCTACGTCCTCTCTGGTGAGTGAGTAGATCCTTGCATTCGTCGTGGCTGAGGGGGCTTCTAGTCGGCCCTGACTGATGTGTGGACCATCTATAGCAGCCTGCATCTGATGTAATTGTGCTGGGTTACCTCCGTACTGGATTGGCTGTGGTGGAGGGAGATTGGTCTTGTTCGGGCATTGCTTAGCCATATGCCCTACCTGGCCACATTCGAAGCATCCTCGTGTGCCCTTGCGTCAAACTCCTGGGTGGAATTCCCCACAAGTAGAGCACTTGGGATAACTAGGCTGATTACTAGCTGGTCCTCCTTTTGGGTAACTCCCTGGTTTATGCTTATGGCTGGAGTTCCCTTTCCAGTTAGAGCTGTGGCCCTGGTGTTTCTGAGTACCTGAGCTTCCTTGGCCCTTAGGCTCTGAAACAGCTTGCTTCTGCTGTTTGATGCTGTTCTGGTAATGCTCGGTGGTCAAAGCACTGCTTACTAGTTCTTCAGTAGTTTGCGGCCTATGAACGCCGCTGGCCACATTCATTACTATTTCCGTCCTTAGCATTTTGAGCATCAACCAGACTCGTTCTCTTTCAATGCTGACTAATACGGGGCATAGACGAGCCAGTCTGTTGAACTTCTTCATGGCCTCCTCAACTGAAAGGTTGCCCTAACGAAATTCAGTGAACTCGTCATAGTGGCAGTTTGTGACCCGCATGTGAAAGAACTCTTCGAAGAATTCTCTCTCGAAGTCAGCCCACATCATCTGGTTCACTGGGCGCTTCTCTTTAATCCTCTCCCACCACATACGTGTGTCTCCTGTCAGGCAGAATGAGGCGCATTTCACCTTTTCATACTCCGGCCAGTCTAGAACTCCATCGTACTCTCCAGTGTTTTGAACCAAACTTGGGCATCCCATGGTTCACTAGTGCCTGAGAAATTCTCTGGCTTGATTTTCTGCCACTGGATCAGATAAGCTTCTCTCCTTGCCCCTGCTACTGGTGCTGCAGGTTAGACTGGTGGAACCTCTATCACTACTGGGGTTTCTAGGTTAGGTTCTGGAGTGATAGTGAGAGTGTTCTGCTGATTAGCCCTTAGGGTGGCTATCTCCTATTGATGTTCAGCTAGTTGCTTTTGTAACTGAGCCACTACTGCTGCAAGGTCTGGGGGAGGCACTGAACTGCCTGCCTCTTGCTGGGGCTCAGTAGCTGGTGCTTTTCTAGCTGGGCGTCCTCGTACCATTTTCTAGAGAAATAGAGGACATACATACTAATACAATCATGTTTACATAACTACTATTATCTGATTAGATGTTATCATATATAAACTAAACATGCTTTAGTTATCTATAAATATGAAAGCAAGAAACATAACTAAAGTGAGGAATATTCTTACTTGGAAGCTGCAGGTTCAATGCTGATGTGTGTGTGAGGAAGTATGGAACTTTGCTCTGATACCACTCTGTAACGACCCGCCTTCTACTGACTATGCTGTAAGGCCGGGGGTCACATTATGCTAACTATTCTTGTGCCGAAAAGAAAAAAAAAGGGCTGAACTAATTAATTCTATGCTGTGTGCCATAACATCTGAAATTTATACTCGGGATACATTCCTGAAGTTATACACATGCTAAAGAAGGGAACTTAACTTCCTATTTAGTCAAAATCTGAATTTTGGCACTTCTAGCTGAGATCAGGCATTCCAATCGATCGGCTGATCGATTGGAGTTGTCTAATCGATCCAATGATCGATTCAACTCGCTACTGTGCACGGGGTCAAAACTGGATCGATCGGCAGATCGATCCAATCCGTTCAATCGATACAGAGATCGATTCAGAAGCTCTCTGTTCGCGGGAATTAAATTCTCGATCGATCAGCTGATCAATTCCACAGCTCTCTGTACACGACAGATTGCCTCCCAATCGATCGACTGATCGATTGGGGCCCCTCCAATCGATTGGATGATCGATCGGAGCTCTGATTTCTGCTGTAATTCAGAATCTTGAGCAAAACATGGATATATGATCTAACAAACACTAAACTCTTACTAAACAGATAATGATCCATAACTTACGACTAACATTAAGATAACTAGAGGTCTAGGCATAGCATAGTGCCCACATCCACAATTCATGACACTTAATATTCTAGAAGTGCAGAAAATAACCAAAACTGAAACACTAAGTTCTTAAATATGCTAGTTCCCCCAAAGATCTTTATTCCAAGTTCTTTGCACACACACACCTTCATCGCATTGCCCTCCAGCCTCCGCTAATCCATCTTCCCTTTACCTTTATCTGCAGCATAAGGAAAAAGGAAACCTATAAGCTTGGGAGCTTAGTAAGAAACCATCTACCTCACAAAAACATGCATACGAAGAAAATCATGCTCTTTAAAAGATGCTATGCTGATATACATAATGAGAATCATACTAAAAGTGCTAGGAGCATGGTATATGGACATGTAAATCACAGCAATCACATACTGAACATAAACTAATTACTGTACCATCAAGGAAGTTAAACCGATACATGAGCTAAGCAAAGTCTTGTATCAGCTTAATGCTGTCACTGAACTATATTCATATATCTGATTTGTAAAGGTTTGAAAACTACTTCCATAATAGATAAAAATCCTCTTATGTTGCAGGTGAGGGTTTACTTATATCCTGCGCTAGTTTTCTTACGAATCTGATTGCTAGTTTTCCGGAGAAGATGACCGTTTCGGCGATCCTCTTGCGTCTATTCTTCCCTCTCACGGAGGGGAACGTTCTCGTGCCGGAGTTGTCGCCGGAAAGTGCTCCTATGGCCCTAGGGACGGAACCCTAGGTTTTCTTGGGCTTGTTGTGCCGAGAGGGTGCGGGAGAGAAGGGGGCGCCGGGTGAGGGTTTGAGGGAGAGGTGTCGTTCCAAAATAATAACTCTCCACTTAATTTCCCTATTTATATTAAGTGATTAATACACCCCCAACTAAACCTTAAGTATAATTGTTCTCCTCTTCTTTCAGCACACCCCTGCTGGGGCCCCTTGGTTACTAGAGTTATCTATAAGGCGTAGAGTTCGCTAGGTCTCGGGTTCAATTCCCGCTTAGACTATTTTATGTTTTTACTTAATTTTTGCTACTTCTGCTTCTCCAAAAATTTCATAAAAATATTCTAAAATTCCAAAAAAATTATAGGATATTTCTAAAATTACTTTGAGAATTTTCGGGCATTACACTTTAAAAAGAACCAAAGACTTTAAACCCTCCTCAAGAATAATCATGAGCTTTAGCATCAACATTATTTATTATGCAGGAATTTACTTTTGCTCGGGCATACAAATCTGACTGGTCTATTATACAGTCGAGGAAAGCCCAAAAGAGCGTTTATATGATAGATGTTTAATTTCACTCAGGCATACAAATCCGACCGATCTATTATACAGTCGACGAAAGCCCAAAGGAACATTTATATTGTAAATGTTTAATCTCGTCCGGGTATACAAATCCAACCGATCTATTATACAGTCGGGAATAGTCCATAGAAGCATTTATATTGTATGGTTATTTCATCCGGAAATAGATGTCTGATCGACCTATTAGACAGGTCAAGGATTCTTTATATATATAAGAAAGGCATCTAGCTTATCATAAAAACCTGGAGATCATCAGGAAAAATTCATTCAGTATTATATATTACTCAAGAGATAACTATGAGATCTACTTCCTTTAAGTATAATTTTTCTATGGGATTTCTCTACATGTGACGAATATATTGAAAAAAATCCATTTATATGAATACTTGGGTGGTTCTGAATACAGAGGAGGCTACACAAGAAAATAAAGGTAATTGCAAATTTTCATTAACAGTTGATAAATAAAAAGTAGTATACAATAGTGATGAAATGATAAGAAATGTAGATACATGATCTCGAATTCACTCAAATTTACTTAGAAAGTCTTTTGGAAGCTCCTGATTAAGTCGTCGGTGATCTATGAACAAGGGAGGTTCTCTTGATAGATAACCCCTTCTCTTAATTATTGAATTACCCCTTCAATAGAATGGGTAAGGATTTCTACGATGCGCCGAGCATATTCTCCACCAAATTTAGGAGAATCCAAATAGGATCTGCGCTTGCTCTACCGGCGCTCTTCCTCACTTACCTTTTATCCTTGAAATTCAGATTGAAGGTAATCCCTCTCCCCCTATAAGGTAGTTTTTTCCACCTTAGCATCCTCTAGTTCTCTCAAAAGTGAGTTTATCTGCAAGTCTTGGGCTCGTAATCTTTTCTATTGTTGAAACAAGGCGAAATCTTTAGAAGCTAATTTTGGGGCTAGCTCAGGAGACCTCGAACTATATGACAACTATAACTGGTCCAGAAGAGCGATTTTGTGAGCAACATCTAAGAGAGTTTTATCTTTTACGTTCTTTTCAACATCAAGCTTAGAATTCAACCCTTGTAATTGTAATTCTAAGTTTTTCTTTTCTTCCTCTCGGGATTATAGCAATTGGCGGTAGTCTTGTAGAGCTTTTTCTAGGCTGGCGTTGAGATCAGTCTGTGAATTTACTTGGTCCCGTAGTTGAATAAGTTCATTATTAGGGAGATTGGAAGTACCTTGTAATTCCTCCACTTTGTCTTTCAAAGTTTGATTAGTCATTTCCAAATCCTCGACTAGCTTACTCAAATATAAACTTGAAGCATAGAGCTAAATAGAATAACAATACGGTTATATTTTATAGCTACCAAGTAAGAAAGTTTAATTAGAAACTTACCGTAGTAGCTTGACGACTATGATCATCAGCACGCTCAGATATTGTATTCCTTTTTCATATGTGTTTGCGACTGCAACTAGGACTCAGCTAATGATCCTTTCAGTTGAAGTAGCCCATATGAGGTGGGAAAAAAGGTTTGACCAAGTTGGGATGGTAGCCCATGAGATTGTTCGAAAAGGAGATAGGAGCTGGTAGAGGCAGTAAATGGTGAAGAAGAAGAAGGAGGAAATTTAGAATCCTATGGAGATAGATCAGGAGATGAAAGCTAGCTAATGAAGGATCCTATTCAGTGGATGTTCTGCTGGGTCCGGAGGTAATTGATTTCCTGCAAGGAGTTCTTTTGGCACGGGGCTTGGTGGAAGAAGAAGGTAGAACCAGAAGAAGGGGCAATGAAGCCATAAGAATAATTGGTGCTTCCTCAAGTGAAGGAATAGCTCGAGGAACATCAATAGACATAAGAATAAGAAGTCCTGGCCTCATCATATTCAGAGCAAAATTAGAATGAGCATGTGTAGGAAGGGCAGGTTCCTTACCTCTGTTGAGGGAGATTTCGGAAAAATTAATAGGAACCTGTTCAAAAGTAGCTATGGTGGAAGAAAGTGGACATAGGGAGGAAGCACGAGGCTTTTTACGCTTCACAACAAAAGGACCTTCCTGATCTGATGAGCTTGATGATTCTTGAGGTTGCTAAGATGGAGGTAGTAAACCAAGAGAGGAGGAAGGGTGATTAAGATGATGATCCCTTAATAATTCTTCCCCCATTCTAGTCAAGGTTGCTCTTGTGAGTCGAGTATTCTTGTACATGAAAGCAGGAAGGATAGCATCGACTAGAAAAAAGAAAAATTTATGTTAGAAGCAATATTATGATGGTTAAAAATATGTGTAAAGAGAATAATCTTACCAAAGGAGATGACTAAGGTTGTGTCGGTTGTGCTAATACTAAAAGTAAATAATAAGCCTTCGGCGATTAGGGCAGGCAAGTTAAACTTTGCGCCCTTTAATTTCCCCATAGAAGAACGAAGGATGGGATCTTCGAAGATATCGCCTAATTGGGGAATAGGGGAAAGATTTCAATGCTAGGTTATCAGGTATGGTGGTGGAGAAGGAAGATGCATAAAAAAAAAGTTATCCCGCCATTCTCCTTGAGGGGGAATTCTATGGAACAAAGTGGTTTTAGGGCGTGATTGAAACTTTAAAACACTATCTTCCACTTGACAAGGAATGAAAAAGTGATGGAATAGCCGAGAAGATAAAGGAAAATCAAGTAAACGAGAAACGACAACAAAACCAACCATAATAGAGAATGATTGGGGGACGAGTTGATTTAGGGGAAGGTCAAAATATCTACTAATATCAACAAAAAAGGGATGAATGGGAAATCTGAAACCACATAAAACTTATTTCTAGAAAATATCCACATTCTCTAGAGGAGGAAAATGAGGATGATCCCTAGAAGTAGGGGTGGTCAGGTATGAGGAAAGTTATAGTTCCATTGAAGCTCACAAACTTCCTGTGTAGTAAACTTGGAAGAGCATTGAGTGTACCACTCATCGAAGTTCAACATTGTTAACAGGAAGGAGTGGTAAAAACAAGGACAGCTAGCGGAAGGCAAAGAATAAGAAATACACATGCTGGAGGAAAAAGACGAAGTGTTAAAGATTTTCCTCTCTTTTCTCTTTAAAAGCCTTGATATGGTATCAAAAAAGGTATTTCAAGTAAAAACATTAGATTAAGGTGATAAGAAAAGTGGGACCGAAGAGGAGTCGTTGGATGGATTGATAAGGCGGTGGACATAATGAGATTGGCGCATATCCAACGTCATAGGCACGCATGTCACCAATAAGGAAATAATATTGTTGGTCGATACAAAAGGTTACGTTCTCGAGATATTAAAACCATTACCAAGGTTGAACTTAAAAATTGTGAGATCCCAAAAGAGATTAAATATTATATACTTCTTACATTATGAATTCTATCGGTCATTACCAACTGATTGAATTATATATAAACTGATCGAGTCTGAAAATAAGTTAAAGATATATGTATATAAACTCGACCGGTCATTAAAGACCGGTTGAGTATTAAATTTGAATGAAATTAAATATAGAAGTGAACGTGCCCGGCCGATAAAGGTTGGATAAAAATTGTTAAGCTCGGACAATTGTTGTTGGTCGATCGAATATAAAAATAAGTTAAAGATATATGTGTATAAACTCGACCAGTCATTAAATACTAGTCGAGTATTAAATTTGAATAAAATTAAATATAGAAGTGTAACGCCCCGCCTCCTACTGACTAAGCTGTAAGGCCGGGGGTTACAATTACTGTGCTAAACTTCACTATAAGGTGCAGAAAACTGAATTAATTTAAAATTTCTACTAATTGCTATCAAATCTGAAATTTATATTCAAGATACACTTTTATTATTGTACATATGCTAAAGAAGGAAACTTAACTTTCTATTTGAGCAAAATATTAAGTTAGGCACTTCTGGTTGAAATTAGACATTCCAATCGATCGGTTGATCGATTGAAGTTGTTTGATCGATTCAACTCGCTACTGTGCACGGGGTCAAAACTGGATCGACCGGCTGATCGATCCAATCTGGTCAATCGATCCAGAGATCGATTCAGAAGCTCTCTGTTTGCGGGATTAAATTCCCGATCGATCGGAAATATTAAGTTAGGCACTTCTGGCTGAAATTAGACATTCCAATCGATCGGTTGATAGATTGAAGTTGTCTGATCGATTCAACTCGCTACTGTGCAGGGGGTCAAAACTGGATCGATCGGCTGATCGATCCAATCTGGTCAATCGATCCAGAGATTGATTCAGAAGCTCTCTGTTTGCGGGATTAAATTCCCGATCGATCGGCTGATCGATCCATGGCCAATCGATCAGCTGATCGACTCATCAGCTATCTGTACGCAACAGATCGCGCTTCAATCGATCGGCTGATTGATCGGGGCTCCCCTATCGATCAGCTAATCGACTCACTAGCCTTCTGTACGTGGGGACTTCTCCCAATCGATCGACTGATCGATTGAGGATTGCTCAATCGATCGGCTGATCGATTGGGTTTCTGATTTCCGCAGAAATCAGACCTGACCTCATATAGAATTTTCAGAAATTCAACTACAACCACCACACTATTACTGGGCATGCCATTACTCACGATTAGCTATCTACTATCATGACAAATAACCATCTAAGCATAACATAGTGTATACTCTCATGAATCAAGACACTTAACATCTAAAAGTGCAGAAAAGTAAATACTATATGAAGTACTAAGTTCTTAATTTGCTAGTTTCCCCCAAGGATCTTTATTCCAAGTTCCTGCCCACACACATCTTCATCGCATTGCCTCCAGCCTCTGCTATTCCATCTTTCCTTTACCTTTATCTGCAGTATAAGAAAAATGCAACTGTAAGCTTGGGAGCTTAGTAAGAAACCATCTACCTCACAAAAATATGCATTTGCAGAAATCATGCTTTTTAAAAGATGCTATGCTGATATGCAAGCTAAGGATCATACTAGAAATGCTAAAACATGGCACATGAACATGTAAATCATGGCAATCAAGAACTAAACATAGAGTTGTTTGCTATATCAATAGAAAATGAACTGAAGCTAAGCTGAACTCACTTATCTGTTTTGTGAAGTTTAAAAACTATTTTCGTAAATAGGTAAAAATACTAAACATGCTGCTGATGGACCCGGCAACTGCACTTGCTGTGCGCGCCTCCCTAACTAGGCTCGAGGTAGCAAGTCCCGAATCTAGTAGGGTTACTAGGTTATCTAAACCTAGGGACGACTATGGGAGCCCAACTCAAGGACAACTGAAGTCTAGTACAGTGCCACTGATAAAGTAAAATACTATTTATAGACTGATTTATCATATCTTGCTTTTACTAGGTTATCTGAATCTAGTACTAGGTTATCTGAACCTAGAGGCGACTATGGGAGCCCACCCATTGGATCATAGTCCTATATCACTGAAGCAAGGCTATTTTTGCTAATTAAAATGCATCTTGGGCATTTAACTGAGCTATTAAAATGCTTACTGTAGCATTTAACTATTCTAGGCATTTTATCGAGCACTTGGTGTGCTCTAATTCTGCATATGTCTAAATTGAGAACATAAATGCGAACTAAGGACATAAAAACATACAATTAGCTACTTATACTGTAGGTGAGGGGGTTACTTACATCCTGCACTAGTTTTCTTACGAATCTGATAGCTAGTTTTCCGGAGAAAAAGATCCTTTCGACGATCTTCTTACGTCTATACTTTCTTCTCGCAAAGGGGAGCGTCCTCGTGCCGGAATTGTCACCAGGAGGTGCTCCTATGGCCATAGGGATGAAACCCTAGGTTTCTTGGACTTGGCGTGAAGAGAGGGTGCGGGAGAAAGGGTTTGGCGGTGAGGGTTTGAGGGGAAAGAGAATTACCGATAAAAATATAACAACTCTCCACTTAATTTCCCTATTTATGTTAAGTGATTAATACACCCAAACTAAACCTTAAGTATAATTGTTCTCCTTTCCTTTTAGCACACCCCTGCTGGGGCCCCTTGGTTACTAGAGTCATCTATAAGGCGTAGAGTCTAATAGGTCTCAGGTTCAATTCCCGCTTAGGCTAGTTTACGGTTTTTATTTAATTTTGCTACTTCTGCTACTCCAAAAATTCCATAAAAATATTCTAAAATTTCAGAAAAATCATAGAATATTTCTAAAATTAGTTTGAGAATTTTTGGGCGTTACAATCCTCCATACCTTATAAAAAGTTCGTCCTCAAATTTAAAATAACTCTGGGTACTTCTGTCTCATACTAGCTTCTGTCTCCCAAGTTGCCTCTACTGTTGTGTGATTTTGCCAAATAACCTTTACTAATGGTACCTCCTTATTCCGCAATTTCTTAACTGCTCGGTCTATTATCTGAATGAGCCGACTGTCATAGTTGAGATCTTCGCGGACTTGTACCGACTGGGGCTCAATTACCTGGGTGGCATATGGGATATGCTTCTTTAGCATAGAGACATGGAATACGTTGTGGATAGCTGACATCTCCTGGGGTAGCTCTAGTTCATATGCTACCTTGCCAACTCTTTTAGTGATGAGGTATGGTCCCACATATCTGGGACTTAATTTGCCCTTCTTCCCAAAACGCATTACTCCCTTCATGGGAGCCACTCGGAGAAATACTGTATCCTCAACTGAAAACTCTAAGGGTCGACGCCGTGTATCAGCATAGCTTTTCTGGCACCTCTGAGCTGTCTCTATCCTCTGGCGGATCTGCTGTATAGCTACTGTGGTATCTGCTACCAGATCTGTCTGGAGTTCTAGTTCTTTCTGTTCACCACTTTCATACCAGCAGATTGGAGACCTACACCTCCGCCCGTAGAGAGCCTCGTAGGGTGCCATACCGATAGTGGCCTGATAGCTATTGTTGTATGCAAATTCTGCTAAACTTAGGTATTTCCACCAACTTCCCTTGAAGTCTAGGGCACATGCTCGGAGCATATCCTCGAGTACCAGATTTACTCGCTCTGTCTGACCATCTGTCTAAGGATGGAAGGTTGTGCTAAACTTTAACCTGGTGCCCAATGCTGACTGTACACACTCCCAGAAGTGTGACGTGAATCTACTGTCTCTATCTGAAATGATGGTCCGTGGGACTCCATGCAGTCTGACGATCTCCTTGAGATACAACTGAGCTAGCTGCTCCATGGAGTAGGATATCCTGATAGCTAAGTAGTGGGCTGACTTAGTCAATCTGTCGACTATTACCCAGATTGCATCAAAACCATTCATGGTTCTGGGTAGTCCCACTATGAAATCCATGGAAATATCTTCCCACTTCCATTCTTGAATCTGAATAAGCTGCAGAACTCCTCCTGGTCTCCGGTGTTCTGCCTTGACCCTCTGATAGGTCAGACAGATACTGACTTATCTAGCGATGTCTCTTTTCATCCCAAGCCACCAAAAACGTTTCTTTAGGTCTTGGTACATCTTGGTGGATCCAGGATGCATTGCATAAGGAGTCCTGTGTGTTGGATCGAGAAGCGCTAGAGGGGGGGGTGAATAGCGCTCGTGGCTATTTCGTTCGATTATCGAAAAACTATCGGAGTTAAAACGTGCAGCGGAAATAAAATAAAGAGACAACACAAAGAGACAGGTCGATTTTACGTCGTTCGGAGCCTAAGTCGACTCCTACTCGAAGGCCCGCGATCCTTGATCGCTTCCGGTGGGCAACAACTATAAGCTCGTTAAAAGATTACAATTATGAGTACAAATAAAAGCTATCAAAAATTATACCGACAATAAGAAATGCTAATTCTGAAGCTTCGGGTCGTCGGGCACTTGTAGTAGCACTTCGGAGCGTCTTTTGGAGCAGCGTGTTGATGAAAGATCACTTAGAATTCATTGTTCTTAGAAGCTGCACCTCAACCCTCCTTTTATATGCGGTTCCAGGCGCCTTCAGGCGCCTGGAGTGTACGTGGCCAACCAACCGGGATGCTCACGTGGTGAAGTCGCGAGGATAGAATTTAGTCGGCGCGGACTGTTCGAGCGCCGGACCTCCGCGCCGGATCCATCCGGGTGCCGGACATTTTTCCGGGTTCCTCACCGCAAACAAAGGTTAGTCCGAGCAAAATACCCTACAAGACAATGTTAGAATCGATAAAACACGTAAGTAATAATTGATGATCTTGATGTCAAAGTCTGACTTTGGATTTCCTTAGGAAGCCTTAGGTCGACCCGACGCCCACTGCTTTCCCTCTGCGAGAGAAGCGTCCTCACCTACTCCACTCGGGAGATTTACTTGTTGCCAGTCGATCCTCCAGACTGGACTTTACTCGATGCTTCCGGACTTTCTGCTGGACATCCGCTTCCCCGGCTAGTCCAGTCTTTCACCTGGTTCGCGACACCAGGACTTTTCACCTAGGGTTACCACCCCCTAGGACTTTTGCCTGAAGCCATCAACCTGCCAAGACTTTACGCATAGGGTTACCACCCCCTATGACCTATGGTTACCGCCCCCTAGGGTTTTCCCTTTGCCTAACCGCAGCTAGGACTTTCCTGAAGTCCTCAAGTAGACTTGTTAGACTAAAAAACATCTTAACTTTGAATTCTTTGCCGTTATCAAAACACGAGTTCGATCGTCGGATGCTTCCCGCACCAACAATCTCCTCCTTTTTGATTATGGCAACACAAATTCGAAGTTAAGTAAACAACCGAATAGATAGTCATTTTAAACACAGGCAAAATTTGCTAAGTATAGCTGAACAAGGTAACTAAAGTAAATTTTGCCCTATATACTCCCCCTTAACTTTGGCTCCCCCTTAACTTTTGCTCCCCCTTAATTTTTAACTTGAATTTTATGTTTACATTTTTGCTACTCTCCCCCTTTGCCATAACTCAAAAAATGGGCAATGTATAAAGAGTTGTACATGATTAAAGTTAGCAATATTGAACAGAGTTTGGAAGTTAAGGTCAATTGGAATTTAAGTTTTTAGGACCAGATTATTCATTTAAGTTCAGTTGGTCCTTAAGTCCAAGCACAAGTCATGTTTATATATTAGGTATCAGAGCCATAGAGAACAAAACATTCTTGAAAAAGAAATTGAGTATCTTTTGCCAACTGTCTAACCTTTAGTTACTTGCTGATTGTGTATAGGACAATAGCTTTTACTAGGTTAGTCTAGTTAAGTTATTTAGGTCCAGATAGACTTGACTAGAGCTGGAGAACTTTAACTTGATTAATGTTTATTGCATATTTAACGCCCAGACTCATATTGATGCACAGATATAAGCATTCTTGAGTCCAGGCTATACCCTATGAATCTCACGTCATTCTATGTTTTTCAATCCCAATCAAGGTAAACCTAGGTGTTTTGTGAGATGCTCTGGCTTAATTCTAGGGGAACATGATATCTAGGGGAAATTCTAGACTAAACCCAACTTTTGAAAGTCTAGTAAAATTGGAGTTTTGAAAACTGTTTTGCCTAGAAGTTTATATAAAAAAAATGTGACTAAAAGACTAATTTATTAGATTAAGGTATAGTCAATCAAGCCTGAAGTGAAACCATCCATTAGACTAAAAAGTCGACATAGATAAAAGAGTCATAATAGAGCTGCTACAAGCTGTACTAGAGTCATAATAGAGCAACAGTAGGAGCTACTGAGATGATGAGGGAGGTGGTCCGGAACCCAGCGACCAGAGTAGTGTCAGGATCTTAGTGTGACGAGCCCGATCGTCCTCTCGTAGATCTCGGCGCAAGTCGGAGAGCTCCTGTCGTACGTCTCGTCGTAAGTCGGAGACCTCCTGTCGAACCTCTCGTCGAAGATCGGAGACCTCTCGTCGCATGGACTGATGAAACTCGGAGTTCTCGTGCTGGAGACTCGACATAGCCCTCTCTAGTCCGGAAACTCGATCAGCGAGAGTGCGGGGAGCTGGATGTGGTGCTCGAGGTGGTGGTGGGGCAGGAGCAGCCTCCTCAGGAAATAGTGCCAACATGAACTCATCATGCTCTGCCTCCTCCGCCTGCTGGTGCTGTGCCCCCCTACGCCAGGACATGGTACCCTCATCGTCTATATGGATATTTGCTAGGGAAAAGTTCCTAGCTCCTATGATGTCAAACTCGGTCATGTAGCGGATGTCACCTCTGGTGACATCAATGTGTAATAAGGACATGTAAGCTGTCAGAATATGACAATAAGGCATATGTACTCATCTGCTGGTCACGTATCGATCTGCATAAATGATAGTGGAAAAGATGTGAAGACTGATGTCTATGTCTAACCTCTGACACAGGGCATAGAGCAAGAAGGAGTGAAATGGACGCATCACCGCAATGTCATGAGTGGTTAGCGGTAGAATACAAAGTACTAGAACCCTATAAAGGGCGTAGTCCTGAATTCTAAGGTTAAGTGACCTAAACTGGGTCTCAGTGGGATCACGCTGGTCCTCAAAGAAGAACAAATAGATCGTATCGAGGGTAATATGTGAGTAGGGATCTCCAAAAGGTAGCTCCCTAGGAGGATAGCATAGAAAGGTGCACGGTGACTCTCGTAATCCTAGAAACTCACGAATGGTGGTGGGAGATAATGTGATATCCGTGCCAGTTGCCCTAGTGGTATAGGAGTAGTCGTCTACTTTCACTAGGTTGTTGTAAAATTCGGCACATAAACTTATGTTTACTGCGCTGGTGCACTCAACTAGGTTTCGCAGCCTATAGTGGTTTATAGTCTCGGAGACTGGAATGCAAGAGCGTAAAAAGAACGATCTGTCAATACATTTGGTTCTATTAGCCATGTAATTTGTTGACATAAACTTAATCCTAAGTTCGTCGGTGGGAAACCTAGGGTCAATGCTAGGGGTAGAGGGCCCAGCACCAGATTTAGTACGCTTCCTAAATTTGAAACTAATATTATGCTAAGGAAGAAGAAAAGACAGAAAAAATTATAAAAATGAATTTTAGGAGGGGATAGAAATTTTACCGAGGAGCCATTGTTAGAAATTTTAGAACTGATGACCTCGGTTGAGTCACGACTTCGTATCAACCACGAAAAAAAATTTTAATTTTGAAAGTCTTCGCAGGGAAGCTAAGAAGAAGCTTAAGGAAGACTTGGGTGCAAGGGTAGGGGGCGCCTCCTGCCCCCTATATATAAGGGAGTCCGGGCGCCCGGACGTGTTCCGGGCGGCAGGGGTCGTGTGAGGCGGGGCGCCTGGGATCGCTGCGGGCGCTCGGGGTCTGAATACCGGGGGCGCCTGCCCCCCGTTTTTGACCTTAATATTTATATAATTATTATTTTTATTATTATTATTAATGTTTTAATTTTCAATTTTTAATTTAATTTCGAATTTTAAATTTTGAAATAATTTTGAAATTTAAGTTTAAAATAATTTTGAAATTTAAGTTTAAAATAATTTTGAAATTTAAGTTTAAAATAATTTTAAAATTTAAGTTTAAATAATTTTAAAATTTAAGTTTAAAATAATTTTAAAATTTAAGTTAAAATAATTTTGAAATTTAATTTCATATAATTTTAAATTTTAAGTTTAAAATAATTTTGAAATTTAAGTTTGAAATAATTTTGAAATTTAAGTTTAAAATAATTTTGAAATTTAAGTTTAAAATAATTTTGAAATTTAAGTTTAAAATAATTTTGAAATTTAAGTTTGAAATAATTTTGAAATTTAAGTTTAAAATAATTTTGAAATTTAAGTTTGAAATAATTTTAAAATTTAAGTTTAAAATAATTTTGAAATTTAAGTTTGAAATAATTTTGAAATTTAAGTTTAAAATAATTTTGAATTTTAAGTTTAAAATAATTTTGAAATTTAAGTTTGAAATAATTTTGAAATTTAAGTTTGAAATAATTTTGAAATTTAAGTTTAAAATAATTTTGAAATTTAAGTTTAAAATAATTTTGAAATTTAAGTTTGAAATAATTTTGAAATTTAAGTTTGAAATAATTTTAAAATTTAAGTCTGAAATAATTTTGAAATTTAACTTTGAAATAATTTTGAAATTTAAGTTTAAAATAATTTTGAATTTTAAGTTTAAAATAATTTTGAAATTTAAGTTTAAAATAATTTTGAATTTTAAGTTTAAAATAATTTTGAAATTTAAGTTTAAAATAATTTTTAAATTTAAGTTTGAAATAATTTTGAAATTTAAGTTTAAAATAATTTTGAATTTTAAGTTTAAAATAATTTTGAACTTTAAGTTTAAAATAATTTTGAAATTTAAGTTTGAAATAATTTTGAAATTTAAGTTTAAAATAATTTTGAAATTTAAGTTTAAAATAATTTTGAAATTTAAGTTTAAAATAATTTTGAAATTTAAGTTTAAACTAATTTTGAAATTTAAGTTTAAAATAATTTTGAAATTTAAGTTTAAACCTTTTTTTTTTAATTACTTAGGCATCTCACCCGATCTAAATTCTCAATCAGGGAGTCCTATAACTTTTTGTGAGATGAATTGAGGTTCAATTCAAGGGTTTTGTTTAGTCTTGTGTTAGATTCAGGTTTAGTTTTGGATTCAACAAGTAAGCATTCTTTGGATAAACTTCTGGGCTATGGTGAGTCACAAGGAGCTCATTAAAGTAACCATGCCTTCGAGGTTTTCCAAATAGTCCTACCCATTGAACTTAATACTAAAACTTGGTCTAACTAGTTAGGATCCATTTAAGGGTAGCTTCGGTCAGTTTCACTTGGCCAAATGCACCAGGTCGAAGCCATATCTTCCTAGACATGCGATGCCCAAGTTTCCCTAACGTACTATCATCCAAAAACTTCACCAGTACTGTGGTTCAAGTTAAACTTATCCCGTTTTAATCTAACCTTAACTACCCTGCCGGGTAATCTATTCTTGTTTTACCCATTCCGGGTAAATTAGGTTCAGTTACCCTGTCGGGTAGTTCAGTTGGAGGTGCCAGCTAGTTTGGACCCTCCATCTATTTATAATTTCGATTTGTTTAATTTTGAATTTGTAATTTAATTTTTAATTTTTAATTTAATTTCGAATTATGAATTTGATTTAAAATTTTTTAATTTAATTTCGAATTTTGAATTTGATTTTTAAATTTTAAATTTTTAATTTAATTTCAAATTTTAAATTATGATCGTTTTCATTTTAGCTTTCCCTGGATCACGGCCTCGATATGGTCTGTCGAGGTAGTATATTTGATCCTTCGGAACCCAGTATTGGCCAAGTGCAATTTAATTTATCAATTTGGACTTGGGGACCCATGCTTGGACTGATTTACTACTTTGTTTGTTTATTAAGGATAAATAAGATTTATATTTCTTTTTACTTTTATATCCTAGCCCAGTTCTATTGTAGACGACTCTTTGTGTCCCAAGAATTAGATCCAAATTCTTGGAGCCCAGAGAGAACTTTTCTAAAGTAATTTTTAAATCATTTAACTGATTTTTCATATTTGAATTTTCTTTCTCAAGTTATTGTACTTGAGTTGAATCTTCAGTTAAAGATTTTGAGTTAGTTACTCCTTTAAGAATGGTTACTTCTTTTAAAAGTGACTTAATTTTCAAATTTGACTTGGCTAATTTGCGAAGTAAATAATTGACTAAATTATTAAGCCTAGGAATACTTATAGCGGAGTTTGGCCCTTCGGAAATGGATGCGGATCCGTGGCTTTGCTCGGAGACGGCTTCTGACTCGCTCTCGGATTCGCTGATCTGGTCCAGGGCCATCAATGCGAGTAAACTTGTTTGGTCGAGTTCGTCGTCTTCGTCCTCCGAAGAAGATTCGTCCCAGGTTGCCTTTAGTGCCTTCTTTCTTCTTTGCTTTTTGGCCTCCTTTTGGTTGGGACAGTTGGCCTTGATATGCCCTTTCTGGTTGCACCCGTAACATGTGACTTCGAACTTTACCTTTGAGTTTTGTTGGGCCTCCCTGGATTGGACTGCCTTCTTTAGATCTTTCTTGTTGAAGCCCTTCTTCTTCTTGTAGAGCTTCTTTACAAGATTCACAAGTTCGCTGGTTAGTTCATCTTCTGAATCTTCTGAGTCAGGTTCATCTTCTGATTCCGATTCAATTTTTCGTCGTCCTCTTGATTCCCGTGTTCGATTCGTTCCTGCAACCAAAGCAATCCCTTTCTCGGATGGCTGTGCATTAGTTTGTTCATGGAGTTCGAATTCACTAAATAATTCGTCTAATTTCAAGGAGGACAAATCCTTAGAGACTTTATAGGCATCTACCATTGATGCCCATAGTGTACTCCTAGGGAATGAGTTAAGGGCATACCTTATTATATCTCTGTTTTCTACCTTCTGCCCAATTCCATGTAGAGAATTCAGGATATCTTGAATTCGGGCGTGCAAAGATCTTGCCGTCTCGCCTTCCTGCATTTTCAAATTGTATAGTTTATTTAGTAACAAATCACGCTTACTTACCTTGGTTTCCGAGGTGCCCTCGTGTAGTTCGATCAGTTTCTCCCATAGTTCCTTTGCGGAGGAGAATGAACCGACTCTGTTGAGCTCTTCTTTGGTAAGACCGCACTGGATTGTGCAGGTGGCTTTGGCGTCGACTTCCATCTTTTTGATAAATGCTGGCTCCCAGTTCTCACAGGATGTAGGCTTACCGTCTGTACCAGTTGGTAGTTGCAGTCCTGTTTTGACGATCATCCAGGTGTCGAACTGGATCTTTAGATAAATTTCCATTCGCCCCTTCCAATATCCGAAGTCTTCTCCGGAAAATAATGGGGGACGAACGGTGCTAAATCCTTCTTGTTGGGCCATTTAGATCTAAGAAAACAGAAACAACAAGATCTATTCCAAGACTAAGTCTTGGATTAGTAGTGCGGGAGGAAGGAAAAAAAAAATAACAGGCTCAAGTGGTATTGACCAGCTTTGAGCAGAAAATCGATTCGTAAAAATAAATTAGAATATAGCTATGAGGCTAAATTCTAATCGACTTCGAACAAAACCATGAAAAAATTGTCTCGAATAGTGGTTGCACTGATTCAAGACGACCCCGCTCTGATACCAATTGTTGGATCGAGAAGCGCTAGAGGGGGGGGGTGAATAACGCTCGTGGCTATTTTGTTCGATTATCGAAAAACTATCGGAGTTAAAACGTGCAGCGGAATAAGCGGAAATAAAATAAAGAGATAACACAAAGAGACAGGTCGATTTTACTTCGTTCGGAGCCTAAGTCGACTCCTACTCGAAGGCCCGCGATCCTTGATCGCTTCCAGTGGGCAACAACTATAAGCTCGTTAAAAGATTACAATTATGAGTACAAACAAAAGCTATCAAAAATTATACCGACAATAAGAAATGCTAATTCTGAAGCTTCGGGTCGTCGGGCACTTGTAGTAGCACTTCGGAGCGTCTTTTGGAGCAGCGTGTTGATGAAAGATCACTTAGAATTCGTTGTTCTTTGCACCTCAACCCTCCTTTATATGCGATTCCCCTGGATCCCTTCCGGGCGCCTGGAGGTGACGTGGCCAACCAACCAGATGATCTTTGCGTGGTGAAGTCGCGAGGATAGAATTTAGTCCTGCGCCGGATAGTTTTTCGGCGCAGGTTTCTCACTGCAAACAAAGGTTAGTCCGAGCAAAATACCTGCAAGACAATTAGAATCTATAAAAATGAAAAAGTAATAATTGTCTTGATCTGAGTCTGACTTTGGATTTCCTTCCGGAAGCCCTAGGTCGACCCGACGCCTACTGTTCCCTCTGCGGGAAACGCGTCCTCACCTACTCCACTCAGGAGATTTACTTGTTGCCAGTCGATCCTCCAGATCGACTGGACTTTTGCTCAGCACTCGATGCTTCCGGACTTTCTGCTGGACATCCGCTTCCCCGGCTAGTCCAATCTTTCACCTGGTTCGCGACACCAGGACTTTTCACCTAGGGTTACCACCCCCTAGGACTTTTGCCTGAAGCCATCAACCTGCCAAGACTTTACTCATAGGGTTACCACCCCCTATGACCTAGGGTTACCGCCCCCTAGGGTTTTCCCTTTGCCTAACCGCAGCTAGGACTTTCCTGAAGTCCTCAAGTAGACTTGTTAGACTAAAAAACATCTTAACTTTGAATTCTTTGCCGTTATCAAAACACGAGTTCGATCAACGGATGCTTCCCGCACCAACACTGTGAGCCTCATCCAAGATCTTCCTTCGTAGTTCCTCCTGATTCAGAACACATAGTCTGTCACCAAAATACAATACCCCACTATCAGATACTTTGAACTCTCCACTTTCTGATTCTGCTAACCCTTGCTTGATTTTCTGAATTTCAGGGTCCTGATCCTGAGCTATCTGAATATCACCAAGTAGGGTAGATGCTAATGTCATAATGGAGAGTTGCCCAACTATTAATTCGAGGCCAAAATCTACAATCTCCTTTTGTAGGGGCGGTGACATGGCTGCTAGGGACAGTAAGGTAGCACTGGATTTCCAGCTAAGTGCGTCTACCACCTTATTGTCTTTTCCTGGGTGGTAGAGGATGTCTATGTCGTAGTCTTTGACCAGCTCGAGTCATCTGCGCTGTCGCATATTCAGATCCTTCTGAGTGAAGAAGTACTTCAGACTCTGATGATCTGTATACACTCTGTACTGAGCACCATACAAGTAGTGTCTCCAAATTTTGAGGGCGAAGACAACTGTTGCAAGCTCAAGGTCATGAGTAGGGTAGTTCCTCTCATAGTCCTTGAGTTGTCTGGAGCATAGCCAATCACCTTACCTTCTTGCATCAGTACTGCTCCTAATCCCAATTTAGAAGCGTCACTATAAATATCAAAGCTGCCAGTGTTTTCTGGCAGAGTCAGAATGGGAGCACTGATCAATCTTCTTTTGAGCTCCATGAAACTATTCTCACAGTCCTCTGTCCACTGAAATTTTCTGTTCTTCCTGGTGAGAGCTGTCAGTGGGGAGGCTATCCTGGAGAAATCCTCTACTAATTTTCTGTAATAACCTGCTAGTCCCAAAAAGCTTCTGATTTCACTGGCATTCTTAGGTCTCTTCCAGTTACTCACAGCTTCAATCTTACTAGGGTCTACCATGATACCATCTTTGGAGATGATGTGACCCAGAAAGGATACCTGATCGAGCCAGAATTCACATTTTGTGAACCTGACATATAGCTGGTTCTGTTGAAGAGTCTACAATACTATCTTTAGGTGCTCTGCGTGTTCTTCCTGAGTCTTGGAATAAATAAGAATATCATCGATGAACACGATGACAAACTTATCTAAGTATTCTATGAATACTCTATTCATGAGATCCATGAAGGTAGCTGGAACATTCGTCACACCAAAGGGCATAACTACGAACTCATAATGTCTGTATCTGGTTCTGAAAGCCGTCTTGGGTATATTACCCTCTTTAACTCTCACTTGGTGATATCCCGATCTAAGGTCTATTTTAGAGAACACTGCTGCTCCCTTTAGCTGATCGAACAGGTCATCTATCCTGGTAAGAGGATACCTGTTCTTAATCGTGACCTGGTTTAATGCTCGGTAGTCTATACATAGGCGCATGCTCCCGTCCTTCTTCTTCACGAACAATACAGGCGCTCCCCATGGTGCGTGACTAGAGCGTATGAAGCCCTTGTCATGCAGCTCCTGTAGTTGCTCCTGAAGTTCCTTCAGTTTTGCTGGAGCCATGCGGTAGGGTGCTTTGGAGTTGGGGTTTGTACCGGGGACGAGTTCTATCTCAAATTCAATCTCCCTGTCTGGTGCTAGGCCTGGTAACTCCTCATGGGAAACTATTGGGTAGTCACATACAACTCAGACCTCTTCTAGCTTTTGGTCCTTGTCCTGACTGGTATTGACTACATGCGCTAAGAATCCCGTACATTCGGAATCCAATAGTTTCTGTGTTTTCAAAGCTGAGAGAAACTTCTTAGCCTTTCTCCTTGGTTCTCCGATGTACCCAAACTGTACTTCTGCTTCAGGTTGAAATATAATGTCGGGGATCAGACGGCCGGCTTGAAGGGGGGTTGGATAGACGGCACCCCCAAATACTCGCTTCTTTCTACAATGTTAGTTTGCGCAGTGGAAATACAAACAAAACAAACAAGCTTAAAGATAAAGGCAAGAAAGAAATGCAAACCAAGCTACACGATCGTTTAACGTGGTTCGGAGATTAGGGCTCCTACTCCACGGCTGTCCGTAAGATGGATGATCCCGATCCTTCGGTGGATTACTCCCCGGCAAACTCCGGTTAGCTCACGTAGCTCCTTGTGGGTGGAGAAACCTCACCACAACCCTCACAAGAACTCTTTTGACGCTAGGGCACAAGTAGACTACTAATAGAGATTAACCACCTCTATTTCGTCAACTCAAACCAAGCTCCCAAGCTTTGGTTTTATAGGCCACGGTTGAAAACCCGCCTACTAGTCATTGCTAAAACATGCGATCGCCCTCGTGGAAATTCACCGTTACATCCCAGCGGCTCGATTCCATCGACAGAGACATTCACGCTAGTCGATCGGCCCGGTCATTGCGCGATCATTGCTAAAACATGCGATCACACAAGATCTGCTACAAGAGCGCTACGATCGCTACGGTAGCACTACGATCGCTACAAGAGCACTACAAGATCGCCACGGTAAAACCCTAAAAACTAGGATTTTACTCCGAGTACATCGTGCACTCGCACCCTCACCCTTATGACTCACTTGACGCTTCTTTGTAGCCTTGACCTCTTGCCTTCAAGCCTACTTCCTTTGGCTCTCGTCCCTCGGATGCATTGAAGCCCGCGGCTCGTCCCCAATGCCATCCTTCGCGTATGCCTCGAAGTCGCTTCCCTCGACCCTTGTCCTCGCTGTCTTGTCCACGGTCCCTCGAATGCTCCATCCTTTACCAAACCCGAAGTCATCAACCTTAGTCACATGTGTATCCTACAAACCTGCACAACTCAAATACACATATCAAATACAAGGGTGAACCTAACTTAAACCCTTTGCCCAAACACCAAAACACATGGTCGCACGGACCATTGGGATTGCTCCAACAATCTCCCCCTTTTTGGTGTTTGGTAATACGTTTAAGTTAGGGAAAACAAATAGCAAATAAACATGCTAATACATACAATGGACTTACGATGCCAAGGCTACACACTTGGACTTACTCCGCCGAATGGTCTTACGATGCCAAGGCTACACACTTGGACTTACAACGCCGAATGATCTTACGATGCCAAGGCTACACACTTGGACTTACAACGCCGAATGGACTTACGTTGCCAAGGTTACACACTTGGCAACCGCCGTAACAATGCATCATGCATTTGAACCTATCCCAAGGCTCTCCCTACACCTACGCTCCCCATGAGCTAGGATTTTTACAATGGGCTTTTTAAGAATCTATCCCAAGGCTCGCCCTACGCAAAGGCACTTTCAGGTTTTCCCAACTAAACCTTACTTCTCCCCCTTTTTGCCTAACATCCAAAAAGTCCTCCAACAATATCCCAATTGTTGAAAACTTGTCATTCCAATTGACCCTAAACTTGTGTATTTATCCCCCATGGATTTCATACACTTGTATGAGTTGACTTGGTCAAAATCCAGTGCTGAAAACAATTTCAGACTGGTATCAGTCGACTGCAAGAAGTGCCAGTCGACTGGTCGCTACTGGTTGAGCGAATAGAATGCTTCTGTTTCCAGCCAATCGACTGCTAGTTTTAGCAGTCGACTGGTGCAGTCGACTGCTAAAACTAGCAGTCGACTGGCACAGTTTTTCAGCCTTTTTCAGCATTTCTGACCCAATTTCAGAAATGCACCAATAATTCCACAGACCTCCAAAAATCCCCAAATTTTGTGGAGAGGTCTGTTTTAGCCATGTCTACTTGGGAAAAATACATTCAAAAATGTATCTATCACCAATCCCAAGATTGACACAAAACTCAAAACTAGCTAAAAAGTTCAATTGAACCTTGACCTAAAGTCCTAGTTTTGGCTTCCTCTTGATGTATTTGCCCATATTAACCCACAATGCATCCCTAGCATTGGTTTATATGACATTTATACATCCAAAACCAATTTTCATGCTATATGACCCCAATTGTCATATTTCTTGCATGAAACATAAACTAATTGTGCCAAAACCCTAGGTTTGAGACTCAAGTCCGTCTCCAAACCATTTGGCACATTCCATGGCTTGTCTAGACTCCCAAGTAAAACCCCCTTGAGATCCATTGGCCATGGGTCCCAAATTGACTCTTTGAGCTCCCCCTAGAGCTCTTAACCTTAGTCACCTCCCTAGGTGACTCATCCACAATGGCTAGGCCACATCGGTCCACCCCCGGTGAAACTTGGCCTACAAATCTAACTTTCTTAACCTTGAACACTTTGTCCTTGGTTAATTTCTCCTTACCATTAAATGGCTTTCCCTTGTCATTTATTGGCTTCTCCTTGCTATAGTCATATGCAACCCTAGCATAAGACTTTCCCTTAGCTTTGGAGGACTCTCTCTTGCCATGATCATTTGCCACCCTAGCACATGATCTCTCATTAGCCTTAGAGGAACTAGATCGGTATCCCAAGCCCGATCTATCATTGTTGGGTCTTTGGCTACCCAACATCATCCTTAATTCCTTAGATCCAACATTGAATCTCTTAAGGAATTGTTCCAACTTATCAAGCTTTCCCCCTAAAGCTTGATTCTCCTTCTCTAGGTTTCTAACCCTAGAGTTAACATGTCCACCATGGACATTCCTAGACCTACCCTTTCTAGGCATGTGTCTCCCCTTCTTGGGATTAATGCCTTGGGTCTCCTTAGGTCTATCATTTCTAAATTTATCATGCATAGATTTCCTAGGGTTATGATCCACATTTACCCTACTCCTATCATGATATCTAAATCCAAAATTTTTCATTGCTACATAATGATAATCATTATTTCTCCTAGCATGCATGGGAAGATAAGAATTTGAATTTGAATTACACTTCAAATTAGGGTATACCTCCCTTATCCTTGAAGCTCCCCCTTGACTTGAGCTTTTCTTCTTCTTCTCTTTCTCCCATTTCTTTAATTGCGCAAGCTTCTTGATCTCCCTCTTCTTGGGGCATTTTGTGTGGTAATGCCCCTTCTCCCCACACGTGAAGCATATGATACGCATCCTTTTTCCTTGGGTTTCTTTATTCCTACAACCCTTGTTAGTGTTTAAATTAACTTGAACGGGTTTAGGATTTACCTTCTTCTTACCCAATGGACATCTACTCTTGTAGTGTCCCTTCTCATTGCACTCGAAGCATATTATGTTGTCCTTTGACTTCACTTCGGTGGAGGTGCTTGCTATGTTGGCCACTTCCAAGACCTCTTCTTCATCCTCTTCACTTGTCTTGGATTTTTCTTCACTTCTTGAGGATGTTGATGATGCCTCATCTTCCTCATCCACACTTGTGGATGACCTTTTTTCATCCTCCTTCTCCTTAGATGTGACCAAATTCACTTCCTCTTCCTCTTTTGATGTTGAATTGGTCTCCACATCCAAATGGTCCTTCTTCTCCTCTTGGACCACTTCATCTTTCTTCTCCTCCTCGGATGTTGAACATTTCTCAACTTCTTGTTGATCTTCCTCTACTTGAGCTTCTACATCCATTTCTTCGGATTTTTCTTTTTCTTCTTCTTCTTGTGTAGGCATGAGTTCTTCCCATTGAAGTTTCTTCACTTTGCTCCATAATTCATGGGCATTCTCATATTTACCTACAAGACTCACAACATTATTAGGCAACATATCAATTAAAATTGATATTACCTTTGAATTTGCCTTTGATCGTGAGATTTGCTCCTCCGTCCAATGTCGTGGTCGAAGCTTCTTTCCTTTCTTGTCTTTAGGGACTTCAAATGGCTCTTCCACCACCATCATTGTGTCCCAATCCGTCTCGAAGAAGTTCTTCATCTTCACCATCCAAAAGGTGATGTCCCATAAGCTTCCTCCTTCGAACTTTGGCGGATCTATCAAGCCGGTCATCTTGTGCTTCCTTGGCGGTTAGTCCAACGGAGAGCGTCCTCGCTCTGATACCACTTGTAGGAGATCGGACGGCCGGCTTGAAGGGGGGTTGGATAGATGGCACCCCCAAATACTCGCTTCTTTCTACAATGTTAGTTTGCGCAGTGGAAATACAAACAAAACAAACAAGCTTAAAGATAAAGGCAAGAGAGAAATGCAAACCAAGCTACACGATCGTTTAACGTGGTTCGGAGATTAAGGCTCCTACTCCACGGCTGTCCGTAAGATGGACGATCCCGATCCTTCGGTGGATTACTCCCCGGCAAACTCCGGCTAGCTCACGTAGCTCCTTGTGGGTGGAGAAACCTCACCACAACCCTCACAAGAACTCTTTTGACGCTAGGGCACAAGTAGACTACTAATAGAGATTAACCACCTCTATTTCGTCAACTCAAACCAAGCTCCCAAGCTTTGGTTTTATAGGCCACGGGTTGGAAAACCCCGCCTACTAGTCGACTGCTAAAACATGCAGTCGACTGCCCTCTGTGGAAATTCGACCGTTACATCCCAACGGCTCGATTCCATACGAACAGAGACATTCTGTTCGCTGCTAGTCGACTGCCCCAGTCGACTGCACCAGTCGACTGCTAAAACATGCAGTACTGCTACAGTAGCGCTACAGTACTGCTACAGTAGCACTACAGTACTGCTACAGTAGCACTACAGTACTGCTACAGTAAAACCCTAAAAACTAGGATTTTACTCCGAGTACAATCTCTCGTGCACTCGTACCCTCACCCTTATGACTCACTTGATGCTTCCTTTGCAGCTTTGACCTTTTACCTTCAAGCCTACTTCCTTTGGCTCTCGTCCCTCGGATGCATTCAAGCCCGCGGCTCGTCCCCAATGCCATCCTTCGCGTATGCCTCGAAGTCGCTTCCCTCGACCCTTGTCCTCGCTGCCTTGTCCATGGTCCCTCAGATGTTCCATCCTTCACCAGACCCGAAGCCATCAACCTGAGTCACATGTGTATCCTGCAAACCTGCACAACTCAAATACACATATCAAATACAAGGGTGAACCTAACTTAAACCCTTTGCCCAAACACCAAAACACATGGTCGCACGGACCATTGGGATTGCTCCAACATATAACTCTCTGTTTATGGCACTCTATGGAGGCACCGTAGTTGATCAGAAAGTCCATTCCCAAGATGACATCATAGTCAGCTATATCTAGCACTATCATATCACTAAAAAGCTCTCTGTCTGCTATAATGACTGGCACTGCTCGGAGCCAGTGCGTAGATGCCATGATTTCTCCTGACGGTAGTGTCGTAAGAAATTGGCCACTAAGTTCTTCTAGAGGTATTGCTAACTTCTCGGCGAATGTCCTGGATATATAGGAATGGGTTGCCCCATTATCGAATAAGACAGTTGCACTTTGCTGTAAAATACTGATCTGACCTGTGACAACTGTCGAGGCATTCGCTACGTCCTCTCTGGTGAGTGAGTAGATCCTTGCGTTCGTCGTGGCTGAGGGGGCTTCTAGTCTGCCCTGACTGATGTGTGGTCCATCTATAGTAGCCTGCATCTGATGTAACTGTGCTGGGTTACCTCCGTACTGAATCGGCTGGGGTGTAGGAGCACTGGTCTTGTTCGGGCATTGTTTAGCCATATGCCCCTCCTGGCCACATTCGAAGCATCCTTGTGTGGCCTTGCGACAAACTCCGGGGTGGAATTTCCCACAAGTGGAACACTTGGGATAGCTAGGCTGTTTACTAGCTGGTCCTCCTTTTGGGTAACTCCCTGGTTTACGTTTGTGGCTGGAGTTCCCTCTCCAGTTAGAGCTGTGACCCTGGTGTTTCTGAGTACCTGAGCCTCCTTGGCCCTTAGACTCTGAAACGGCTTGCTTCTGCTGTTTGATGTTGTTCTGGTAATGCTCGGTGGTCAGAGCACTACTTACCAATTCTTCAGTAGTTTGCGGCCTATGAACGTCGCTGGCCACATTCATTGCTATTTCTAGCCTTAACATTTTAAGCATCAACCGGACTCATTCTCTTTCAGTGTTAACTAATTTAGGGCATAGACGAGCCAGTCTGTTGAATTTCTTCACGGCTTCCCAACTGAAAGGTTGCCCTGACGAAATTCAGTGAACTCATCATAATGGTGATTTGTGACCTGCATGTGAAAGAATTCCTCAAAGAATTCTCTCTCGAAGTCAGCCCATGTCATCTGGTTCACTAGGCGCTTCGCTTTAATCCTCTCCCACCACATACGTGCGTCTCCTGTCAGGCAAAATGAGGCGTATTTCACCTTTTTATACTCCGGCCAGTCTAGAAGCTCCATCGTACTCTCTAGTGTTTTGAACCAGGCTTGGGCATCCCATGGTTCACTGGTGCCTGAGAAATTCTCTGGCTTGATTTTCAACCACTGGATCAGGTAAGCTTCTCTCCTTGCCTCTGCTGCTGGGGCTACTGGTGTTGCAGGTTGGACTGGTGGAACCTCTATCTGTAATGCCCGAAAATTCTCAAAACTATATTAGAAATATTGTATGATTTTTTTGGAATTTTTAGATATTTTTCCGAAATTTTTAGAATAGCGGAAGTAGCAAAAATAATTAGAACCGCAAAATAGCTTAGGCAGGAATCGAACCCGGGACCTCTCGGATCCGATAACTTTTAGTTAGCCATAGTAACCAGATGAACCCAGCAGGGCCATGCTGAAAGGAAAGGGAAACGATTTAATTTATATTAGAGTTGGTCCAAAGTACCCACTTAATATAAATAGGAAGTTTAAGTGGGGTTTGGTTTATTTTTGTTTGGTTGGGCAACTCCTCCTCCTCTCCAACCCTCACCGCCAACTCCCCTTCTCCTCTCCTTCTCTCGGTGCCAACCACAAGAACAACCTAGGGTTCCTTCCCTAAGGGCTCTAGGAGCACCTTCCGGTGATGACTCCGACACGAGGACGTTCCCCTCTGCGAGAAGAACATGTAGACGTGAGAGGATCGTCGAGAAGATTGTCCCCACCGGAAAACTAGTGACTAGATTCGTAAGAAAACTAGCGCACGAGGTAAAAAAACCCCTCACCTGCAGTATAAGTAGCTTTCGTTTGATTGCATGCCTTTAGTTTAGCTATATGCAGATTTTTCGGCACTCAAAGTGTGTTTAAACCCTCCTCGCAGATTAGGGATCTAGTTGAGCACCTCTAGATGGGCCATACACGTTGTTCTCCTTCAGTTGGAGGCTCTAGACATTGTCGGGTGCCTAGAGGTGGTCTCCCTATTAGAGGGGAGAGTAGGAGCACACCAAGTGTTCGACAAAAGGATTAGTGTAGCTAAATACTACCTCAGATATTTTTAACAGCTCAGTTAAATGCATTAGTAGCATTTAAATCAGTATATTAGCCTAGTTTCAGCTAACATGGGACTACGGTCCAATGGGTGGGCTCCCACAGTTGCCTCTAGGTTTAGATAACCTAGCTCTAGGTTCAGATAACCTAGAAACAGCAAAATAAACAATCAGTAGCTATATTCAGTATTTTATTTTCAGTGGCACTGTACAGGATCAGATATCCATTGGGCTGGGCTCCCATAGTCGGTCCCTAGGTTCAGATAATCTAGTAAACCCTACTAAATGCGGGACTTGCAAACCCGGGTCTAGCTAGGGATGCACGCATAGCAAGTATAGTTGTCGGGCCCAAACAGCAGCATGATTACTATTTTCCCTTATTATGATAATAGCTTTCAAACTTGTAATCTAGTTATGTGAATATAGTTTTAGCTCAGTTTTAGTTTCAGTTTCAGTTTAGTTCTCCTAGTTGATACTATGAGATAGCTCCATGCTTAGATTTTATTATGCATGCCATGTTTCAGTATTTATGCCATGTAACTTCAGTATGCCATGCTTTAACAAATTCAGTGCATGTTTTTAAATAGCATTCTTTAAAAACATATTTGCATCGTTGCATGTTTTAGTGAGGTAGTTGGTTTCTTACTAAGCTTAAAGCTTACAGATACTATTTTCCCTTATACTGCAGATAAAGGTAAAGGGAAGATGGACTAGCAGAGGAAGCTGGAGGTCAATGCAGAGATGGTGTGTGTGGCAAGAACCTGGAATGAAGATCCTTAGGAAGTTTAGCAAATTAAGAACTTAGTTTCTTTTCTTAAGACACTTTTATGCATTTCTAGTGGTTTAAATGCTATGAATTAATAAACCTTGCACTATGACATGTTAGAATGCTAGTTAGTGGATATTAGAATGTTTTCCATGCATTGTATAATTGTTGTGTGAGGTTTTGGCACGAACTAGTGTTGAAATCAGAGTTTCGGTGTGAAATCAGAAACCCAGATCGATCTACGGATCGATCAGAAATGGGGTAGTGCCACTGGATCGGTTAGTTGACCGATCCAGTCGCGAACAGAGAGTTAGCAGAGGGTACAGAAGCTCACTGATCGGTCAGCCGACCGATCAGTGAGCCACTGGATCGATCTACCGATCGATCAGTGTACTCCTGGATCGGTCGGTAGACCGATCCAGCTGCATACAGAAGCAGATGTAACTTATGGATCAGTCAGCCGACCGATCCAGGGTTTTCTCCGTGCCGGTATCATGCTGGATCGATCACTGGATCGATCCGACAGCCCAATCGATTCATGGATCGATTGAAATGCCTGATTACAGCTAGCAGGACATCCGAGAGGCATACATTATCTTCCCTAGCATGTGTACAACTCCTAGGTACACCTACAATGTTAAGTTCAGATTTTACAGTAATCAGTTTAGTAAAATTTTAATCAATCCAGATTTCCGCAATAGTAATTTAGCACAGCATAATGTAGCGATCGACCTTACAGCCTAGTCAGTAGAAGGCGGGTCGTTACAGAGTGGTATCAGAGCAGTTTCCATACTTCCTACACACACATCAGCATTGTACCTGCAGCTTCCAAGTAAGAAACGTCTCTCACTTTATTATGTTCTTTCTTTCATGTTTATAGATACTGTAGCATGTTGATAGATGATAACACCTAACATGATAATGATAGTAGATATATAAACATGATTGCCTTAGTTATGTATGTCCTCTATGTCTTTAGAAATGGCACGAGGACGCCCAGCTAGAAGGGCACCAGCTACTGAGCCCCAGCATAAGTCAGGTCGTATTAGTGGCTCAGTTACAGCAGCAGCTAGCTGAACAGCAACATGAAATAGCCACCTTAAAGGCTAGTCAGCAGAACACTCCCACTGTCACCCCGGAGCCTAACTTCGCGACACCAGTGGTCTTAGAGGTTCCACCAGTCCAGCCTACGGCACCAGTAGCCCCAGCAGCAGGAACGCAGAGAGAAGCCTATCTGATCCAGTGGCAGAGAGTCAAGCCAGAGAATTTCTCAGGCAGCAATGAACCATGGGATGCTCAGGCATGGTTCAAAACACTGGAAAGTACGATGGAGCTTCTGGACTGGCCAGAACATGAGAAGGTGAAGTGCGCCTCCTTCTGTCTGACAGGAGATGCACGTATGTGGTGGGAGAGAATCAGAGCGAAGTGCCCAGTGAACCAGATGACATGGGCTGACTTCGAGAAGGAATTCTTTGAGGAGTTCTTTCACATGCGGGTCACCAACCGTCACTACGACGAGTTCACTGAGTTTCGTCAGGGCAACCTATCAGTTGAGGAAGCCGTGAAGAAATTCAACAGGTTGGCTCGTCTATGCCTTGAATTAGTCAGCACAGAAAGGGAACGAATCCAGTTGATGCTCAAGATGCTGAGGCCGGAAATAGCAATGAACGTGGCTGGTGGCGTTCATAGGCCACAAACCACAGAAGAATTAGTGAGCAGTGCTCTAATCACTGAGCATTACCAGAATAGCATCAAGCAGCAGAAGCAAGTTCTCTCAGAAGCTAAAGGTCAAGGAGGTTCAGGCACTCAGAAACAACAGGGCCACAGCTCTAATTAGAAAGGGAACTCTAGCAATAAACGCAAGCCAGGGAGTTACCCAAAAGGAGGGCCAGCTAGCAAACAACCCAGTTATCCAAAGTGTGCTACTTGCGGGAAATTCCACCTTGGAGTTTGTCGTAAAGGCACACGAGGATGCTTCGAGTGTGGACAAGAAGGGCATATGGCCAAGCAGTGTCCAAACAAGACCAGTCTTTCTCAGCCACAGCCGATTCAATATGGAGGCCAGCCAGCTCTGTTACATCAGATGCAGGCCGCTTTAGATGGTCCACATATCAGCCAGGGTAGATTAGAAGCCCCTCCAGCTACGACCAATGCGAGGATCTATTCACTGACCAGAGAGGACGTAGCAAATGCCTCGACAGTTGTTATAGGTCAGATTAGTATTTTACAGCAAAGTACAACTGTCTTATTCGATACTGGGGCAACCCATTCTTATATATCCAGGGCATTTGCAAAGAAATTAGCGAGACCTCCAGAGGTACTCAGTAGTCAGTTTCTGACGACCTTACCTTCAGGAGAAATTATGGCATCCACGGACTGGCTCAGAGCAGTGCCAGTCATTATAGCAAACAGAGAGCTCTTTTATGATCTGATAGTGCTAAATATGACTGACTACAATGTCATCCTTGGAATGGACTTCTTGATCAGATACGGTGCCTCCATTGAGTGCCGTAAGCAGAAAGTTGTATTCCAACCTGAAGCAGAAGCACAGTTTGAGTTCGTCGGAGAACCAAAGAGAAAGCTCAAGAAATTTCTCTCAGCTATGAAGGCACAGAGATTAATGGATTCAGGATGTACGGGATTTTTAGCACATGTAGTCAATACTAGTCAGGACAGGGACCAACAGCTAGCAGAGGTCCGAGTTGTATGTGACTACCCAGCAGGCTTCCCTGAAGAGTTACCAGGCTTAGCACCAGACAGGGAGATTAAATTCGAGATAGAACTCATTCCCGGTACAAATCCTATCTCCAAAGCGCCTTACCGCATGGCTCCAGCAGAACTGAAGGAACTTCATGAGCAATTACAGGAGCTGCTTGACAAAGGCTTCATACGCCCTTGTCACTCACCATGGGGAGCGCCTGTATTGTTCGTGAAGAAGAAGGATGGGAGCATGCGCCTGTGTATAGACTACCGGGCACTGAACCAAGTCACAATCAAGAACAGGTATCCTCTTCCCAGAATAGATGACCTGTTTGATCAGCTAAAGGGAGCAGCAGTGTTCTCTAAAATAGACCTCAGATCAGGTTATCATCAGGTGAAGGTTAAAGAAGGGGACATACCCAAGACAACATTCAGGACTAGATACGGACATTACGAGTTCGTAGTCATGCCCTTTGGCGTGACAAATGCTCCAGCTACTTTCATGGACCTTATGAACAGGGTATTCAGAGAATATTTAGATAGGTTCATTATCGTGTTCATCGATGACATCCTTATCTATTCCAGAACTCAGGAAGAACACGTAGAGCACGAAACAAGATTGCAGACCCTTCAAGAGATCACCAGACGCCAAGTTCACCAAATGTGAATTTTGGCTAGATCAGTGTCCTCCTGGGTCACATCATCTTAAAGGATGGTATCATGGTAGACCCAGTAAAATATAAGCTGAGCAACTGGAAAAGACCCAAGAACGCTAGTGAGATCAAGCTTTCGGGATTAGTGCTATTACAGAAAATTCAGAAGGACTTCTCCGTGATAGCCTCCCCACGGCTCTTACCGTAAAGAAGAAAATTTCAATGGACGGAGGATGAGAATAGCCAATGAGCTAAAAGGAGATTGACCAGTGCACCTATTCTGACTCTACCAGAGAACGCAGATAGATTTGACATATATAGTGATGCCTCGAAGTTGAGACTAGGAGCAGTGCTGATGCAAGATGGCAAGGTGATCGCCTATGCCTCCAGACAACTTAAGGATTATGAGAAGAACTATCCTACTCATGACCTTGAGCTTGCAGCAGTGGTGTTCGCTCTCAAGATTTGGAGACATTACTTGTATGGAGCTCAGTGCAGAGTGTATACAGATCATCAGAGTCTGAAGTACTTCTTCACTCAGAAGGATCTGAATATGCGACAGCGTAGATGGCTAGAACTGGTTAAAGACTACGACATAGATATCCTCTACCACCCAGGAAAAGCGAATAGGGTAGCAGACGCCCTCAGCAGGAAGTCCAGCGCTACCCTATTATCTCTAGCATCCATGTCACCGCCCCTACAGAAAGAGATCACAGATTTCGGTCTCGAACTCATAGTCGGACAGCTCTCTACTATGACATTAGAGTCTACCTTGCTTGGTGACATCCAGACAGCTCAGGAACAGGATCCTGAAATTCAGAAAATCAAGCAAGGATTAGCAGGAACAGAAAGCGGAGAGTTCAGAGGGTCAGCTAGCGGGGTGCTATATTTTGGCGACAGATTATGTGTTCCAGATCAGGAGGAACTCAGAAAGAATATTTTAGATGAGGCTCACAAGACTCCCTATGCGATGCATCCAGACTCCACCAAAATATACCAGGACTTGAAGAAGCATTTTTGGTGGCCCGGGATGAAGAGAGACATCGCTCGATATGTCAGCACCTGCCTAAACTGTCAGAGGGTTAAGGCAGAACATCAGAGACCAGGGGAGTTTTGCAGCCCATACAGATACCAGAATGGAAGTGCGAAGACATTTCTATGGATTTTATAGTGGGATTACCCAGAACCACGAATGGTTTTGATACCATCTGGGTAATAGTCGACAGATTGACTAAATCAGCCCACTTCTTAGCTATCAGGATATCCTACTCCATGGAACAACTAGCTCAGCTGTATCTCAAGGAGATCGTTAGACTACATGGAGTCCCACGAACCATTATTTCAGACAGAGATAGTAGATTCTCATCACACTTCTGGGAGTGTGTACAGTCAGTTTTGGGCACAAAGTTAAAGTTCAGCACAGCTTTCCATCCTCAGACAAATGGTCAAACGGAGCGAGTAAATCAGGTACTCGAAGATATGCTCCGAGCATGTGCCTTAGATTTCAAGGGAAGTTGGTGCAAATATCTGAGCCTAGCAGAATTTGCATACAACAACAGCTATCAGGCCACTATCGGCATGGCACCTTACGAGGCTCTCTATGGGCGGAGGTGTAGATCTCCAGTCTGCTGGTATGAGAGTGGTGAGCAGAAAGAACTAGAACTTCAGACAGATCTAGTGGCAGATACCACCACAGCTATATAGCAGATCCGCCAGAGGATAGAGACAGCTCAGAGAAACACGGCGCAGACCCTTAGAGTTTTCAGTTGGGGATTCAGTGTTCCTCAGAGTAGCTCCCATGAAGGGAGTAATGCGTTTTGGAAAGAAGGGCAAGCTAAGTCCCAGATATGTGGGACCATACCTTATCAGCAAAAGAGTGGGCAAGGTAGCATATGAGCTAGAGCTACCTCAGGAAATGTTAGCTGTCCACAATGTATTTCATGTCTCTATGCTGAAGAAGCACACCTCCGATGCCACCCAGGTGATTGAGCCCCAGTTGGTACAGATCCGCGAAGACCTCAGCTATGACAGTCGGCCTATTCAGATAATAGACCGAGAAGTTAAGAAATTACGGAACAAGGAAGTACCATTAGTCAAAGTTATTTGGCACAGTTACACAGCAGAAGAGGCAACATGTGTAACGCTCGCCCTCCCTGCTAACCCTAAGGGACGGGGCTACGATACTCTATGTACATATTACAGCGGAAGACTTGAAATAATTTTCTTAGTTTAATAAAACTTTTCTTTTGTTTTCAAATCCGAACTACACTAATATGGTTTCCATAACATGATAACAAGATAAATAGAAACATAACATCAAGTTACCCATATAGTACTACAATTTACGAAACCAAAGCGTAATTCTTAAAAGTTCTTAAAGCAGGTTCTTATTTGGTTGCCTAGCCACCGCCACACACATCTCCTTGCCTCTCCTGCTGCTCCTTTAGCTCATCCAGCTTTTTCCTTTATCTGTGGTACAAGGAAAGTAAGCTATGAGCACTCATGGCTCAGTAAGTTCCTTTCTTACTCACTAAAACCGAAAATCATCACATGATCAAAGAATATCTCAACATAACATGATCTCAACTAGTCATGGCATAACATATCATACTCTTTAAGCATATCATGCAACATAACAAAATCATAACTAGTCATGGCATATCATCTCTTAGAGCATAGCATGATACATAACATAATCATATCTAATCATGGCATATCATAGCATCATCATAAGGTAGCATGGCATATCAAGCATAGCATGAAACATAACATAATCATATCTAATCATGGCATATCATAGCATCATCATAAGGTAGCATGGCATATCAAGCATAGAATGAACCATAACATAATCATATCTAATCATGGCATATCATAAATCATCATAAGGTAGCATGGCATATCAAGCATAGCATGAACCATAACATAATCATATCTAATCATGGCATATCATAAATCATAGCATTATCACAACATGATCATAAGGTATATGCAATATGATTTTGAAAACATATATCCGAAAAACATGTGTATGTCTCATGATCTTTAAAACCATTTCTTCTTACATATATACTTGAACATATTATCAACTTAAAGGAGATCCCGGCTATGTACCACTTACATATTGCGCGCAACCTATGTAGGTCCAAGGTAGCAAGTCTTGAACCCTACAAGGCAAACATACTAGGCCCGAGTCTTACTCCATCGACCTAGGGGCACTTAGGAGCTCATCCCTAACGAGGCCCGAGTCTTATTCCATCGACCCCGGGGCGCTTATGGAGCCCACCCTTGGTACAAGCCATATAAAGTAAAGTACATGTCATACTTATACATATCACACATCATAAGAGCATGCATCACTTAGGCACACATCATATCATAAAAGTATGCATCACTTAGGCATACATCATATCATAAAAGTATGCATCACTTAGGCATACATCATATCATAAAGGTATGCATCACTTAGGCATACATCATGTCATAAAAGTATGCATCACTTAGGCATACATCATATCATAAAGGTATGCATCACTTAGGCATACATCATGTCATAAAAGTATGCATCACTTAGGCATACATCATATCATAAAGGTATCCGTCACTTAGGCATACATCATGTCATAAAAGCATGCATATTTTCACCACATAGCATATCATAAAAGCATGCATATTTTCACCACATAGCATATCATAAAAGCATGCATATTTCTATCCACATAGCATATCATAAAAGCATGCATATTTCTAGCACATGTCATATCATGGAAAGTATGAATCACAAGCATACATATTTAAGCATAAGGGTGTATCATGTGATTATACTATCATAAGGAACATGGTAACATAGTTAACTTGGATTCTAAGCTTCCTAATCCCTTGGGTTCTTATCATGGCCGAACCCCCTTAGATCTCAATTTAGGTAAAAATAACCTCCAAGCATGTGGAACCTAAATTATCATCACATCAATTTCATAGGAAGCATTATAAGCATGATTAACTTGGTTTCTAAGTTCTCCAAGTCCCTAAACTTCATGTGGCCGAACCTTATCAGGTGTGAAACAAGGTCCCAAATGTCATGAAAGCATGGAAACCTTAAACCATATTTATAGCATTTTTCTTCCAAGTAACATAGTAATCATATTTGAGCTAATTCCTAAGTTCCTCAAGCCCTTAACATATGTCATGGCCAAAATTTCCCAAGTATTCATTAGGGCTAAAAACAAGCATACAAGCATGTGAACTTGAACTAACATCATGTATAAATTCATAATAAGGTATCATACAAAGGGTATGGCGAAACTTACCCTAGCCTCATTTTAGGTCATTAAGCAACATATAGCATGAGAACTTTGGCTTTCTACTTATCATATTTCATGTAGAGTGACATGAGCATATTTAAATTTTGTTCTAGGGTTGCTAGGGCATCTATCCCTTCATGGCTGAGACCTACAATGGTCCATTTAGGTCATGGAAAAATTATACAAGCATGTGACACAATCAACACATTATCATATTTCCATAAGAAGCATTTTTAACACAATTGGTTTCAATTCTAAGGCCTCTAGGTCATTTAAACCCTACTTGGCCGAGACCCATCAGTGGTTAACTTTGCTTCAAATAGCCTAAAAGCATAGGAAGTCATACAAGTTTCATAGCATGTATAAAGACAAGCATAATAAACATACATGTGCATTGTGTCTTAGGCTTCCTAGGTTTCTTTTCCTTTTTGTTTTATTTTTCCTCATGGCCGAAACCTACCATTCTATAAACTAGGTTTTAAGTGGCCTAAAGCATGGAAAACCTAAGAAAGTTTCATGGCAAAAATTACTAAGAACATCATATACAAATTTGGTTCATAAACAAGCTAGGACCCTTGTGACCTTACAAGTCATATATCATGTAACTAAATTCTCTATACCCTAATTAAGCATGAGAGCATTAAACCACTTTCATATCTTAATATCACAGAGGTCTTGAGCATGTTAAAATTTTGTTTAAGCTTTCCTAAGCTATCCATCTTAACATGGCCGAAAAATCCTAATGAAGAGTTCATGAATTTCTAGCAATATTCAACATGCAATTCTTTAAGAGAACTCTATATTCTATCATATAAACATGGTTACTTAAATTTAAAGGTCTTCCTAACCCTAAGCTCTTTTCTTGGCCGAAACATATGAGGGGATTTCCTTTGGTTCCAAATAACTTTCAAGCAAGAAAACCAATAAAAGATCTTTAGTAATTCATGGAGGGAATCTTGTACTAGTTTGGTTAAACAATGATTTCCCTAACCTCTTTAAAACATTTTTGGCCGAAATTCTAGGGTTAGGTACTCCTCTGACCAAGCATCATATAGGTATAAAAACATGAAGGAAAACCTTCCTACATAGCATAGAAAAATATCACGAAATGATGACTTGTTTAAACCTTCCTAGATTTGAAACTCTTCTTTGGCCGAATTTTCTTAAATTCTATTCTAGGTTTTCTAATCCTCATAAAATCTGAAAATCACATAAAAAGCCTTGGACCACAGGTGAGGGGAAGCTTACATCCTTTTCGCTTGTGGATCTAAGGTATGGTGATGGAAGAAGTAGCCTCTTCTTCTAGTTCCCTTCCCTTGTTCCTCTTGCTAAGTCCTCCTTGTATCTTAGGCTTTCTTAGGAGAAAACCTTGGCTTGGGGCCGAAGATGGAGGAGAGGGGGCTGGGGTTCTCGGTGATGGAGAGGGGAGAATGAGAGAAATGAGAGAAAAATTAGAATTCTTCTCTTTACTTGCTCCCTTTTATGTTAAGGAGGAAGAAGTAGCAAAATTAGTTTTTGCTTTCCTTCTCCCTTAGCCTTTTTTTTCTATTTTCTTTTTATTTTTATTTATTTATTTATCCTCATCATTCATGGTGAAATAAGGGGGAATGAATCCCCTTAATTAGCCTCTTTTATTTTCGGCAAGAGAAGAGAGAAAGAGGGAGAGAAGGAAGGAAGGAAAGTTGCCTTTCTCTTGCTCTTTTCTTGTTTTCTTTTGGCTAACTTTTACTCTCACCCTTATCATGAGTTTCCCTCCTTTGCTATCAATATCTTCTCTCTATCCCAATTGGTTTCTACTAATTAATTCTATAAATTATAATATAAGAGGTTCAAGGTTCAATCCTTGACTTCCTCTTCTTTTTATTTCCTTTTATTTCTTTTTGCTTCAACCCACTTCCTTTTATTTTTCTAAGGCAAAATCCTACATTCATATGCTTATCTTAAAAGCTTAGTGGGTGTTACAACATGGGAGACAGAAGCCAGCATGAGACAGAAGTACCCAGAATTATTCTAAGTTTGAGGACGAACTTTTTATAAGGTATGGGGGATTGTAACGCCCGAAAATTCTCAAAACTATATTAGAAATATTGTATGATTTTTCTGGAATTTTTAGATATTTTCCGAAATTTTTAGAATAGCGGAAGTAGCAAAAATAATTAGAACCGCAAAATAGCTTAGGCGGGAATCGAACCCAGGACCTCTCGGATCCGATAACTTTTAGTTAGCCTTAGTAACCAGATGAACCCAGCAGGGCCGTGCTGAAAGGAAAGGGAAATGATTTAATTTATATTAGAGTTGGGCCAAAGTACCCACTTAATATAAATAGGAAGTTTAAGTGGGGTTTGGTTTATTTTTGTTTGGTTCGGCAACTCCTCCTCCTCTCCAACCCTCACCGCTGACTCCCCTTCTCCTCTCCTTCTCTCGGCGCCAACCATAAGAACAACCTAGGGTTCCTTCCCTAAGGGCTCTAGGAGCACCTTTCGGCGACGACTCCGACACGAGGACGTTCCCCTCTGCGAGAAGAACACGTAGACGTGAGAGGATCATCGAGAAGATCGTCCCCACCGGAAAACTAGCGACTATATTCATAAGAAAACTAGCGCACGAGGTAAGAAACCCCTCACCTGCAGTATAAGTAGCTTTCGTTTGATTGCATGCCTTTAGTTTAGCTATATGCAGATTTTTCGGCACTCAGGGTGTGTTTAAACCCTCCTCGCAGATTAGGGATCTAGTTGAGCACCTCTAGATAGGCCAGACACGTTGTTCTCCTTCAGTTGGAGGCTCTAGACGTTGTCGGGTGCCTAGAGGTGGTCTCCCTATTAGAGGGGAGAGTTGGAGCACACCAAGTGTTCGATAAAAGGATTAGTGTAGCTAAATACTACCTCAGATATTTTTAACATCTCAGTTAAATGCATTAGTAGCATTTAAATCAGTATATTATCCTAGTTTCAGCTAACATGGAACTACGGTCCAATGGGTGGGCTCCCACAGTCGCCTCTAGGTTTAGATAACCTAGCTCTAGGTTCAGATAACCTAGAAATAGCAAAATAAACAATCAGTAGCTATATTCAGTATTTTATTTTCAGTGGCACTGTACAGGATCAGATATCCATTGGGCTGGGCCCCCATAGTCGGTCCCTAAGTTCAGATAACCTAGTAAACCCTACTAAATGCGGGACTTGCAAACCCGGGTCTAGCTAGGGATGCGCGCACAGCAAGTACAGTTGCCGGGCCCAAACAGCAGCATGATTACTATTTTCACTTATTATGATAATAGCTTTCAAACTTGTAATCTAGTTATGTGAATATAGTTTTAGCTCAGTTTTAGTTTCAGTTTCAGTTTAGTTCTCCTAGTTGATACTTTGAGATAGCTCCATGCTTAGATTTTATTATGCATGCCATGTTTCAGTATTTATGCCATGTAACTTCAGTATGCCATGCTTTAACAAATTCAGTGCATGTTTTTAAATAGCATTCTTTAAAAACATGTTTGCATCGTTGCATGTTTTAGTGAGGTAGTTGGTTTCTTACTAATCTTAAAGCTTACAGATACTATTTTCCCTTATACTGCAGATAAAGGTAAAGGGAAGATGGACTAGCAGAGGAAGCTGGAGGTCAATGCAGAGATGGTGTGTGTGGCAGGAACCTGGAATGAAGATCCTTAGGAAGTTTAGCAAATTAAGAACTTAGTTTCTTTTCTTAAGACACTTTTATGCATTTCTAGTGGTTTAAATGCTATGAATTAATAAACCTTGCACTATGACATGTTAGAATGCTAGTTAGTGGATATTAGAATATTTTCCATGCATTGTATAATTGTTGTGTGAGGTTTTGGCACAACTAGTCTTGAAATCGAGTTTCGTGAAATCGAAACCCGGATCGATCTACGGATCGATCGTAATGAGTAGTGCATCGGATCGGTCACCGATCGATCGCAACAGAGTTAGCGAGTAGAGTTCACCGATCGGTCACCAACCGATCGGTGAGTTAATCGATCGGTCACCGACCGATCGGTGTACTCTGGATCGATCAGACCGATCCACCGCATCGTGCGGATAACTTATGGATCGGTCACCGACCGATCCAGGTTTCTCGCGGTATCAGTGGATCGATCACTGGATCGATCCGACAGCCCAATCGATTCATGGATCGATTGAAATGCCTGATTATAGCTAGCAGGACATCCGAGAGGCATAGATTATCTTCCCTAGCATGTGTACAACTCCTAGGTACACCTAGAATGTTAAGTTCAGATTTTACAGTAATTAGTTTAATAAAATTTTAATCAATCCAGATTTTCGCAATAGAAATTTAGCACAGCATAATGTAGCGATCGGCCTTACAGCCTAGTCAGTAGAAGGCGGGTCGTTACACTATCACTACTGGGGTTGCTAGGTTAGGTTCTGTAGTGACAGTGGGAGTGTTCTGCTGATTAGCCCTTAGGGTGGCTATCTCCTGTTGCTGTTCAGCTAGTTGCTTTTGTAACTGAGCCACTACTGCTGCAAGGTCTAGGGGAGGCACTGAGCTGCTTGCCTCTTGCTGGGGCTCAGTAGCTGGTGTCTTTCTAGCTGGGTGTTCTCGTACCATTTTCTAGAGAAATAGAGGACATACATAACTAATACAATCATGTTTACATAACTACTATTATCTGGTTAGATGCTATCATATATAAACTAAACATGCTTTAGTTATCTATAAACATGAAAGCAAGAAACATAACTAAAGTGAGGAATATTCTTACTTGGAAGCTCAGGTTCAATGCTGATGTGTGTGTGTGGAAGTATGGAACTTGCTCTGATACCACTCTGTAACGCCCCGCCTCCTACTGACTAAGCTGTAAGGCCGGGGGTTACAATTACTGTGCTAAACTTCACTATAAGGTGCGGAAAACTGAATTAATTTAAAATTTCTACTAATTGCTATCAAATCTGAAATTTATATTCAAGATACACTTTTATTATTGTACATATGCTAAAGAAGGAAACTTAACTTTCTATTTGTTCAAAATCTGAAGTTAGGCACTTCTGGCTGAAATCAGACATTCCAATCGATCGACTGATCGATTGGAGTTGTCTGATCGATCCACTAATCGATTCAACTCGCTACTGTGCACGGGGTCAAAACTGGATCGATCGGCTGATCGATCCAATCTGGTCAATCGATCTAGAGATCGATTCAGAAGCTCTCTGTTCGTGGGATTAAATTCCTGATCGATCGGCTGATCGATCCATGGCCAATCGATCAGCTGATCGACTCATTAGCTATCTGTACGCAATAGATCGCGCTTCAATCGATCGGCTGATCGATGGGGGCTCCCCAATCGATCAGCTAATCGACTCACTATTCTTCTGTACGCGGGGACTTCTCCCAATCGATCGACTGATCGATTGAGGATTGCTCAATCGATCGGCTGATCGATTTGGTTTCTGATTTCCGCAGAAATCAGACCCGACCTCATACAGAATTTTCAGAAATTCAACTACAACCACCACACTATTAATGGGCATGCCATTACTCACGATTAGCTATCTACTATCATGACAAATAACCATCTAAGCATAACATAGTGTATACTCTCATGAATCAAGACACTTAACATCTAAAAGTGCAAAAAAGTAAATACTATATGAAGTACTAAGTTCTTAATTTGCTTGTTTCCCCCAAGGATCTTTATTCCAAGTTCCTGCCCACACACATCTTCATCGCATTGCCTTCAGCCTCCGCTATTCCATCTTTCCTTTACCTTTATCTGAAGTATAAGGAAAATACAACTGTAAGCTTGGGAGCTTAGTAAGAAACCATTTACCTCACAAAAACATGCATTTGCAGAAATCATGCTTTTTAAAAGATGCTATGCTGATATGCAAGCTAAGGATCATACTAGAAATGCTAAAACATGGCACATGAACATGTAAATCATGGCAATCAAGAACTAAACATAGAGTTGTCTGATATATCAATAGAAAACTGAACTGAAGCTAAGCTGAACTCACTTATCTGTTTTGTGAAGTTTGAAAACTATTTTCGTAAATATGGAAAAATACTAAACATGCTGCTGATGGACCCGGAAACTGTACTTGTTGTGCGCGCATCCCTAACTAGGCCCGAGGTAGCAAATCCCGAATCTAGTAGGGTTACTAGGTTATCTAAACCTAGGGACGACTATGAGAGCTCAACCCAAGGACAACTGAAGTCCAGTACAGTGTCACTGATAAAGTAAAATACTGTTTATAGACTGATTTATCATATCTTGCTTTTACTAGGTTATCTGAACCTAGAGCTAGGTTATCTGAACCTAGAGGCGACTATGGGAGCCCACCCATTGGACCGTAGTCCTATATCACTGAAGCAAGGCTATTTTTGCTAATTAAAATGCATCTAGGGCATTTAACTGAGCTATTAAAATGCTTACTATAGCATTTAACTATTCTAGGCATTTTATTAAGCACTTGGTGTGCTCTAATTCTGCATATGTCTAAACAGAGAATATAAATGCAAACTAAGGACATAAAAACATACAATTAGCTACTTATACTGCAGGTGAGGGGTTACTTACATCCTGCGCTAGTTTTCTTACGAATCTGATCGCTAGTTTTCCGGAGAAGAAGATCCTTTCGATGATCTTCTTACGTCTATACTTTCTTCTCGCGAAGGGGAGAGTCCTCGTGCCGGAATTGTCACCGGGAGGTGCTCCTATGGCCCTAGGGATGAAACCCTAGGTTTCTTGGACTTGGCGTGAAGAGAGGGTGTGGGAGAAAGGGTTCGGTGGTGAGAGTTTGAGGGTAAAGAGAATTGCCGATAAAAATATAACAACTCTCCACTTAATTTTCCTATTTATGTTAAGTGATTAATACACCCAAACTAAACCTTAAGTATAATTGTTCTCCTTTCCTTTTAGCACACCCCTGCTGGGGCCCTTTGGTTACTAGAGTCATCTATAAGGCGTAGAGTCTAATAGGTCTCGAGTTCAATTCCCGCTTAGGCTAGTTTACGGTTTTTATTTAATTTTGCTACTTCTGCTACTCCAAAAATTCCATAAAAATATTCTAAAATTCTAGAAAAATTATAGAATATTTCTAAAATTACTTTGAGAATTTTCGGGCATTAGAAGAAGTGAACGTGCCCGGCCGGTAATGCTTGGACAAAAATTGTTATCAAGAAATGAGTTATAAATTAAAATAACGATAATCTACTTGTAGGAAGATTAATAAATAGTAACCCTAAGGACAACGAAACAAATCTGAATGTAAACTCTGATTGAAAATACTAATTCAAACCTTCAATAATGAAACCAAATCAACTACAATCAACATAACGTCATATAAATTTCTGGGTACTCAACAAGTAAGTGTTGGGATACATACTAAAAGCCTAGATTTTTATATGAACATAAGAATCACATTGGTCAAATGTCTATATTTATGTTAAATACAGTTATCCATTTAATTTATATTGTAGATAACATGGTTGTGGTGCCATACAGAAGATCATATTATTAGTTCCTTATAAATTATAAATAGCAGCTCACAACCAAGATGGATTAGGACAAAACATTGGAATGATTGTAGTGTAATTTGGTATTAGTTTATCTTGACTATAAAGTTACACTAGTACACTATGTGTGTATTGAGCAGGACCATTTGAGGTTATTTTTTTATACTGACTGCATAAAAGAACCAAACTTCTATTATTATGGATGTGCGTACTCTTAATCCCAATATAATAACAAGCATATAGACTTAGTATTTATTTCTTTAATTTATCAATGGGTGAGATTTAGTTCATTAAATCAATAGGCCCAATGAGTTGGAAAATGATATTATTTATATGGTGTGTTGTTGATTATAGAAGGAAACTGTGTCCTAGTAATCTAGGTTGATGATGTCCCCTTGAGGAGGTCATAAGGATTGTCATGTAAACCCTGCAGATGGACTTAGTCTGACATGACAATGAAGTTGAGTGGTACTACTCTTGGAGCTAGATATTAATTAAGTGAGTTGTCAGTAACTCATTTAATTAGTTGGCATTCGATATCTTAAACACAGGGATATTAATGCACTCATAATAAGAAGGAGCCCATAATGTAATTTGAGATTGGTGCGGTAGTTCAATAATAACTCTTTAGTGGTATGAGTTATTATTGATGAACTTGAGTTGGATGTTCGGGGTGAACACAGGAAGCTCAAGCTCATCAGGAGATCAAAATCAATTTTTCCTCTCTGTCCCTGTTATAGTCTCTATAAAACCTTGTATCCACCTTAAGCCCATCTTCTAGTGCATGTTGTGGCCAGCCAAGCACATCTTGGTGTCCAAGATGTGGCCGGCCAAGCCCTTCATGGAGCCCAAGTAGGGGTCGACCAAGCCATGCTTGGTGACCAGGCATGGGGCTGGCCAAAGTAAAAGGAAAAGGAAGTTTTTGATTAAAAACAAATTTTTTTTAAAATATTTCCTTATTTGTAGTTATCTACAATGGTTAAAAGAGAGATTTTATTTTTATTAAAATCTTTCCTTTTTGTAGTTATCTACAATGGTTGAAAGAAAGATTTTAATTTTGTTTAAAACTTTCCTTTTATAGTCATCTACTAAGGGAATTTAAAAGAGAGATTTTAATCTTTCCTTTTATAGCCATCCACATGGTTTTAAAAGAGAGTTTTAAATTTTAAAATCTTTCCTTAAAAGAGAGATTTTAATTTTTGATAAAACTTTCCCTTTTTGTAACAATGATTTAAAAGAGAAGTTATAATTTTAATCTTTCCTTTTTTGTAGATGTCTACATGATTTAAAAGAGAGATATTAATTTTAAAACTTTCCTTTATTGTCATGTACAATAGGAAATTTAGAAAAGAAAGATTTTAATTGTTGTTAAAATTTTCTTTTTTAAGGGGAGGCTATAAATAAGGAAGTTTTAATTATGTTTAAAACTTTCCCTTTTTGCCATGACCAAGGATTATAAAAGAGAAGGAGAAGGGTGCCTCATGAGACACATAACCTAGGCTTTCTCCTCTTCTGTTCCCTTGGTGGCCGACCCCCCTTCCCTTCCCTTCTCCCCTTGTTTTCCTTCCTTGAGGGTCGGTGGCTTGCTTGGAGGAAAGGAAACATAAAGGCCAGAGGCATCAAGCATTGGAGATCTCTTGGTGGTCGGATTGCTTGAAGAAGAAGAGAAGGAAATTTCCTATTTTGGCATTCCTTGGTGGCTCGAGAGTCTTAGAGGAGAAGAAGTGGTTCGGGTGGATTCCATCTTGGTAGATCATTGCCTACACAACATCCAAGTGTTAGTTACAGCCCTAGACCCAATCATATGATGATTGTTGTATGGACTTGATGTATCATATTCCTATATACTTATAAAGGCATTTCTTTATGTTTATTATACTTACTTGTATTGGTGCCAAATAACTAAGTATAATAGCGTCCTTGAGTAGAAGGTTCTTATCTATATCAATCGATTAGTTGAATCGATAGTGAGATGATATAGAGAATACTACTCTTAATCATTCCTAGTCAAGTATTAACATTCAGGGACAATGTTAATGCGATGAGACTAGCATGTAGGTCAACTCGATGACTTGATCTCACAAGTCATGGATATAGAGATATCAAGTTGACACATGGGTATGTATTGGAGAATGTATACTGAATGACCCGCCATGAGAAAGTATCATGGATCGTTATATGAGTGTCATATACTTTCTCATGTGACTATTAGTATGACTATCAATCCTTGGACCTGAAGTCACCATGGTTCCCTACATAAGGAGTTGTATACTTTGGCTTCGTCAAATGTCACCCGTAACTGGGTGGACTATAAAGGAGATTACTGGGTATGTAACAAATTATGTGGAGGGATGTGACTGATATAGATAGGATCTATCCCTCTTATATGATGGGAGTGACATCATGATTCTTGATAGAGTGAGACCACTACGTGCATGGCCATGCCCAAATGAGTCAATATGAGATATTGAGCTCATTTGATTGGAGTGAGTCTACTTAGAGTTCAAGATATAGATTGATTAGAGGATAACACGGTCTATGCCTCAATTGATCGATTTAGATGTTAAGGATAGAAGAACATTGTCACATATCGCGAGAGTCACAATTAGTATTCACAAAGATTATGTTGGATCTCAACATTCTTGTAACTTGGGTAGCAATGATGTATTGCGAGATGCCGCTCATTGCTTATGTTTCTAAATAGGATTAGAAACATTGCCAACGTTGCAAGAACCTATTGGGTCACACACAAAGAACAAGTGGATGGAGATTAGGTTCATATGATGAACCAATTGGATTAGGTTCATGTGATGCACCAAAGATTGGATTAGGATTAATTCAAATTAGACTTATTGAGTTAGACTCAATTAAATTCAATTGTTGAATGAGTCTAATTTAAAGTTGATTCATTGAGTCAATTTATATTAATGAATTAAGATTCATTAAATTGAAATTGACTTGAATCAAAGGTTGGATTTAATTCAACAAGGAAGAGAAGTGGTCAATTTTGACTTGACCAAAATGGAAGTTGAAACATCAAGTTTGACTTGACCAAATGCCACTTGATGAAGGTTGACTCATTCTACATGGCATGACTATCCAATACATCCTTGCCACATCATCTCCACATCATCTAGGGAGAGCAAGAGGCATGGAATGCCAAGAGCTAAAGACCCTTGGCATTCCATGTGTGGCCGGCCAAAAATAAATAAGAGATTCATTGGCATTGATTTGGGTGTGATGAATGTCTTCTTCCTCCTTAGCTCTTTCTTGTTCCCCATCTTCTCTTGGCTGAGAGTTCCAAGCAAGAAAGGTGAAGGTGAGTGAGTTTAATTCAAAGAGAAAGGGTAAGTGAAAGTCACATAGAGGGCTTTAGAGAAGTGTATGAGATTTATTCTCTCTTCTTCATTTTTCCTTTCTTCTTCCAATCCCATCTGAGAGCCCTTGGGAGTGCTAGCACACTTGTGATGCTCTTTTCTCCATCTAGAGGGTTTGAGAATCACTTCTTGTTCGTGTGGATACTACTAGAGGTGTGTATGCTTGAACACACTTGAGATCCGAAGGACCTTGGACGAGCAGGATTTGCGAAGGGCTTCGCTTCAAAGGTATACTCCTTTTCATGTAGATCTAAAGTAGATCTAGAGTAGAAAACTATGTACATGAAATTTTTGTCTTCACACGGATCTAGTGGCTAAGAACTTCGAGGTTTCTGTAACGCAAAAAGCGGTTTTTGCGGCTCGAAAGTTTCTACAGTGGTATCAAAGCCACGTGCGAAGCATGTACAAGTTTGTATTTTAATTTTATGAAAATATTTCATATCTGTAAGTTTCAGTAGGTTTTCTATTTTTATAGATTTTGTGAGTATTTTTCTCGTAGAAGCGAAGCAACAAGTGCTTGGACACTTGTAAGCTTCGACTACCGAGAAAAACCTTCCGAAACGGCAGGGTCTCGCCCAAATTATTTTGGGACAGCGGCTTAATGCGCTGTTAGATCAAGATGGGACACTCACGATATTTATTTCACGAGAAGGGTGCTGCCCCTAACCCCGCAAGGGGCATTATCCCACGATCGCGCCCGAAAAATCGCTAAACGGGACCGCCGGGAAGTTGTGACTCATAAAATCGATAAAATCAGTAGTAAAATTATAGAAATTTATGTAAAATACATAATTTAGAATTATGTGTGATTTTGTGATGGTCATGACCCAAAAACCCCAATATGATTGGTTAAAATGTGTTGTAATTCATAATATGGCCTGCGCGCTATTTTTGTGTGTTGTGCGTGTTGTATATGTTATATGCGACCTGCGTGTCGTGCCTCTCTTTTATATTCTTATTGTAAATAGATTTTAGACTCGAATGTAACTCGAGTTTCACATTTGTAATGTACAAAATGAAGCGGTGGAAGGTCCACTCAAGAAGGAGTTACGAGGAGGGTTATTTCAACACATGGCGGTCAAAGGGAGGCACTTGAAGAAGTCGTTGACCCTAGGTTGACCGTCTGATCTTTTCATTGGATTGAAAAGATTGTAGTAGGGCCATGACCTCATCACAAAATAATTAATTATCTATCATTGCTTGTGTATGTGATGCATGATAATGTAGGGTAATTAGTGCCTTGATACGTATAAGATACGAATCCACGATTAGATTAGATCTTAATCAAGTCAACTCGATATGCCTACCAAGTTTTGATACCCATCACTAACTCGATCATTTGTTGTTGTTGAATCTACCAAAACAGAGCAACACATATTATCTTGGTAGGGTGCGGAGGGACAACCTTGGTCCCGCCTATCAAAGCTTGGGTGAGTACAAACTCAATTAGATTGAGCATAACTAGTTAACTCAATTGGATCGGGTAAAACTATAGGCATTTTCCAACGGTTGGACGATAGGATAAAAATCACATTTATACTAAATCTTAGGCGATTTAGCCAAAGCTAACTCAAGTTTTAATATAAATGAGATTTTTGATCCTATAAACAAGAGTTGCATAGAGATGTAATTGATAATTCGTTATCTACCGATCATACTAAGTCTTGGGCGATTTAGCCAAAGCTAACTCAAGTCATAGTATGATGTGGATCTTGTCCCACGAAAATTATAGTGAATTGGTATGAATCTAGTAGTATGGTTTGACCATATCCATGACTTGATTCTACAAAAGCTCTATAATTCAGTGGGAGCATCATTTAGTTAAAGGCCTAATTAAATGATAAATGGAATATGATATTTACTTTCTGTATTATTTCTATTGTAGATTGTCATGTCGACAAACACGAACACCTTCTCCCTGCGTTCTGTCCTTGATAAGGATAAGCTCAATGGAGCTAATTTCTTGGACTGATACAGGAATCTGAGAATCATTCTCACTCAAGAAAGAAAATTGTACGTCCTGGAGCAGCCCATTCCCAAGGCACCTCCTGCCACTGCCACGTGAGCTGACCGAGATGCTTTTAAGAAGCATCAAGATGACGCATTAGATGTTTCATGCCTCATGCTCACAACCATGAACTTTGAGCTTCAGAAGCAACATGAGTTGATAACTGTTTATGATATGGTTGAACATCTTCATCAACTATATCAAGGACAAATGAGGCATGAGAGATTCGAGATCTCCAAGGCACTGTTTCAGTGCAAGATGCAAGATGTGTTGGTTAGTCCTAGGAAAATCATACTGGTTCCATTGTACAAAAATTTTGTACAAGTGTCAAACCTTTCCTTAAATAACCTATTGTGTTATTTAGAAGTTAAATTAGGAATCGCAGACGGAACTTAACATCATTGATTCCAAATTTAACTTATATGTTCTTAATGGTTTAGATTTGAATCACAAGCGGAACTTAACACTATTGATTCAAATCCACCTATGTTATTAATTCCATTAAATATTAATTTCTAAAATTAGCTTCCAGGACTGCATGGTGAGGCATATGGCCTTCTTGGATATGGGAGCAACCACCATCGCCTAAACAAAGCCTTTTAAGGAAAGCTAATATTTAATTTCCTTAAATAACTCTAGGTTAACCAAAAAGAACAATCAAATCACAAATTCGAAAACAAAGAAAACACAAATTCGAAACAAATCTGAAAACTCTAGAATCATATGTCTCTTGTGTTTGGTATTTCCAAAAATAACTATACAAAGAAAACTAGTATGATGCGGAAAACAATTACTAGTTATACCTTTCTTTGTAAGCAAATAACCTCTTGATCTTCTACCGTATTCCTCTTCTTATCCCGGACGTTGTGTGGGCAACGATCTACTGAGATGAGAATCCACCTAAACCACCTTCTTCTCCAAGTAAGATTCGGCCACCACAATAACTCCATGAAAGGATGAAGTTCGGCCACCACCAAGCTCCAAGGGATGCTAGGAAACAAAGCCTCCTTCTTTTTCTTCTTCCTCAAGTAACATCCGGCCACCAACCAAGCTCCTAGAGAAGTTGTCGCTGGCCACAAGAAGAAGAGAAGAGGGAAAAGCTAGGGCCGGCCACCAAGGAGGAAAAGAGAGGAAGAATAGAATAGAGTCGTTAGCCATGAAAGCACCTCTACCCTCTCTTTTATAATCCTTGGTCTTGGCAAATAAGGAAATTTAAATAAAAAACTTTCTTAATTCTTTTGCCATGAAAAGGAAATTTTATTTAATTAAAAATAATTTTTTCTTCTCACATTACATGGCCGGCCACATTAAAGCTATAAACAAGGAGAGTTTTAATTAATTAAAACTTCCTAATTTGTCTTCGGAAATTTATAAAAAATTTCTCCAATAATTTTTCCCTTCATGGTGGTTTGTAAAAAGGAAATTTTATAAATTAAAATCTTTCTTTTAAATATGTGAATAATTTCCAAAGAGGAAAGTTATCTTTAAAAATTAAAATCTCCTTTTAATCTACAAATAAGGAAAGATATCAAATCTTTTTTTAATTTTTTGTAGAAAATTATAAAAGGGAATATTTATTTTTTTAAATTCTCTTTTAAATCATGAACATGGTTAAAAAGGAAAGTTTTTTCAAAATTAAAATCTACCTTTCAATCTACAAATAAGGAAAGATTTCAAATCTTTTCTTAATCTTTTGTAGAAAGCAATAAAAGGAAAGATTTAAATTTTAAACTCTCTTTTAAAACCATGGAATCCACATAAGAAAAAATTTAAAAAATAAAATTACTTTTTATTTTAATAGGGTCGGCCACCTAAGCTTGGGTTCAAGCTAGGGTCGGCCACCTCATGAACCCATGAACCATGCCTTTGGCCGGCCCTAGCTTGGACTCCAAGCTAGCTTGGCCGACCCCTATAGGATGGGTAAGAAGGTGGGTATAGGTGGGTATAGTACTCTATAATTAAGAGGCTACGATAGGGACCGAGAGGAGGAATTGGTTTTGGTCTCCCGATGAAATTAAGCATCTCGTGTTCGCCCCGAACACATAACATAATTTCATCAATAATAATTCATTCTACTAAAGAACTATTATTGAACTACCGCACCAATCCTAAATTACATTTTGGGCTCCTTCTTATTATGAGTGTGTTAGTCTCCCTGTGTTTAAGATATCGAATGTCCATTAATTAAATAAGTTACTGACAACTCACTTAATTAATATCTAGTTCCAAGAGTAGTACCACTCAACCTTATCGTCATGTCAGACTAAGTCCACCTGCAGGGTTTAACATGACAATTCTTATGAGCTCCTCTTGGGGACATTATCAACCTAGATCACTAGGATACAGTTTTCTTCTATAATCAACAACACACACTATAAGTGATATCATTTCCCAACTTATCGGGCTTATTGATTTATCGAACTAAATCTCAGATAAATTAAAGAAATAAATATCAAATATATATACTTGTTATTATATTAGGATTAAGAGCACACACTTCCATAATAACTGAGGTCTTTGTTCCTTTATAAAGTCAGTATAAAAAGAAACGACCTCTAATGGTCCTACTAAATACACTCTAAGTGTACTAGTGTAATTATATAGTTAAGATAAACTAATACCTAATTACACTACGACCTTCCAATGGTTTGTTCCTTTTCATCTTGGTCGTGAGCTACTGTTTATAATTTATAAAGAACTGATAACACGATCTCCTGTGTGTGACACCACACACCATGTTATCTACAATATAAATTTATTGAACGACTACACTCAGTATATATAAATGTAGACACTTGACCAATGTGATTCTTATTTCTAAATAAATGTTTATACAAATAGCTAGGCTTTTAGTATACACTCTAATAATCTCCCACTTATACTAAAAGACTATGCTGCCATATCTGCTACCATACATCTGATCTCCATCCCTTCAACATGCCCATCACAAGCTCTTGCTTTAAGGGCCTTAGTGAAAAGATCTCATAGGTTATCATCTGATGCAATCTAGGCGGCAACAACTTCTCCTCGTTATACGATGTCTCGTATTGGGTGGTACCTGCGTTTTATTGTGTTTACTTGCCTTATGGACTCATGGTTTCTTCGAATTTTCTACTGCTCCACTATTATTACAATAAATTGTAATAATCTTTGGACAAACCAGAAATCATATCTAAGTCCATCTTGAGGTTACTTAGTCATTCAGCTTCTATGGCTGCCTCTGAGGCTGCCACATACTCAACTTCCATAGTGGAGTCTGAAAAGCACCTATGCTTAACACTCCTCCATGGCTTTACCTCCTACAGTAAACACAAAACCCCGAGGTTGACTTACTATTGTCCCTATTCGATTGGAAGTCAAAATCCGTGCAACCTACAGGGACCAAATAATCTGCCTTGTAAACTAGCATATAATCTCTAGTGCCTCTAAGGTACTTCAATATATGCTTTACCGCAGTCCAATGTCCTTGTCCAGGGTTACTTAGATATCTGCTAACTATGCCCTCGGTAAAACAGATTTCTGATCTCGTGCATATCATACATTAGGCTTCCGACAGCCGAAGTATAAGGAACTACCTTCATTTCCTCTATCTCCTTTGATGTCATCGGAGACATCTCTTTAGATAAAGCTACTCCATGCTGAAAAGGTAAGAAAGCTTTCTTGGAATTTTGCATGCTTAAAACGAGCAAGGATTGTTTCGATATATGAAGCTTGAGATAAGTAAAATATTCTTTTCTTGCGATCCCTTATTACTTTGATCCCAAGAATATATGCATTCTCCCAAGTCCTTTATATCTAATTGTTTGGACAACCATACCCTTACTTCTGACAACATTTTGATATTGTTTCCAACTATCAAAAATATTATCTACGTATAGTACAAGAAATACCACCATGTTTCCATCACACTCTATGTATACACAAGACTCATTCGGTTATTAAATAAATCCATAGGTCTGGACTACTTTATTAAACCAGATATTCCAAGACTTTGAAGCTTTACTTCAGTCCATAGACTGATTGAGCTTACACACAAGATGCTCTTTGCAATGAACCCTTCTAGTTGCTTTATATGGATGTTTTCTTCAAGACTTCCATTAAGGAAAGCTGTCTTGACATCCACTTGCTAAATCTCATAGATAAAAGAATCCGGATAGACTTAAGCATGGCTATCGGTAAAAAAGTTTCCTTTTTCAACAAGCCTTGCTTTGAAAGTTTCTACCTTCCTGTCTATCCCTCTTTTCCTATTGTAGATTTATTTTCACCCAATGGCTTTTACACCATTTGGTGATTTTATAAGCACCTAGACTCTATTAGAATACATATATTCTAATTCTGTATTCTTTGCAAAGATGCTGCATCTTTATCTTGGAGTGCTTCGTCATATGTCCGGAAATCAGGTTCATGTCCACCAGGGATCGAGTCCAAAGGCTCTCTCAAAACATGAATCTTTTAGGTTGTCTAACAACTCTCCCACTACGATGAGGCACTTTCTGCAATTGTGTATCATTTGTGATACGTGTTGCAGTTTCTTATGATCTTTCATCTTGTATAGTTGGTACTAAGTTAGACATGTCCTTTAATTTCTTTAAGAACAATTTTTACTCATGGTCTTGTGGTTCATAGTATAGTCCTTTTCTAAAATCGGGCATTGGTGCCAACAATGACCTTCTGATTTTAATGATTATAAACCTCTTTTCATTTTTCTAGGATAACTCACAAACAAGTGAACTCATGTCCAACTTATCAGTGTCTCTCACGTGCTAGACCACCCAAATCCGAATATGCTTCAGACTAGGCTTACGCCCATTTTGAAATTCTGTGGGAGTAGAGAGTTCTGACTTAGAAGGTACTATGTTCACTTCCGTTTCCAGTGTATATCCTTAAAATGAATTTGGTAATTTTCTGAATAACTCATCATCGATCTAATTATTCCATAAGAGTCTTATACCTTCTTTCTACTACACCATTCTGTTGGGGTGTACCAGATGCAGTTAGTTGGGATTGAATCCCAACTTCTGATAAGTGACTCCTAAACTCTCCTAAGAGGTATTTGTTACTACGATTTTACCGTAGTGTCTTGATACTTTTACTTTGACGTTACTCCACATCAGCCTAGTACTCTCTGAACTAATCAAAGCACTTAGACTTGTGGTGCGTCAAGTAAATGTATCCTTATCTTGAATAATCGTCTATAAAAGAGACGAAATATTCGAACCAACCTCTTTCCTAGATAGTTAAAGGTCTACACAAATCATAATGTACCAATTCCATCATATTTTTGGTTCTATACCCCTTAGACTTAAAAGCTTCTTGGTTATTTTTCCTTCCAAATAAGACTCGCAGGTTGGAAAGATTTCCACTACCAATGAACCCAAGAGTTCATTGGTTATTATCCTTTGAATCCTACTCAAGTTAATATAACCTAGCCTTAGATGCCAAAATATGATTGGTTCATTTCCGAAGGTTGCTTTCTCTTATTAAAGTTAGAAGATGTGTTATTAATTTCCATTTATTGCATCGTGGAAGTTATTGGATTATAAATTGTCAACCAACATATCAGAACAGATAACTTCCCTATTTTTCTTGATAACAAGTTTGTTATCAAGAATGTCTATTCTTTGATAGTTTAGAAATCGAAATCAAGTTCTTTCTAAACTTGGTATGTAAAGACAATTTCTGAAAATCCATATTTTATTCCTATCAGAGGATAAGCATCTCCCACTGCAACAACTGCTACTTTTGCAGTAGTGCCCATGTAGACGGTGTTTTCCTTTTCATATAGCTGTCAGGTTTCCTGGAACCTTGCAATGAATTGCAGACATGATTAGTGGCATCTGTATCTACACTCCAGGTACTGGTAGATAACACCACTAAACATGTTTCAACAACTAATAAATTAAATACACCTATATTGTTCTCAGTTCTAAGAGGATAGTCTACCTTAATGTCCAAGTCCTATTTCCAATCATTATAATGGGACTACTAAGTATTTTCTATAGTATAACAACTAGGGGATTGACTAACATTTGAAAAACTTAAGAATCACAAAAATATTTGGTCAAGACCAACATCTCAAAATCCCCGTGAATTTTGTATGCCACGATAGTGTGGACGTATACAAATTCAAAAAGGAGATTTTATCCATTAATTTTATTAACTTGTCAACTTATGACAAATAAAATTAATAGTTGGTCTGTTGATGTGCGTAGATTATATACTCTTTTATGCATGTTTTTACGCACATTTACATACTTTAAGCATGCTTGATCTATGCATTTTTATACTTCCAGCTTTCCTTTTAGCATATTTACTCTTTTGGTTCGGAGATCTGCTTTTTGTACATTTTCTGTACACAGGAGTCGAAATTGGTGAAGATTATGGGTCCTCGGGCAAGCTTGGAAGGAATTGAAGGAAGAGAGCATCAGGCCGTGTACCACACACGGCCGTGTTGTTTTAACAGGAAGGGAAGAGGACATGGCCGTGTGAATCTCACACGGCCGTGTCTTGATTTGAAGAAATTAGAGCAGATGCCTTACATGGCCGTGTAGATCTACCAGAGGCCAAGCCGGTGGTGGCCGTGTGCACCACTGCCGTGTAGCATTTCTAGAGAGCAGAAGGGCCTAGGCATCACACGGCCGTATAGCATTTCCAGAGCGAAGGTCCCGCCGTGAGTCACACTGCAGCTGGCGGAGAAGGAATGGACATGGCCGTGAATCTCACACGTGTCATGTGTGGCGCCCGATTTCCTGCTCTATTTAAACCCTCCTTCATGAATTGAAAACGGATCTCTCCCCCCTTTGGGAGAAGGTAAGATTTGGTGGTATCCTCCCATTCTTGGGAGGATTTCTGGGCGATTCGAGGGGAGTTCTTGATGATTTCGACTCCGGAGCGAGGATTGGACCCGAAGACGAGGCTTCTTCGTAGATAAGTCTTCTCTTTTCCCCTTTTCTTGGTTTCTTGGATTGGGGATTTAAGAAATGCTTGTAATCTTTATTTCTTCGGGTATTCTTCCTCGATTCATGGAGTAGATCTTGTATTCTAGGATTAAGGGAGTATTTGTATGATGGATTGATGTAATCTCTTATGGATTTGCCATTTTCTTGTTTCAATGACATTGTCTTGCTTGTATCAATTAGATCTTGAATGATTAATGGTGATTTGTGCTTAATTCTTATTCTTGATTGATTGTTTGGATTTCTTGTGGACTTTGTAAAGATAAACTCTCACTCGATCATCCGAGGGATCCACGTGACAGGTACAAGCCCGTGTAAGGACGTTTGAGAGATAATCTTGAAGAGGAAATAGGAACATTTAAGAGAGTAGGATGGATCTTATGCTTAGTTTCTTGTATCCTGATAGGTTAATAAGTTGTGGGCTTCTATGTTGATATCCGAGGAAGGCATAGTAATAGGTGCGCTTCTGTGTAAGGACAACGTAGGTTCACGTCTAATTGATCATATTTAGATACATTTCTCAGTCCTTAGCCGGTTATCTATTGCAAGAGAGAACCGACAACTTTCTACAAGTGTTTGGCAATTGAGGGATAAGAATTGGTGAACCATTTACATTCGAGAAATCTTACAAAGAAACCGAAACTCCTAGAATCTCCCTTTATCATAACCCAAAACACTAAACTCTTGTTTGTTGATCTTTAATATTAGATTTGTTTACTTTTACTTTGCATTTGAAACAATTGGATAGTTGTTTAGCTAATTCGCATTGATACATTTCTAGTGCTTATTCCAGTCCCTGTGGATACGATAATCTTTTATATTACTTGCGACATTTCCGTACACTTGCGGTGTGCAACAAGTTTTTGGCGCCGTTGCCGGGGACTGCGCTGTAACATTAGGAATTATCAATTGAGTTAGACTAAACATAACTTTTCTTTCTTTCTTTACATTTTCATAGTTGTAACTAATTTTTTTTTTTTTTTTAGAATTATGTTTCTATAAGCCTTTCTTTTCTTGAATAACATTCTTGACAATTCTTTTTGTTGCAATTCTAATTCTAATTCTAACTTTGCATTCTTGATTTCTAGCACTCTAATCTAACTTTTCTCTGTTTTCTCTTTTGATCTAGTTTCTTTCTTCTTTTCTTTTGTAAACATATCTTGCAATCTTTAGCATATTAATTATTCTAGACATTTTTCTTTTTCCTTTCATCTTTTCTTTCTTGTTTTCATTATGCACTTTCTTTCATGCAATTTAAATTCTGCATTTTCTTTCTTGCTTTTCATTATGCATTTTATTTCTTGTCTTTAATTCTGCATTTTTAGTTTTGCTTGTAATTTTTTTTAGATATCTTGAGCACTAACATGTCAAGCAGGGCTTCAAGAGAATTTTTCAGACCCATGAGCGTAAGATCTTCCATTGATGAATATTATGGTTCAGAAGATAATCAATTTGAGTTTCTTTGTGGAGTGTGTGGTAGCACATCTCATCCAGCTGCTATTTGCCATTTTTTTTCAAAAGACTGCTATAACTCCGGAACTTCAGTGTTTGGTTCAACCTCAATATCAAGATACATATGAGCAAGTTCCTGATACTTATGGCTATGACTGGGAAGATCATCAAATTCAGTACCTTCAACCCCAGCTAATTTCAGAGCAGAGTGAGTAGTCATTATTCCAGCAGTAGATCTCTGACCCTCCTCAACATTATAATCACTTTTGGATGAATCAACAAAGTTTGGACTACAACTACATACAAAATGTTGAGTATACTTCCCAAGTAAATCAGGGTTTGTCAAAATTTCAGGATGATTCTTCATTAGATGGACCCCATCGTTCACAATTTGATGAGCCAATTATTTGGGAGGACTCCCAAAACTCAAATACTCTTGCTCCCAATCAGATGAAGACCACAACACAAGATTCTGAAGAGCTAATGGTACAACGGGGAATCTTAGCTTTACGACTACTACAAAATTCCAATAAAGTTGTTGATTCCTCTATTGATGATATTGATGTTAGTGGACTCTTCACTACTTATGATGATGATGTGGTGGATAAAAGTGTAGGGACATGTACTATGGAGGATATGTCCCAAGGATCACCTCCTTTGGTCTAACAATCAACTGATACTATGGAATGTGTAAGAATAGAATTGGTTGATGATAATTGTGTAGGGACTTATGCAATGGAAGCAAAGTGCCAAGAATCACCATTTTCAGAAGCACCACCATTTGAGTCTGAGCTAGAGACACTATATAATTCTGAAGAAGTCACATCCCATTGTTTAGAACTTTCAGGTACATCTCAACAATGCAAGGTTAGTATTCTTAGTGATCTTTTAGAAAATTTCATAGATGTACCTGTAATTGATTTTGTTGGATGTGGTTCATTTTTTGATACATACTCAATTCATACTAATATGGTTCTAGTTCCTTCTTATAAAACATGCTTGTGGGAGGTTTGTTTTTCTTTTTGGTGTGAAGGTTTTCAAGAAGCCAATAATTGGAAGCTCATACTGAACCGTCTTCGACCACCTGAAAGAACTTTAAAGAAGGCAAAGATGGAGAGGGCGATATTTCACTTTTTAACTCCAATATTGAAAGCTCCCTCCATTATAAGAACCCTTGGTAAGAAGGTTCTAAAATATCTTACCCCTCCAAGAGAGAGATTTCGATGAATCTAATGAGGTGGTCGAGCTAATGACCTTAAACAAGCGCTTCTTGGGAGGCAACCCAAGGGTTCTTTTAGTTAGTTTTGATTTGTATTTTAATTTCTTTTAGTTTGATGCATTCTTTTGATTTTGTTTTCAGGTTAGGTGCAAAACAGAGCCCGGCCGTGTGCTATACACGGCCAGGCAAAGGTTGCAGAGAAGGGAAGTGCTTGGGTCGTGTCATCCAGACACGGCCGTGTAGGATCTCCCGAGGAGAAAAAGGTCTAGGCCGTGTCTCAAACACGGCCGTGTAAAGAATCCCGAGAAGAAGGATGGAGAGGCCGTGTCTCAGTCACGGTCGTGTAAAGAATCCCGAGAAGAAAGATGGATAGACCGTGTCCCAAACACGGCCGTGCGAAGAATCCAGAGAAGGAAGAGGGGGAGGCCGTGTGGATCTGCACGGCCCGTGTAGGAGAGTTATTAAAGTCCTCTTTCTACCTTACACGGCCAGATCTTGGCCGTGTTCCGCACACCCCCAACTCTCCAAAACATATCTTTCTCTCCCAATCTCTTAAAAACTTCTCTCTAATCTCTCAAGATCTCTTAGATCCGGATTCTCCTCCTCTCTAAGACTTGGACTTTTTGATCTCCTAACCTAAGATCTTTGCTCTTTGAAGTTTTGTTCTTTGAATTCCATTTTTTCCAACCCTAGATAATTCTTCCCGTATTTAAACTCATCAAGATGTCCAATATTTTGAAGAAACTTCGCAAAGGAGGTGGTGGATCCAGTGGAGACAAAGAGAAGGAGCCATCAAGGGACAAAGGAAAACAACCAGTGAAGGGCAAAGACAAAAGGACTTCACGCAACGAAGGTAATGACAATGAATTCAATATTGTGTTTAGAAATGATGATCAAGTAACTAGATTTACAATTCTTGTCAATAGAAAGATAGTTTGTACTAGATATATGGACCCAACTGTTCTTGATATGCTTGGAATTAGGGAAGATGTAGATTTGATGATTGGGTTTTTGGATTGGAGTGATATTATATACACACATTTGCCTACATATCCTCGTCTTGTTTTGGAATTTTTAAGTTCATTAGATGTCCATTTTACTAATGAAGATGATTATTTTGGAAAAATCTCATTTAGACTAATGAATAAAGAATTTCTATGGGCATTTAGTGATTTTAATTCTTGTTTTGGATTAACCACCGGTAGCCCTCGTAGGTTTGATCCAAGGTTTAATTGGAATCATTTTTGGAATGCAATAACTGGGTTAGATCAACCTTATGAGCCTTCAAGAGCTAAGGCCTCCCATATGCAAAACCCCATCTTTAGGTATTTACATAGAGTCATGGGTAAAACTATTTTTGGTAGGGGAGAGAGTGATGGGGTGGTCAAAAAGATAGAGCTTTATGCTTTATGGGCTATGCTTTATAAGGTTGAATTTGATTCTGGTTTTCATTTTGTTCAAACCTTATTAAGATCTGCTAGGGCATCATCGGGATCAATTGTTTTTGGTGGTTTGATTACCCGAATAGCTTATAATTTAAATCTTGATGTTGATGGGTTGGAAATAATTCATGGTAATGACATGATTGACATTGATGCATGTCTTGCTATGAAAATGATCGTTCGGGATGAGAATGGTTTCACGTTTCCTAGGAGAAGTAGTTCTCCTTTACCCCTTCCTTTTCCTGAACGAACTACTATTCGTAACCCGGCTAATTGGGTAATTTCTGAGTTAGATTTTGAGGATAACCCTTCTGTACCTGGAAACACTGAGCCACGTCATGAGCCCTCGTCATATGAACACCCGCAGCCTTCTAGTTTTATGGAGCCCGCTAGGCATTCTTTTGCATATGGCACGGGATCTTCTAGGTTTGATTTTTCAGATTTTCGTACGTCTCTAGAATCACTTCATGAGAAGCAAGATTCCCAACGAAAAATGTTGGAGGGGCGCTTCTCTTTTTCTGATGATCAGTTTAGGGAGGTACAAAATCATTTTCAGTTTATGAGGAATTTTCAAGGTCAAGTGGCTGAGTTTGTGCAGGATTATGATACTGATCAGGCTAGGATGAGAGATTTTATGCAGAGCATGATGCTTACTAGCCAACAAGTAGATGCTTTATATGAGTATCATAGATCCTTGGGTGAGATTCCAGGTTTTCCTAGTTTTCCTATTGGCCAACCACGTCGTAGACCTCCTTTCCCTCGTCCACCTCCACCTCCTCCACCATATTGATTTCATCGGGACGATGAAAAGTTTAAGTCTGGGGGGGTGTCATGTACTGTCATGGTTTGGTTTTCAGTTTTTAGTTTTTGTTAGTTTTTCATGTTGGTTCTTATTTTCATTGCTTGTTGCTTTATTTTGCTGGCTTTTGAAATAATCATGGCAAAAAATTTTTTGAGAACATCAAATCTTCGCTTATATGCTTTCTTGGATTCAAGTGAAATGTTAGCACGATTATTGTCTTGATTCATGATGTTCGAATGATGCTAGTAGTAAACTTTGTGTAGTTCTTTTTTTCTATCTTGGGAAGCATTAATAAGCTAAGAATCTTATGGTGATGAGTTTTAGTTTTGGTTCAACCTTAAGGATTTTATCTTCACTACACTTGTGCTTGATGCTTGAATAGTTGATGTCATTGAAATAGTCATGATTCATCTTGTTTGCTTAGTACTTGGTTTCCATGGTGATTTCTCAACTTTCATTTTGGTTACTAGATGAGGCTCAAATCATTAAATCTCATTTGGAAAAATCAAAATATCCCAACATGTGTGCTAAAAGTACATTTGTGAATAAGTTTTGCACAATGCAAACACTTATAAAAAAAAATAAGGGATATAAAAAATAGTTGTCATGAGTGGAATCTAGCAAGTCACCCCTTTGAGACCGAGTTAGGTTACTGGGAAAATGACTGCCTAGCTTCCCTTGAGATTAAGCACACCTTTGAGACCTTGGGTTAGTTGAGAAATATGAACCAAGTGAATGGTGAGTAAGTGCCTATCACTGGTTACTTGTCTTTTACTGGAAACATTAGGAATTCAAATTTGATGACGACTTGACTAGGACATGGATTGAAACTTGAAGGGTGTTGAGTTACTTTTACACTGTGCACAAGATTCTTATGCTTGAACCATACTTTACTTGTTTCCATGATCACGCTAGTTAATGAAACTTTTTGATAGAGTTAGGAAAGTGCACTAGGTTTTATGAATGTGTTATAGAACATATGAATTTAGACTGCAGCATTTTGCTTGAGGACAAGAAAGGTTTAAGTCCTGGGTGTGATGTGCGTAGATTATATACTCTTTTATGCATGTTTTTACGCACATTTACATACTTTGAGCATGCTTGATCTATGCATTTTTATACTTCCAGCTTTCCTTTTAGCATATTTACTCTTTTGGTTCAGAGATCTGCTTTTTGTGCATTTTATGTACACAGGAGTCGAAATTGGTGAAGATTATGCGTCCTCGGGCAAGCTTGGAAGGAATTGAAGGGAGAGAGCATCAGGCCGTGTACCACACACGGCCGTGTTGTTTTAACAGGAAGGGAAGAGGACATGGCCGTGTGAATCTCACACGGCCGTGTCTTGATTTGAAGAAATTAGAGCAGATGCCTTACATGGCCGTGTAGATCTACACGGCCGTGTGAGGTTTCCAGAGGCCAAGCAGGTGGTGGTCGTGTGCACCACACGGCCGTGTAGCATTTCTAGAGAGCAGAAGGGTCCTGGCCGTGTGCATCACACGGTCGTATAGCATTTCCAGATAGCAGAAGGGTCCTGGCCGTGTGAGTCACACGGCCGTGCAGCTTTGGCAGAGAAGGAACTGGACATGGCCGTGTGAATCTCACACGGCCGTGTGGCGCCCGATTTCCTGCTCTATTTAAACCCTCCTTCATGAATTGAAAGGGGATCTCTCCCCCCTTTGGGAGAAGGCAAGATTTGGTGGTATCCTCCCATTCTTGGGAGGATTTCTGGGCGATTCGAGGGGAGTTCTTGACGATTTCGACTCCGGAGCGAGGATTGGACCCCAAGACGAGGCTTTTTCGTAGATAAGTCTTCTCTTTTCCCCTTTTCTTGGTTTCTTGGATTGGGGATTTAAGAAATGCTTGTAATCTTTATTTCTTCGGGTATTCTTCCTCGATTCATGGAGTAGATCTTGTATTCTAGGATTAAGGGAGTATTTGTATGATGGATTGATGTAATCTCTTATGGATTTGCCATTTTCTTGTTTCAATGACATTGTCTTGCTTGTATCAATTAGATCTTGAATGATTAATGGTGATTTGTGCTTAATTCTCATTCTTGATTGATTGTTTGGATTTCTTGTGGACTTTGTAAAGATAAACTCTCACTCGATCATCCGAGGGATCCACGTGACAGGTGCAAGCCCGTGTAAGGACGTTTGAGAGATAATCTTGAAGAGGAAATAGGAATATTTAAGAGAGTAGGATGGATCTTGTACTTAGTTTCTTGTATCCTGATAGGTTAATAAGTTGTGGGCTTCTATGTTGATATCCGAGGAAGGCATAGTAATAGGTGCGCTTCTGTGTAAGGACAACGTAGGTTCACGTCTAATTGATCATATTTAGATACATTTCTTAGTCCTTAGCCGGTTATCTATTACAAGAGAGAACCAGCAACTTTCTACAAGTGTTTGGCAATTGAGGGATAAGAATTGGTGAACCATTTACATTCGAGAAATCTTACAAAGAAACCGAAACTCCTAGAATCTCCCTTTATCATAACCCAAAACACTAAACTCTTGTTTGTTGATCTTTAATATTAGATTTGTTTACTTTTACTTTGCATTTGAAACAATTGGATAGTTGTTTAGCTAATTCGCATTGAGACATTTCTAGTGCTTATTCCAGTCCCTGTCGATACGATAATCTTTTATATTACTTGCGACATTTCCGTACACTTGCGGAGTGCAACATCTGTCTTTAATCAAATATTTGGTCAAGACTCTAAATTTAAAATAATATTGATTCCTCTAATAATACTATTTAAATTTACCAACACCTCAAAACACCGTAAATTTTGCATGCCACGTTAGTGTGGACGTATACAAAATCAACATTTGTAAGAGGAGGATTTTACCCATTAATTATCTTGTCAACCTAACTTTTTGACAAATAAAATTATCTCAAACACCGTTAATTTTGTATGCCACGTTCGTGTGGACGTATACAAAATCAATCATTTGTAAGAGGGGTTTTAACCCATTAATTTTATTATCTTGTCAACCTAGTTTTATGACAAATTAATAGTTGGTTTCCTTTTGGTCACACAAGTAATAGCAGTGACTCCGTTGGGGAGGATATTATTAGATGCATCTAAGTGTATACCATTACTTTGATACTAAGTCCATTAAATAGAATTGCGCCCCTTCAGTTGGAGAAGATCACACACATCCTAAATAATTTCCTATAACCATCCATTAAGGAAGTTTGATCTAGTGATCCGCAAACAAACTCATCCGTTGTGGAGGGAGGCACTCAGAGCCAACACGTAAGCTTGTTGCATCACTTACAAACAAGTAATGGAGACCGTGGGATTTATATACTAATCCCTCTCCCACTTAGTTATTTAAAATGAGAAATTTTAACCTATGCTAGCATATAACACATGTACACACACAGTAAATAAAAGTAATAAATTTGGAAATTAATTTTCCAACTCTTATGATATTTTCATCACTGTCCTCCGTGTGCTCTAACCCTAGCTGCTGCCATCTCTAGCCACCGCCATCGGTGTAACACCCATAGGGTCCTTAACAAAATTCTAGAATATTTTATCATGAATAAAGAAAAAAATATATATATGCTTTAGTTAAATTTTGCTCCTAGCCGAACACTTAAACAAATAAAATAGAAATAAAAATATATAAGGTCTAGGACTTGAACTCTAGATCTCTCATTAGATGCCTGAATAAGATAACCACTAGACCAAGAGAAATTATTGTTAGAAAAGAGAGGGAAACCATAATTAAATGTAAGAAGAAAAGGCTCTTCTCTTAGAAGGAGAAGTGAGAGTTGTCTTCTTCCTCTCTAATGAAGAGATGCTCTAGAATATTCTTTTCTTACTCACCAAGAAGGGATGTATCTAGACTTTTCTCTTAATTATGAAGAGAGTAAAAGAAAGGAGGAAGAAAAATATATTTTTCCTTCCCCTCTCATGATGAATAAAAGGAGGAAATTAAAATGAGTTGGCATTTTTCCTCATTCACCTTCCTACTCCCTCCTCCTCCACCGTGACCTCTTCTTCACCATTTCCTCTTCTTGCTGAGACCAAGGAGCAAGGAAGCTTCCCCTCTCTAGGAAGGATCCACAACAAAGGTTAAATCTCTAAGGAAAACAAGCGCAAGGAAGTGAGTATCCCCTCACTGCAGTACAAGTAGCTTCGGTTTAAAATGTTTTTCGAAACTCTAAAAAATTTTCTTGCAAGAATGTGGTCAAGATAAAGAATAGGTAGTCACTTAGGGTTAACAAGTGATAAGAGATGCTTCTTGTTATAGAAAAAGAAAAAAGAGAAATTTAGAGCCTTATTGCATGTTTCGGCCAAGGATGGAAGAGAGGACCTAGAACAAGTTTTCTTTGATCACATGCTTAATTTTTCTACTCTATGATATATGAATTTCACATGTTGTTAGTTAAGTCTTCATTCTTCATGTTGTGAAAAAAAAAGAGATACCTATCTATATGGTTCGGCCAAAATTGATTATAAGGCCTTAGGTCAAGAATTTTAGATAGAAACCATACTAGTTGTACCTCTTTGTGATGTATGAATTTTTACATGTTTATAACCAAGGTTTTTATGCTTCTTATGGAATAAAATGGTATGAAACCCTACTAATATGTTTGGCCAAATTGAAATAAATGGGTTAGGGTTAAAGTTTTGAACTCAAATATGCTTAGATCATGAAGTACAATACCTTGTATGCACTTAGATTAAATGGGCTTGTTATATGTTTAAGTTTTATGCTCCTTATGGAATAAAATGATATGAAACCCTACTGATATGTTTTGTCCAAATGAAAATAAATGGGTTAGGGTTAGAGTTTTGAACTCAAATAGGCTTATTCATGAAGTATAGTGCCTTGTAAGTACTTGTACAATGCTCTATAGGTACTTAGATTAAATGTGCATGTTACATGTTTAAGTCTTATGCTTCTTATGGAATAAAAAGACATGAAACCCTACTGATATGTTTCGGCCAAATGAAAATAAATGGGTTAGGGTTAGAGTTTTGAACTCAAATAGGCTTATTCATGAAGTATAGTGCCTTGTAGGTACTTGTACAATGCTCTATAGGTACTTAGATTAAATGTGCATGTTACATGTTACATGTTTAAGTCTTATGCTTCTTATGGAATAAAAAGACATGAAACCCTACTGATATGTTTCGGCCAAATGAAAATAAATGGGTTAGGGTTAGAGTTTTAAACTCAAATAGGCTTATTCATGAAGTATAGTGCCTTGTAGGTACTTGTACAATGCTCTATAGGTACTTAGACTAAATGTGCATGTTACATGTTTAAGTCTTATGCTTCTTATGGAATAAAATGATATGAAACCATACTGATATGTTTCGGCCAAATTGAAATAAATGGATTAGGGTTAGAGTTTTGAACTCAAACATGCTTATTCATGAAGTATAATGCCTTGTATGTGCTTAGATCAAGTTTACATGTTATGTGGATAAGTTCTATGCTTCATATGGAACCAAATGATATAATAACCCTACTGATATGTTTCGGCCAAATTGAAATAAATGGGTTAGGGTTAGAGTTTTGAACTCAAACATGCTTATTCATGAAGTATAATGCCTTGTATGTGCTTAGATCAAGTTTACATGTTATGTGGATAAGTTCTATGCTTCATATGGAACCAAATGATATAAGAACCCTACTGATATGTTTCGGCCAAATTGAGATAAATGGGTTAAGGTTAGAGTTTTTGAACTCAAACATGCTTATTCATGAAGTATAATGCCTTGTATGTGCTTAGATCAAGTTTACATGTTATGTGGATAAGTTCTATGCTTCATATGGAATGAAATGAGGTTGAAACCTACTGATATGGTTCGGCCAAGATGGATTAATTGGGTTAGGAAAGAGTTTAAACCTAACCAAACATGCTTATGCATTTTCATGATATGTAGCCTTTGATATATAAGTAGATTAAGCTTTCATGCTTTATGATGTGATGAAAATATGCTTTACGATATGTTGCATTTCTATGTCTTATGATAAGATGTGCCATGTTTATGATATGATATGATAGACTTATGACATGATAGGCTATGGTCATGATATGATATGCTAGACTCATGATATGATATGCCATGTTCATGATATGTTATGCTAAGTTCATGAGATGATATGCCAAGTTTGATGATAAGAAAATAACATGTTATACTTTATGTTATGATAAGAACATCTTATATAATGCATGTGTGAATGTCTTATGTAAGAAGAAAAGCCTAAAGAGTTGCTTCCCTTAAGTTCGGACCAAGAGCATTCTTCATGTTATGAAAAAGAGTTGCTTCCCTTAAGTTGGGACCAAGAGCACTCTTCATGTTATGAAAAAGAGTTGCTTCCCTTAAGTTGGGATCAAGAGCACTCTTCATGCTATGGTAAAGAGATGCTTCCCTTAAGTTGGGGATCAAGAGCTCTCTTCATGATATGACAAGAATTATGACATGTATGATATGATGAGATAAGATATGCATGATATTTACTTTGTATGGCTTGTACCAAGGGTGGGCTCCATAAGCGCCCCGGGGTCGACGGACTATGAACGGACCTCGTTAAGGGATGGGCTCCTCAGTACGCCCCTAGGTCGACAGACTATGAACGGACCTAGATCCCTAGTAGGTTCGGGGCTAGCTACCCTGTCCTAGGGATTGCGCGCATTTATGTTTACATGTGGTACAAGCCGGGGCCCTTCTCATGATGATGATATGATATTCAAGTATGTATACTATATGTTTTGAAAGAAGCATGATGCATATGTGCATTCCATGATACATGTTTTAAAAATATACATATTGCATCTACATGCACATATTTATGAAATTATGTTTATGCACCCTTATGAACAGGTATGAGTTATGATACATGTTTACAAGATATGATAGGCTTCATGATATGTGCTTACAGAAAGTGATATGAATCATGATATACACTCACATGCTATAGTCTGATATGTTATGCTCCTTATGTGATATGATATATTATGTTCTGTTTTCCCTCGTATTATGTTATGAGATGTTATGGTTTTTACATGATAAGATATGTTCTATGTTATGATTCTCCATGCTATGTTATGTTATGCTATGGTTTCTACATGTTATGTTATGTTATGTGTTTTTTCGGATTTATGGGTAGGCAAGGATCTCACTAAGCCTTTGGCTTATAGCTACATGTTTTCCTTGTACTGCAGATAAAGGCAAGGAATGGATTGTTTAAGGGGAGCAGAGCAGGAAAGGCAATGAGGATGTGTGTGGAAGTGCTGGTGGATAGATCTATTTAAGTTTTTTGAATTATCTAAGTTATGCATGTGAACAATGTTGGACCTATGCTTATGATAATGTTCAGCTAGTATGATATCCTACTCATGTTATGTTGGTACGTTTGACTTCACATGTCATGTTAAGAGAACTAGATGCATATGGTATATGTTATGATATGGAAAAAAAACAATTAATTATATATGTCTTCCGCTGCCATGAAGCCATATGCATTAGTATAATTGATGTCTATGTTTTAGTGACGTCCGTCCCTCTGGGGTGGCCTTAGTGCTACCTGGAAGGGCGGGCGTTACAGTTTGGTATCAGAGCAGGTCTACCTTCCACTACACACACATCAAGCCTTTATCCTGCCGCTCGAAGTAAGAATTTTATGCTTAAATTTTATTTTGATGTGATATTTATGCTTGATCTATTTCTTTATGATGTTTGATAATATGCATGCTTATTATCTTATTTATTTAGTTATCACATTTTTAGCTTAGATATATATGATGGTAGATTAGGAACGATAACAACCTTAGGGTAGCCTGGTCATGAATAACGATAACTTATATTAGTTTATTGTGATTTATGAAGATAAAGCATGGTTAGAACACGAAATACCCGAGCAGATGAGACAGTACCTCCACCCGATCTGATGCATGTGATTACCGAGCTCCAGCGTCAGGTCACGGAACAGCAACAAACGATCACTGCATTGATGAATCAGCAAGGGAATCCTATTACCCCACCAGGGAACCCGAATGCGATACCTATTATACCTGCGGCTGTACCAGTACCTCCGGCACCGGTACCACCGGTAGTTCCTATTCCAGTGGTCCGACAAGAGGCATACCTGATTCAGTGGCAGAGGCTGAAGCCAGAAGCCTTCTCCGGAAACTGTGAGCCATGGGATGCTCAGGCGTGGCTTAAGACTATGGAAAGCATCGTGGAGCTTTTAGATTGGCCCGAACACGAGAAGGTTAAGTGTGCATCGTTTTGCCTTATAGGCTATAAATAAGGAAGTTTTAATTATGTTTAAAACTTTCCCTTTTTGCCATGACCAAGGATTATAAAAGAGAAGGAGAAGGGTGCCTCATGAGACACATAACCTAGGCTTTCTCCTCTTCTGTTCCCTTGGTGGCCGACCCCCCTTCCCTTCCCTTCTCCCCTTGTTTTCCTTCCTTGAGGGTCGGTGACTTGCTTGGAGGAAAGGAAACATAAGGGCCAGAGGCATCAAGCATTGGAGATCTCTTGGTGGTCGGATTGCTTGAAGAAGAAGAGAAGGAAATTTCCTATTTTGGCATTCCTTGGTGGCTCGAGAGTCTTAGAGGAGAAGAAGTGGTTCGGGTGGATTCCATCTTGGTAGATCATTGCCTACACAACATCCAAGTGTTAGTTACAGCCCTAGACCCAATCATATGATGATTGTTGTATGGACTCGATGTATCATATTCCTATATACTTATAAAGGCATTTCTTTATGGTTATTATACTTACTTGTATTGGTGCCAAATAACTAAGTATAATAGCGTCCTTGAGTAGAAGGTTTTTATCTATATCAATCGATTAGTTGAATCGATAGTGAGATGATATAGAGAATACTACTCTTAATCATTCCTAGTCAAGTATTAACATTCAGGGACAATGTTAATGCGATGAGACTAGCATGTAGGTCAACTCGATGACTTGATCTCACAAGTCATGGATATAGAGATATCAAGTTGACACATGGGTATGTATTGGAGAATGTATACTGAATGACCCGCCATGAGAAAGTATCATGGATCGTTATATGAGTGTCATATACTTTCTCATGTGACTATTAGTATGACTATCAATCCTTGGACCTGAAGTCACCATGGTTCCCTACATAAGGAGTTGTATACTTTGGCTTCGTCAAATGTCACCCGTAACTGGGTGGACTATAAAGGAGATTACTGGGTATGTAACAAATTATGTGGAGGGATGTGACTGATATAGATAGGATCTATCCCTCTTATATGATGGGAGTGACATCATGATTCTTGATAGAGTGAGACCACTACGTGCATGGCCATGCCCAAATGAGTCAATATGAGATATTGAGCTCATTTGATTGGAGTGAGTCTACTTAGAGTTCAAGATATAGATTGATTAGAGGATAACACGGTCTATGCCTCAATTGATCGATTTAGATGTTAAGGATAGAAGAACATTGTCACATATCGCGAGAGTCACAATTAGTATTCACAAAGATTATGTTGGATCTCAACATTCTTTTAACTTGGGTAGCAATGATGTATTGCGAGATGCCGCTCATTGCTTATGTTTCTAAATAGGATTAGAAACATTGCCAACGTTGCAAGAACCTATTGGGTCACACACAAAGAACAACTGGATGGAGATTAGGTTCATATGATGAACCAATTGGATTAGGTTCATGTGATGCACCAAAGATTGGATTAGGATTAATTCAAATTAGACTTATTGAGTTAGACTCAATTAAATTCAATTGTTGAATGAGTCTAATTTAAAGTTGATTCATTGAGTCAATTTATATTAATGAATTAAGATTCATTAAATTGAAATTGACTTGAATCAAAGGTTGGATTTAATTCAACAAGGAAGAGAAGTGGTCAATTTTGACTTGACCAAAATGGAAGTTGAAACATCAAGTTTGACTTGACCAAATGCCACTTGATGAAGGTTGACTCATTCTACATGGCATGACTATCCAATACATCCTTGCCACATCATCTCCACATCATCTAGGGAGAGCAAGAGGCATGGAATGCCAAGAGCTAAAGACCCTTGGCATTCCATGTGTGGCCGGCCAAAAATAAATAAGAGATTCATTGGCATTGATTTGGGTGTGATGAATGTCTTCTTCCTCCTTAGCTCTTTCTTGTTCCCCATCTTCTCTTGGCTGAGAGTTCCAAGCAAGAAAGGTGAAGGTGAGTGAGTTTAATTCAAAGAGAAAGGGTAAGTGAAAGTCACATAGAGGGCTTTAGAGAAGTGTATGAGATTTATTCTCTCTTCTTCATTTTTCCTTTCTTCTTCCAATCCCATCTGAGAGCCCTTGGGAGTGCTAGCACACTTGTGATGCTCTTTTCTCCATCTAGAGGGTTTGAGAATCACTTCTTGTTCGTGTGGATACTACTAGAGGTGTGTATGCTTGAACACACTTGAGATCCGAAGGACCTTGGACGAGCGGGATTTGCGAAGGGCTTCACTTCAAAGGTATACTCCTTTTCATGTAGATCTAAAGTAGATCTAGAGTAGAAAACTATGTACATGAAATTTTTGTCTTCACACGGATCTAGTGGCTAAGAACTTCGAGGTTTCTGTAACGCAAAAAGCGGTTTTTGCGGCTCGAAAGTTTCTACAGTGGTATCAAAGCCACGTGCGAAGCATGTACAAGTTTGTATTTTAATTTTATGAAAATATTTCATATCTGTAAGTTTCAGTAGGTTTTCTATTTTTATAGATTTTGTGAGTATTTTTCTCGTAGAAGCGAAGCAACAAGTGCTTGGACACTTGTAAGCTTCGACTACCGAGAAAAACCTTCCGAAACGGCAGGGTCTCGCCCAAATTATTTTGGGACAGCGGCTTAATGCGCTGTTAGATCAAGATGGGACACTCACGATATTTATTTCACGAGAAGGGTGCTGCCCCTAACCCCGCAAGGGGCATTATCCCACGATCGCGCCCGAAAAATCGCTAAACGGGACCGCCGGGAAGTTGTGACTCATAAAATCGATAAAATCAGTAGTAAAATTATAGAAATTTATGTAAAATACATAATTTAGAATTATGTGTGATTTTGTGATGGTCATGACCCAAAAACCCCAATATGATTGGTTAAAATGTGTTGTAATTCATAATATGGCCTGCGCGCTATTTTTGTGTGTTGTGCGTGTTGTATATGTTATATGCGACCTGCGCGTCGTGCCTCTCTTTTATATTCTTATTGTAAATAGATTTTAGACTCGAATGTAACTTGAGTTTCACATTTGTAATGTACAAAATGAAGCGGTGGAAGGTCCACTCAAGAAGGAGTTACGAGGAGGGTTATTTCAACACATGGCGGTCAAAGGGAGGCACTTGAAGAAGTCGTTGACCCTAGGTTGACCGTCTGATCTTTTCATTGGATTGAAAAGATTGTAGTAGGGCCATGACCTCATCACAAAATAATTAATTATCTATCATTGCTTGTGTATGTGATGCATGATAATGTAGGGTAATTAGTGCCTTGATACGTATAAGATACGAATCCACGATTAGATTAGATCTTAATCAAGTCAACTCGATATGCCTACCAAGTTTTGATACCCATCACTACCTCGATCATTTGTTGTTGTTGAATCTACCAAAACAGAGCAACACATATTATCTTGGTAGGGTGCGGAGGGACAACCTTGGTCCCGCCTATCAAAGCTTGGGTGAGTACAAACTCAATTAGATTGAGCATAACTAGTTAACTCAATTGGATCGGGTAAAACTATAGGCATTTTCCAACGGTTGGACGATAGGATAAAAATCACATTTATACTAAATCTTAGGCGATTTAACCAAAGCTAACTCAAGTTTTAATATAAATGAGATTTTTGATCCTATAAACAAGAGTTGCATAGAGATGTAATTGATAATTCGTTATCTACCGATCATACTAAGTCTTGGGCGATTTAGCCAAAGCTAACTCAAGTCATAGTATGATGTGGATCTTGTCCCACGAAAATTATAGTGAATTGGTATGAATCTAGTAGTATGGTTTGACCATATCCATGACTTGATTCTACAAAAGCTCTATAATTCAGTGGGAGCATCATTTAGTTAAAGGCCTAATTAAATGATAAATGGAATATGATATTTACTTTCTGCATTATTTCTATTGTAGATTGTCATGTCGACAAACACGAACACCTTCTCCCTGCGTTCTGTCGTTGATAAGGATAAGCTCAATGGAGCTAATTTCTTGGACTGATACAGGAATCTGAGAATCATTCTCACTCAAGAAAGAAAATTGTACGTCCTGGAGCAGCCCATTCCTAAGGCACCTCCTGCCACTGCCACGTGAGCTGACCGAGATGCTTTTAAGAAGCATCAAGATGACGCATTAGATGTTTCATGCCTCATGCTCACAACCATGAACTTTGAGCTTCAGAAGCAACATGAGTTGATAACTGTTTATGATATGGTTGAACATCTTCATCAACTATATCAAGGACAAATGAGGCATGAGAGATTCGAGATCTCCAAGGCACTGTTTCAGTGCAAGATGCAAGATGTGTTGGTTAGTCCTAGGAAAATCGTACTGGTTCCATTGTACAAAAATTTTGTACAAGTGTCAAACCTTTCCTTAAATAACCTATTGTGTTCTTTAGAAGTTAAATTAGGAATCGCAGACGGAACTTAACATCATTGATTCCAAATTTAACTTATATGTTCTTAATGGTTTAGATTTGAATCACAAGCGGAACTTAACACTATTGATTCAAATCCACCTATGTTATTAATTCCATTAAATATTAATTTCTAAAATTAGCTTCCAGGACTGCATGGTGAGGCATATGGCCTTCTTGGATATGGGAGCAACCACCATCGCCTAAACAAAGCCTTTTAAGGAAAGCTAATATTTAATTTCCTTAAATAACTCTAGGTTAACCAAAAAGAACAATCAAATCACAAATTCGAAAACAAAGAAAACACAAATTCGAAACAAATCTAAAAACTCTAGAATCATATGTCTCTTGTGTTTGGTATTTCCAAAAATAACTATACAAAGAAAACTAGTATGATGCGGAAAACAATTACAAGTTATACCTTTCTTTGTAAGCAAATAACCTCTTGATCTTCTACCGTATTCCTCTTCTTATCCCGGACGTTGTGTGGGCAACGATCTACTGAGATGAGAATCCACCTAAACCACCTTCTTCTCCAAGTAAGATTCGGCCACCACAATAACTCCATGAAAGGATGAAGTTCGGCCACCACCAAGCTCCAAGGGATGCTAGGAAACAAAGCCTCCTTCTTTTTCTTCTTCCTCAAGTAACATCCGGCCACCAACCAAGCTCCTAGAGAAGTTGTCGCTGGCCACAAGAAGAAGAGAAGAGGGAAAAGCTAGGGCCGGCCACCAAGGAGGAAAAGAGAGGAAGAATAGAATAGAGTCGTTAGCCATGAAGGCACCTCTACCCTCTCTTTTATAATCCTTGGTCTTGGAAAATAAGGAAATTTAAATAAAAAACTTTCTTAATTCTTTTGCCATGAAAAGGAAATTTTATTTAATTAAAAATAATTTTTTCTTCTCACATTACATGGCCGGCCACATTAAAGCTATAAACAAGGAGAGTTTTAATTAATTAAAACTTCCTAATTTGTCTTCAGAAATTTATAAAAAATTTCTCCAATAATTTTTCCCTTCATGGTGGTTTGTAAAAAGGAAATTTTATAAATTAAAATCTTTCTTTTAAATATGTGAATAATTTCCAAAGAGGAAAGTTATCTTTAAAAATTAAAATCTCCTTTTAATCTACAAATAAGGAAAGATATCAAATCTTTTTTTAATTTTTTGTAGAAAATTATAAAAGGGAATATTTATTTTTTTAAATTCTCTTTTAAATCATGAACATGGTTAAAAAAGAAAAGTTTTCTCAAAATTAAAATCTTACTTTCAATCTACAAATAAGGAAAGATTTCAAATCTTTTCTTAATCTTTTGTAGAAAGCTATAAATGGAAAGATTTAAAATTTAAACTCTCTTTTAAAACCATGGAATCCACATAAGAAAAATTTTAAAAATAAAATTAGTTTTTATTTTAATAGGGCCAGCCACCTAAGCTTGGGTTCAAGCTAGCTAGGGTCGGCCACCTCATGAACCCATGAACCATGCCTTTGGCCGGCCCTAGCTTGGACTCCAAGTTAGCTTGGCCGACCCCTATAGGATGGGTAAGAAGGTGGGTATAGGTGGGTACAATACTCTATAATTAAGAGGCTACGATAGGGACCGAGAGGAGGAATTGATTTTGGTCTTCCGATGAAATTAAGCATCCCGTGTTCGCCCCGAACACATAACTTAATTTCATCAATAATAATTCATTCCACTAAAGAACTATTATTGAACTACCGCACCAATCCTAAATTACATTTTGGGCTCCTTCTTATTATGAGTGTGTTAGTCTCCCTGTGTTTAAGATATCGAATGTCCATTAATTAAATAAGTTACTGACAACTCACTTAATTAATATCTAGTTCCAAGAGTAGTACCACTCAACCTTATCGTCATGTCAGACTAAGTCCACCTGCAGGGTTTAACATGACAATTCTTATGAGCTCCTCTTGGGGACATTATCAACCTAGATCACTAGGATACAGTTTTCTTCTATAATCAACAACACACACTATAAGTGATATCATTTCCCAACTTATCGGGCTTATTGATTTATCGAACTAAATCTCAGATAAATTAAAGAAATAAATATCAAATATATATACTTGTTATTATATTAGGATTAAGAGCACACACTTCCATAATAACTGAGGTCTTTGTTTCTTTATAAAGTCAGTATAAAAAGAAACAACCTCTAATGGTCCTACTCAATACACTTTAAGTGTACTAGTGTAATTATATAGTTAAGATAAACTAATACCTAATTACACTACGACCTTCCAATGGTTTGTTCCTTTCCATCTTGGTCATGAGCTACTATTTTTAATTTATAAAGAACCGATAACACGATCTTCTGTGTGTGACACCACACACTATGTTATCTACAATATAAATTAATTGAACATCTACATTTGGTATATATAAATGTAGACACTTGACCAATGTGATTTTTATAAATGTTTATACAAAAGCTAGGCTTTTATTATACACTCCAATAATCTCCCACTTCTACTAAAAGACTATGTTGCCATTTCTGCTGCCATACATCTGATCTCCATCCCTTCAACATGCCCATCACAAGCTCTTGCTTTAAGGGCCTTAATGAAAAGATCTCATAGGTTATCATCTGATGCAATCTAGGCGGCAACAACTTCTCCTCGTTATACGATGTCTCGTATTGGGTGGTACCTGCGTTTTATTGTGTTTACTTGCCTTATGGACTCATGGTTTCTTCGAATTTGCTACTGCTCCACTATTATTACAATAAATTGTAATAATCTTTGGACAAACCAGAAATCATATCTAAGTCCATCTTGAGGTTACTTAGTCATTCAGCTTCTATGGCTGCCTCTGAGGCTGCCACATACTCAACTTCTATAGTGGAGTCTGAAAAGCACCTATGCTTAACACTCCTCCATGGCTTTACCTCCTACAGTAAACACAAAACCCCGAGGTTGACTTACTATTGTCCCTATTCGATTGGAAGTCAAAATCCGTGCAACCTACAGGGACCAAATAATCTACCTTGTAAACTAGCATATAATCTCTAGTGCCTCTAAGGTACTTCAATATATGTTTTACCGCAGTCCAATGTCCTTGTCCAGGGTTACTTAGATATCTGCTAACTATGCCCTCGGTAAAACAGATTTCTGATCTCGTGCATATCATACATTAGGCTTTCGACAGCCGAAGTATAAGGAACTACCTTCATTTCCTCTATCTCCTTTGATGTCATCGGAGACATCTCTTTAGATAAAGCTACTCCATGCTGAAAAGGTAAGAAAGCTTTCTTGGAATTTTGCATGCTTAAAACGAGCAAGGATTGTTTCGATATATGAAGCTTGAGATAAGTAAAATATTTTTTCTTGCGATCCCTTATTACTTTGATCCCAAGAATATATGCATTCTCCCAAGTCCTTTATATCTAATTGTTTGGACAACCATACCCTTACTTCTGACAACATTTTGATATTGTTTCCAACTATCAAAAATATTATCTACGTATAGTACAAGAAATACCACCATGTTTCCATCACACTCTATGTATACACAAGACTCATTCGGTTATTAAATAAATCCATAGGTCCGGACTACTTTATTAAACCGGATATTCCAAGACTTTGAAGCTTTACTTCAGTCCATAGACCGATTGAGCTTACACACAAGATGCTCTTTGCAATGAACCCTTCTGGTTGCTTTATATGGATGTTTTCTTCAAGACTTCCATTAAGGAAAGCTGTCTTGACATCCACTTGCTAAATCTCATAGATAAAAGAATCCGAATAGACTTAAGCATGGCTACCTGGTAAAAAAGTTTCCTTTTTCAACAAGCCTTGCTTTGAAAGTTTCTACCTTCCTGTCTATTCCTCTTTTCCTATTGTAGACTTATTTTCACCCAATAGCTTTTACACCATTTGGTGATTTTATAAGCTCCCAAACTCTATTAGAATACATATATTCTAATTCTGTATTCTTTGCAAAGATGCTGCATCTTTATCTTGGAGTGCTTCGTCATATGTCCGGAAATCAGGTTCATGTCCACCAGGGATCGAGTCCAAAGGCTCTCTCAAAACATGAATCTTTTAGGTTGTCTAACAACTCTCCCACTACGATGAGGCACTTTCTGCAATTGTGTATCATTTGTGATACGTGTTGCAGTTTCTTATGATCTTTCATCTTGTATAGTTGGTACTAAGTTAGACGTGTCCTTTAATTTCTTTAAGAACAATTTTTACTCATGGTCTTGTGGTTCATAGTATAGTCCTTTTCTAAAATCGGGCATTGGTGCCAACAATGACCTTCTGATTTTAATGATTATAAACCTCTTTTCATTTTTCTAGGATAACTCACAAACAAGTGAACTCATGTCCAACTTATCAGTGTCTCTCACGTGCTAGACCACCCAAATCCGAATATGCTTCAGACTAGGCTTACGCCCATTCTGAAATTCTGTGGGAGTAGAGAGTTCTGACTTAGAAGGTACTATGTTCACTTCCGTTTCCAGTGTATATCCTTAAAATGAATTTGGTAATTTTCTGAATAACTCATCATCGATCTAATTATTCCATAAGAGTCTTATACCTTCTTTCTACTACACCATTCTGTTGGGGTGTACCAGATGCAGTTAGTTGGTATTGAATCCCAACTTCTGATAAGTGACTCCTAAACTCTCCTAAGAGGTATTTGTTACTACGATTTTACCGTAGTGTCTTGATACTTTTACTTTGACGTTACTCCACATCAGCCTAGTACTCTCTGAACTAATCAAAGCACTTAGACTTGTGGTGCGTCAAGTAAATGTATCCTTATCTTGAATAATCGTCTATAAAAGAGATGAAATATTCGAACCAACCTCTTTCCTAGATAGTTAAAGGTCTACACAAATCATAATGTACCAATTCCATCATATTTTTGGTTCTATACCCCTTAGACTTAAAAGCTTCTTGGTTATTTTTCCTTCCAAATAAGACTCGCAGGTTGGAAAGATTTCCACTACCAATGAACCCAAGAGTTCATTGGTTATTATCCTTTGAATCCTACTCAAGTTAATATAACCTAGCCTTAGATGCCAAAATATGATTGGTTCATTTCCGAAAGTTGCTTTCTCTTATTAAAGTTAGAAGATGTGTTATTAATTTCCATTTATTGCATCGTGGGAGTTATTGGATTATAAATTGTCAACCAACATATCAGAACAGATAACTTCCCTATTTTTCTTGATAACAAGTTTGTTATCAAGAATATCTATTCTTTGATAGTTTAGAAATCAAAATCAAGTTCTTTCTAAACTTGGTATGTAAAGACAATTTCTGAAAATCCATATTTTATTCCTATCAGAGGATAAACATCTCCCACTGCAACAGCTGCTACTTTTGCAGTAGTGCCCATGTAGACGGTGTTTTCCTTTTTATATAGCTGTCAGGTTTACTGGAACCCTGCAATGAATTGCAGACATGATTAGTGGCATCTGTATCTACACTCCAGGTACTGGTAGATAACACCACTAAACATGTTTCAACAACTAATAAATTAAATACACCTATATTGTTCTCAGTTCTAAGAGGATAGTCTACCTTAATGTCCAAGTCCTATTTCCAATCATTATAATGGGACTACTAAGTATTTTCTATAGTATAACAACTAGGGGATTGACTAACATTTGAAAAACTTAAGAATCACAAAAATATTTGGTCAAGACCAACATCTCAAAATCCCCGTGAATTTTGTATGCCACGATAGTGTGGACGTATACAAATTCAAAAAGGAGATTTTATCCATTAATTTTATTATCTTGTCAACTTATGACAAATAAAATTAATAGTTGGTCTGTTGATGTGCGTAGATTATATACTCTTTTATGCATGTTTTTACGCACATTTACATACTTTAAGCATGCTTGATCTATGCATTTTTATACTTCCAGCTTTCCTTTTAGCATATTTACTCTTTTGGTTCGGAGATCTGCTTTTTGTACATTTTCTGTACACAGGAGTCGAAATTGGTGAAGATTATGGGTCCTCGGGCAAGCTTGGAAGGAATTGAAGGGAGAGAGCATCAGGCCGTGTACCACACACGACCGTGTTGTTTTAACAGGAAGGGAAGAGGACATGGCCGTGTGAATCTCACACGGCCGTGTCTTGATTTGAAGAAATTAGAGCAGATGCCTTACATGGCCGTGTAGATCTACATGGCCGTGTGAGGTTTTCAGAGGCCAAGCAGGTGGTGGCCGTGTGCACCACACTGCCGTGTAGCATTTCTATAGAGCAGAAGGGTCCTGGCCGTGTGCATCACACGACCGTATAGCATTTCCAGAGAGCAGAAGGGTCCTGGCCGTGTGAGTCACACGGCCGTGCAGCTTTGGCAGAGAAGGAACTGGATATGGCCGTGTGAATCTCACACGGTCGTGTCATGGGGCCGTGTGGCGCCCGATTTCCTGCTCTATTTAAACCCTCCTTCATGAATTGAAAACGGATCACTCCCCCCTTTGGGAGAAGGTAAGATTTGGTGGTATCCTCCCATTCTTGTGAGGATTTCTGGGTGATTCGAGGGGAGTTCTTGACGATTTCGACTCCGGAGCGAGGATTGGACCCGAAGACGAGGCTTCTTCGTAGATAAGTCTTCTCTTTTCCCCTTTTCTTGGTTTCTTGGATTGGGGATTTAAGAAATGCTTGTAATCTTTATTTCTTCGGGTATTCTTCCTCGATTCATGGAGTAGATCTTGTATTCTAGGATTAAGGGAGTATTTGTATGATGGATTGATGTAATCTCTTATGGATTTGCCATTTTCTTGTTTCAATGACATTGTCTTGCTTGTATCAATTAGATCTTGAATGATTAATGGTGATTTGTGCTTAATTCTCATTCTTGATTGATTGTTTGGATTTCTTGTGGACTTTGTAAAGATAAACTCTCACTCGATCATCCGAGGGATCCACGTGACAGGTGCAAGCCCGTGTAAGGACGTTTGAGAGATAATCTTGAAGAGGAAATAGGAACATTTAAGAGAGTAGGATGGATCTTGTGCTTAGTTTCTTGTATCCTGATAGGTTAATAAGTTGTGGGCTTCTATGTTGATATCCGAGGAAGGCATAGTAATAGGTGCGCTTCTGTGTAAGGACAACGTAGGTTCACGTCTAATTGATCATATTTAGATACATTTCTCAGTCCTTAGCCGGTTATCTATTGCAAGAGAGAACCGACAACTTTCTACAAGTGTTTGGCAATTGAGGGATAAGAATTGGTGAACCATTTACATTCGAGAAATCTTACAAAGAAACCGAAACTCCTAGAATCTCCCTTTATCATAACCCAAAACACTAAACTCTTGTTTGTTGATCTTTAATATTAGATTTGTTTACTTTTACTTTGCATTTGAAACAATTGGATAGTTGTTTAGCTAATTCGCATTGATACATTTCTAGTGCTTATTCCAGTCCCTGTGGATACGATAATCTTTTATATTACTTGCGACATTTCCGTACACTTGCGGTGTGCAACAAGTTTTTGGCGCCGTTGCCGGGGACTGCGCTGTAACATTAGGAATTATCAATTGAGTTAGACTAAACATAACTTTTCTTTCTTTCTTTACATTTTCATAGTTGTAACTAATTTTTTTTTTTTTTAGAATTATGTTTCTATAAGCTTTTCTTTTCTTGAATAACATTCTTGACAATTCTTTTTGTTGCAATTCTAATTCTAATTCTAACTTTACATTCTTGATTTCTAGCACTCTAATCTAACTTTTCTCTGTTTTCTCTTTTGATCTAGTTTCTTTCTTCTTTTCTTTTGTAAACATATCTTGCAATCTTTAGCATATTAATTATTCTAGACATTTTTCTTTTTCCTTTCATCTTTTCTTTCTTGTTTTCATTATGCACTTTCTTTCATGCAATTTAAATTCTGCATTTTCTTTCTTGCTTTTCATTATGCATTTTATTTCTTGTCTTTAATTCTGCATTTTTAGTTTTGCTTGTAATTTTTTTTAGATATCTTGAGCACTAACATGTCAAGCAGGGCTTCAAGAGAATTTTTCAGACCCATGAGCGTAAGATCTTCCATTGATGAATATTATGGTTCAGAAGATAATCAATTTGAGTTTCTTTGTGGAGTGTGTGGTAGCACATCTCATCCAGCTGCTATTTGCCATTTTTTTTCAAAAGACTGCTATAACTCCGGAACTTCAGTGTTTGGTTCAACCTCAATATCAAGATACATATGAGCAAGTTCCTGATACTTATGGCTATTACTGGGAAGATCATCAAATTCAGTACCTTCAACCCCAGCTAATTTCATAGCAGAGTGAGCAGTCATTATTCCAGCAGTAGATCTCTGACCCTCCTCAACATTATAATCACTTTTGGATGAATCAACAAAGTTTGGACTACAACTACATACAAAATGTTGAGTATACTTCCCAAGTAAATCAGGGTTTGTCAAAATTTCAGGATGATTCTTCATTAGATGGACCCCATCGTTCACAATTTGATGAGCCAATTATTTGGGAGGACTCCCAAAACTCAAATACTCTTGCTCCCAATCAGATGAAGACCACAACACAAGATTCTGAAGAGCTAATGGTACAACGGGGAATCTTAGCTTTACGACTACTACAAAATTCCAATAAAGTTGTTGATTCCTCTATTGATGATATTGATGTTAGTGGACTCTTCACTACTTATGATGATGATGTGGTGGATAAAAGTGTAGGGACATGTACTATGGAGGATATGTCCCAAGGATCACCTCCTTTGGTCACACAACCAATTGATACTATGGAATGTGTAAGAATAGAATTGGTTGATGATAATTGTGTAGGGACTTATGCAATGGAAGCAAAGTGCCAAGAATCACCATTTTCAGAAGCACCACCATTTGAGTCTGAGCTAGAGACACTATATAATTCTGAAGAAGTCACATCCCATTGTTTAGAACTTTCAGGTACATCTCAACAATGCAAGGTTAGTATTCTTAGTGATCTTTTAGAAAATTTCATAGATGTACCTATAATTGATTTTGTTGGATGTGATTCATTTTTTGATACATACTCAATTCATACTAATATGGTTCTAGTTCCTTCTTATAAAACATGCTTGTGGGAGGTTTGTTTTTCTTTTTGGTGTGAAGGTTTTCAAGAAGCCAATAATTGGAAGCTCATACTGAACCGTCTTCGACCACCTGAAAGAACTTTAAAGAAGGCAAAGATGGAGAGGGCGATATTTCACTTTTTAACTCCAATATTGAAAGCTCCCTCCATAATAAGAACCCTTGGTAAGAAGGTTCTAAAATATCTTACCCCTCCAAGAGAGAGATTTCGATGAATCTAATGAGGTGGTCGAGCTAATGACCTTAAACAAGCGCTTCTTGGGAGGCAACCCAAGGGTTCTTTTAGTTAGTTTTGATTTGTATTTTAATTTCTTTTAGTTTGATGCATTCTTTTGATTTTGTTTTCAGGTTAGGTGCAAAACAGAGCCCGGCCGTGTGCTATACACGGCCAGGCAAAGGTTGCAGAGAAGGGAAGTGCTTGGGTCGTGTCATCCAGACACGGCCGTGTAGGATCTCCCGAGGAGAAAAAGGTCTAGGCCGTGTCTCAAACACGGCCGTGTAAAGAATCCCGAGGAGAAGAAGGTAGAGGCCGTGTCTCATCACGGTCGTGTAAAGAATCCAGGAAGAAAGATGGATAGACCGTGTCCTAAACACGGCCGTGCGAAGAATCCAGAGAAGGAAGAGGGGGAGGCCGTGTGGATCTGCACGGCCCGTGTAGGAGAGTTATTAAAGTCCTCTTTCTACCTTACACGGCCAGATCTTGGCCGTGTTCCGCACACCCCCAACTCTCCAAAACATATCTTTCTCTCCCAATCTCTTAAAAACTTCTCTCTAATCTCTCAAGATCTCTTAGATCCAGATTCTCCTCCTCTCTAAGACTTGGACTTTTTGATCTCCTAACCTAAGATCTTTGCTCTTTGAAGTTTTGTTCTTTGAATTCCATTTTTTCCAACCCTAGATAATTCTTCCCGTATTTAAACTCATCAAGATGTCCAATATTTTGAAGAAACTTCGCAAAGGAGGTGGTGGATCCAGTGGAGACAAAGAGAAGGAGCCATCAAGGGACAAAGGAAAACAACCAGTGAAGGGCAAAGACAAAAGGACTTCACGCAACGAAGGTAATGACAATGAATTCAATATTGTGTTTAGAAATGATGATCAAGTAACTAGATTTACAATTCTTGTCAATAGAAAGATAGTTTGTACTAGATATATGGACCCAACTGTTCTTGATATGCTTGGAATTAGGGAAGATGTAGATTTGATGATTGGGTTTTTGGATTGGAGTGATATTATATACACACATTTGCCTACATATCCTCGTCTTGTTTTGGAATTTTTAAGTTCATTAGATGTCCATTTTACTAATGAAGATGATTATTTTGGAAAAATCTCATTTAGACTAATGAATCAAGAATTTCTATGGGCATTTAGTGATTTTAATTCTTGTTTTGGATTAACCACCGGTAGCCCTCGTAGGTTTGATCCAAGGTTTAATTGGAATCATTTTTGGAATGCAATAACTGGGTTAGATCAACCTTATGAGCCTTCAAGAGCTAAGGCCTCCCATATGCAAAACCCCATCTTTAGGTATTTACATAGAGTCATGGGTAAAACTATTTTTGGTAGGGGAGAGAGTGATGGGGTGGTCAAAAAGATAGAGCTTTATGCTTTATGGGCTATGCTTTATAAGGTTGAATTTGATTCTGGTTTTCATTTTGTTCAAACCTTATTAAGATCTGCTAGGGCATCATAGGGATCAATTGTTTTTGGTGGTTTGATTACCCGAATAGCTTATAATTTAAATCTTGATGTTGATGGGTTGGAAATAATTCATGGTAATGACATGATTGACATTGATGCATGTCTTGCTATGAAAATGATCGTTCGGGATGAGAATGGTTTCGCGTTTCCTAGGAGAAGTGGTTCTCCTTTACCCCTTCCTTTTCCTGAACGAACTACTATTCGTAACCCGGCTAATTGGGTAATTTCTGAGTTAGATTTTGAGGATAACCCTTCTGTACCTGGAAACACTAAGCCACGTCATGAGCCCTCGTCATATGAACACCCGCAGCCTTCTAGTTTTATGGAGCCCGCTAGGCATTCTTTTGCATATGGCACGGGATCTTCTAGGTTTGATTTTTCAGATTTTCGTACGTCTCTAGAATCACTTCATGAGAAGCAAGATTCCCAACGAAAAATGTTGGAGGGGCGCTTCTCTTTTTCTGATGATCAGTTTAGGGAGGTACAAAATCATTTTCAGTTTATGAGGAATTTTCAAGGTCAAGTGGCTGAGTTTGTGCAGGATTATGATACTGATCAGGCTAGGATGAGAGATTTTATGCAGAGCATGATGCTTACTAGCCAACAAGTAGATGCTTTATATGAGTATCATAGATCCTTGGGTGAGATTCCAGGTTTTCCTAGTTTTCCTATTGGCCAACCACGTCGTAGACCTCCTTTCCCTCGTCCACCTCCACCTCCTCCACCATATTGATTTCATCGGGACGATGAAAAGTTTAAGTCTGGGGGGGTGTCATGTACTGTCATGGTTTGGTTTTCAGTTTTTAGTTTTTGTTAGTTTTTCATGTTGGTTCTTATTTTCATTGCTTGTTGCTTTATTTTGCTGGCTTTTGAAATAATCATGGCAAAAAATTTTTTGAGAACATCAAATCTTCGCTTATATGCTTTCTTGGATTCAAGTGAAATGTTAGCACGATTATTGTCTTGATTCATGATGTTCGAATGATGCTAGTAGTAAACTTTGTGTAGTTCTTTTTTTCTATCTTGGGAAGCATTAATAAGCTAAGAATCTTATGGTGATGAGTTTTAGTTTTGGTTCAACCTTAAGGATTTTATCTTCACTACACTTGTGCTTGATGCTTGAATAGTTGATGTCATTGAAATAGTCATGATTCATCTTGTTTGCTTAGTACTTGGTTTCTATGGTGATTTCTCAACTTTCATTTTGGTTACTAGATGAGGCTCAAATCATTAAAGCTCATTTGGAAAAATCAAAATATCCCAACATGTGTGCTAAAAGTACATTTGTGAATAAGTTTTGCACAATGCAAACATTTATAAAAAAAAAAAGGGATATAAAAAATAGTTGTCATGAGTGGAATCTAGCAAGTCACCCCTTTGAGACCGAGTTAGATTACTGGGGAAATGACTGCTTAGCTTCCCTTGAGATTGAGCACACCTTTGAGACCTTGGGTTAGTTGAGAAATATGAACCAAGTGAATGGTGAGTAAGTGCCTATCACTGGTTACTTGTCTTTCACTGGAAACATTAGGAATTCAAATTTGATGACGACTTGACTAGGACATGGATTGAAACTTGAAGGGTGTTGAGTTACTTTTACACTGTGCACAAGATTCTTATGCTTGAACCATACTTTACTTGTTTCCATGATCACGCTTGTTAATGAAACTTTTTGATAGAGTTAGGAAAGTGCACTAGGTTTTATGAATGTGTTGTAGAACATATGAATTTAGACTGCAGCATTTTGCTTGAGGACAAGCAAAGGTTTAAGTCTGGGGGTGTGATGTGCGTAGATTATATACTCTTTTATGCATGTTTTTACGCACATTTACATACTTTGAGCATGCTTGATCTATGCATTTTTATACTTCCAGCTTTCCTTTTAGCATATTTACTCTTTTGGTTCAGAGATCTGCTTTTTGTGCATTTTCTGTACACAGGAGTAGAAATTGGTGAAGATTATGCGTCCTCGGGCAAGCTTGGAAGGAATTGAAGGGAGAGAGCATCAGGCCGTGTACCACACACGGCCGTGTTGTTTTAACAGGAAGGGAAGAGGACATGGCCGTGTGAATCTCACACGGCCGTGTCTTGATTTGAAGAAATTAGAGCAGATGCCTTACATGGCCGTGTAGATCTACACGGCCGTGTGAGGTTTCCAGAGGCCAAGCAGGTGGTGGTCGTGTGCGCCACACGGCCGTGTAGCATTTCTAGAGAGCAGAAGGGTCCTGGCCGTGTGCATCACACGGTCTTATAGCATTTCCAGATAGCAGAAGGGTCCTGGCCGTGTGAGTCACACGGCCGTGCAGCTTTGGCAGAGAAGGAACTGGACATGGCCGTGTGAATCTCACACGGCCGTGTCATGGGGTCGTGTGGCGCCCGATTTCCTGCTCTATTTAAACCCTCCTTCCTGAATTGAAAAGGGATCTCTCCCCCCTTTGGGAGAAGGTAAGATTTGGTGGTATCCTCCCATTCTTGGGAGGATTTCTGGGCGATTCGAGGGGAGTTCTTGACGATTTCGACTCCGGAGCGAGGATTGGACCCCAAGACGAGGCTTCTTCGTAGATAAGTCTTCTCTTTTCCCCTTTTCTTGGTTTCTTGGATTGGGGATTTAAGAAATGCTTGTAATCTTTATTTCTTCGGGTATTCTTCCTCGATTCATGGAGTAGATCTTGTATTCTAGGATTAAGGGAGTATTTGTATGATGGATTGATGTAATCTCTTATGGATTTGCCATTTTCTTGTTTCAATGACATTGTCTTGCTTGTATCAATTAGATCATGAATGATTAATGGTGATTTGTGCTTAATTCTCTTTCTTGATTGATTGTTTGGATTTCTTGTGGACTTTGTAAAGATAAACTCTCACTCGATCATCCGAGGGATCCACGTGACAGGTGCAAGCCCGTGTAAGGACATTTGAGAGATAATCTTGAAGAGGAAATAGGAATATTTAAGAGAGTAGGATGGATCTTGTACTTAGTTTCTTGTATCCTGATAGGTTAATAAGTTGTGGGCTTCTATGTTGATATCCGAGGAAGGCATAGTAATAGGTGCGCTTCTGTGTAAGGACAACGTAGGTTCACGTCTAATTGATCATATTTAGATACATTTCTTAGTCCTTAGCCGGTTATCTATTACAAGAGAGAACCAGCAACTTTCTACAAGTGTTTGGCAATTGAGGGATAAGAATTGGTGAACCATTTACATTCGAGAAATCTTACAAAGAAACCGAAACTCCTAGAATCTCCCTTTATCATAACCCAAAACACTAAACTCTTGTTTGTTGATCTTTAATATTAGATTTGTTTACTTTTACTTTGCATTTGAAACAATTGGATAGTTGTTTAGCTAATTCGCATTGAGACATTTCTAGTGCTTATTCCAGTCCCTGTCGATACGATAATCTTTTATATTACTTGCGACATTTCCGTACACTTGCGGAGTGCAACATCTGTCTTTAATCAAATATTTGGTCAAGACTCTAAATTTAAAATAATATTGATTCCTCTAATAATACTATTTAAATTTACCAACACCTCAAAACACCGTGAATTTTGCATGCCACGTTAGTGTGGACGTATACAAAATCAACATTTGTAAGAGGAGGATTTTACCCATTAATTATCTTGTCAACGTAACTTTATGACAAATAAAATTATCTCAAACACCGTTAATTTTGTATGCCACGTTAGTGTGGACGTATACAAAATCAATCATTTGTAAGAGGGGTTTTAACCTATTAATTTTATTATCTTGTCAACCTAGTTTTATGACAAATTAATAGATGGTTTCCTTTTCGGTCACACAAGTAATAGCAGTGACTTCGTTGGGGAGGATATTATTAGATGCATCTAAGTGTATACCATTACTTTGATACTAAGTTCATTAAATAGAATTGTGCCCCTTCAGTTGGAGAAGATCACACACATCCTAAATAATTTCCTATAACCATCCATTAAGGAAGTTTGATCTAGTGATCTGCAAACAAACTCATCCACTGTGGAGGGAGGCACTTAGAGCCAACACGCAAGCTTGTTGCATCACTTACAAACAAGTAATGGAGACCGTGGGATTTATATACTAATCCCTCTCCCACTTAGTTATTTAAAATGAGAAATTTTAACCTATGCTAGCATATAACACATGTACACACACAGTAAATAAAAGTAATAAATTTGGAAATTAATTTTCCAACTCTTATGATATTTTCATCACTGTCCTCCGTGTGCTCTAACCCTAGCTGCTGCCATCTCTAGCCACCGCCATCGGTGTAACACCCATAGGGTCCTTAACAAAATTCTAGAATATTTTATCATGAATAAATAAAAAAATATATATATGCTTTAGTTAAATTTTGCTCCTAGCCGAACACTTAAACAAATAAAATAGAAATAAAAATATATAAGGTCTAGGACTTGAACTCTAGATCTCTCATTAGATGCCTGAATAAGATAACCACTAGACCAAGAGAAATTATTGTTAGAAAAGAGAGGGAAACCATAATTAAATGTAAGAAGAAAAGGCTCTTCTCTTAGAAGGAAAAGTGAGAGTTGTCTTCTTCCTCTCTAATGAAGAGATGCTCTAGAATATTCTTTTCTTACTCACCAAGAAGGGATGTATCTAGACTTTTCTCTTAATTATGAAGAGAGTAAAAGAAAGGAGGAAGAAAAATATATTTTTCCTTCCCCTCTCATGATGAATAAAAGGAGGAAATTAAAATGAGTTGGCATTTTTCCTCATTCACCTTCCTACTCCCTCCTCCTCCACCGTGACCTCTTCTTCACCATTTCCTCTTCTTGCCGAGACCAAGGAGCAAGGAAGCTTCCCCTCTCTAGGAAGGATCCACAACAAAGGTTAAATCTCTAAGGAAAACAAGCGCAAGGAAGTGAGTATCCCCTCACTGCAGTACAAGTAGCTTCGGTTTAAAATGTTTTTCGAAACTCTAAAAATTTTCTTGCAAGAATGTGGTCAAGATAAAGAATAGGTAGTCACTTAGGGTTAACAAGTGATAAGAGATGCTTCATGTTATAGAAAAATAAAAAGAGAAATTTAGAGCCTTATTGCATGTTTCGGCCAAGGATGGAAGAGAGGACCTAGAACAAGTTTTCTTTGATCACATGCTTAATTTTTCTACTCTATGATATATGAATTTCACATGTTGTTAGTTAAGTCTTCATTCTTCATGTTGTGAAAAAAAGAAAGAGATACCTATCTATATGGTTCGGCCAAAATTGATTATAAGGCCTTAGGTCAAGAATTTTAGATAGAAACCATACTAGTTGTACCTCTTTGTGATGTATGAATTTTTACATGTTTATAACCAAGGTTTTTATGCTTCTTATGGAATAAAATGGTATGAAACCCTACTAATATGTTTGGCCAAATTGAAATAAATGGGTTAGGGTTAAAGTTTTGAACTCAAATATGCTTAGATCATGAAGTACAATACCTTGTATGCACTTAGATTAAATGGGCTTGTTATATGTTTAAGTTTTATGCTCCTTATGGAATAAAATGATATGAAACCCTACTGATATGTTTTGTCCAAATGAAAATAAATGGGTTAGGGTTAGAGTTTTGAACTCAAATAGGCTTATTCATGAAGTATAGTGCCTTGTAAGTACTTGTACAATGCTCTATAGGTACTTAGATTAAATGTGCATGTTACATGTTTAAGTCTTATGCTTCTTATGGAATAAAAAGACATGAAACCCTACTGATATGTTTCGGCCAAATGAAAATAAATGGGTTAGGGTTAGAGTTTTGAACTCAAATAGGCTTATTCATGAAGTATAGTGCCTTGTAGGTACTTGTACAATGCTCTATAGGTACTTAGATTAAATGTGCATGTTACATGTTACATGTTTAAGTCTTATGCTTCTTATGGAATAAAAAGACATGAAACCCTACTGATATGTTTCGGCCAAATGAAAATAAATGGGTTAGGGTTAGAGTTTTAAACTCAAATAGGCTTATTCATGAAGTATAGTGCCTTGTAGGTACTTGTACAATGCTCTATAGGTACTTAGACTAAATGTGCATGTTTCATGTTTAAGTCTTATGCTTCTTATGGAATAAAATGATATGAAACCCTACTGATATGTTTCGGCCAAATTGAAATAAATGGATTAGGTTTAGAGTTTTGAACTCAAACATGCTTATTCATGAAGTATAATGCCTTGTATGTGCTTAGATCAAGTTTACATGTTATGTGGATAATTTCTATGCTTCATATGGAACCAAATGATATAATAACCCTACTGATATGTTTCGGCCAAATTGAAATAAATGGGTTAGGGTTAGAATTTTGAACTCAAACATGCTTATTCATGAAGTATAATGCCTTGTATGTGCTTAGATCAAGTTTACATGTTATGTGGATAAGTTCTATGCTTCATATGGAACCAAATGATATAAGAACCCTACTGATATGTTTCGGCCAAATTGAGATAAATGGGTTAAGGTTAGAGTTTTTGAACTCAAACATGCTTATTCATGAAGTATAATGCCTTGTATGTGCTTAGATCAAGTTTACATGTTATGTGGATAAGTTCTATGCTTCATATGGAATGAAATGAGGTTGAAACCTACTGATATGGTTCGGCCAAGATGGATTAATTGGGTTAGGAAAGAGTTTAAACCTAACCAAACATGCTTATGCATTTTCATGATATGTAGCCTTTGATATATAAGTAGATTAAGCTTTCATGCTTTATGATGTGATGAAAATATGCTTTACGATATGTTGCATTTCTATGTCTTATGATAAGATGTGCCATGTTTATGATATGATATGATAGACTTATGACATGATAGGCTATGGTCATGATATGATATGCTAGACTCATGATATGATATGCCATGTTCATGATATGTTATGCTAAGTTCATGAGATGATATGCCAAGTTTGATGATAAGAAAATAACATGTTATACTTTATGTTATGATAAGAACATCTTATATAATGCATGTGTGAATGTCTTATGTAAGAAGAAAAGCCTAAAGAGTTGCTTCCCTTAAGTTCGGACCAAGAGCATTCTTCATGTTATGAAAAAGAGTTGCTTCCCTTAAGTTGGGACCAAGAGCACTCTTCATGTTATGAAAAAGAGTTGCTTCCCTTAAGTTGGGATCAAGAGCACTCTTCATGCTATGGTAAAGAGATGCTTCCCTTAAGTTGGGGATCAAGAGCTCTCTTCATGATATGACAAGAATTATGACATGTATGATATGATGAGATAAGATATGCATGATATTTACTTTGTATGGCTTGTACCAAGGGTGGGCTCTATAAGCGCCCCGGGGTCGACGGACTATGAACGGACCTCGTTAAGGGATGGGCTCCTCAGTACGCCCCTAGGTCGACAGACTATGAACGGACCTAGATCCCTAGTAGGTTGGGGGCTAGCTACCCTGTCCTAGGGATTGCGCGCATTTATGTTTACATGTGGTACAAGCCGGGGCCCTTCTCATGATGATGATATGATATTCAAGTATGTATACTATATGTTTTGAAAGAAGCATGATGCATATGTGCATTCCATGATACATGTTTTAAAAATATACATATTGCATCTACATGCACATATTTATGAAATTATGTTTATGCACCCTTATGAACAGGTATGAGTTATGATACATGTTTACAAGATATGATAGGCTTCATGATATGTGCTTACAGAAAGTGATATGAATCATGATATACACTCACATGCTATAGTCTGATATGTTATGCTCCTTATGTGATATGATATATTATGTTCTGTTTTCCCTCATATTATGTTATGAGATGTTATGGTTTTTACATGATAAGATATGTTCTATGTTATGATTCTCCATGCTATGTTATGTTATGCTATGGTTTCTACATGTTATGTTATGTTATGTGTTTTTTCGGATTTATGGGTAGGCAAGGATCTCACTAAGCCTTTGGCTTATAGCTACATGTTTTCCTTGTACTGCAGATAAAGGCAAGGAATGGATTGTTTAAGGGGAGCAGAGCAGGAAAGGCAATGAGGATGTGTGTGGAAGTGCTGGTGGATAGATCTATTTAAGTTTTTTGAATTATCTAAGTTATGCATGTGAACAATGTTGGACCTATGCTTATGATAATGTTCAGCTAGTATGATATCCTACTCATGTTATGTTGGTACGTTTGACTTCACATGTCATGTTAAGAGAACTAGATGCATATGGTATATGTTATGATATGTAAAAAAAAACAATTAATTATATATGTCTTCCGCTGCCATGAATCCATATGCATTAGTATAATTGATGTCCATGTTTTAGTGACGTCCGTCCCTCTGGGTGGCCTTAGTGTTACCTGGAAGGGCGGCCGTTCAGTTTGGTATCAGAGTAGGTCTACCTTCCACTACACACACATCAAGCCTTTATCCTGCCGCTCCAAGTAAGAATTTTATGCTTAAATTTTATTTTGATGTGATATTTATGCTTGATCTATTTCTTTATGATGTTTGATAATATGCATGCTTATTATCTTATTTATTTAGTTATCACATTTTTAGCTTAGATATATATGATGGTAGATTAGGAACGATAACAACCTTAGGGTAGCCTGGTCATGAATAACGATAACTTATATTAGTTTATTGTGATTTATGAAGATAAAGCATGGTTAGAACACGAAATACACGAGCAGATGAGACGGTACCTCCACCAGATCTGATGCATGTGATTACCGAGCTCCAGCGTCAGGTCACGGAACAGCAACAAACGATCACTGCATTGATGAATCAGCAAGGGAATCCTGTTACCCCACCAGGGAACCCGAATGCGATACCTATTATACCTGCGGCTGTACCAGTACCTCCGGCACCGGTACCACTGGTAGTTCCTATTCCAGTGGTCCGACAAGAGGCATACCTGATTCAGTGGCAGAGGCTGAAGCCAGAAGCCTTCTCCGGAAACTGTGAGCCATGGGATGCTCAGGCGTGGCTTAAGATTGTGGAAAGCATCGTGGAGCTTTTAGATTGGCGCGAACACGAGAAGGTTAAGTGTGCATCGTTTTGCCTTACAGGCGATGCCAGAATGTGGTGGGACCGAGTCAAAGCAAGGAGACAGGTGAATCAGATGAGATGGACAGACTTCGAGACTGAATTCCTTGAAGAGTTCTTCCATATGCGAGTGACCAATAAACACTACGACGAGTTCACCGAGTTCCGGCAAGGTGACCTATCAGTGAATGAGGTCGTGAAGAAATTTAACCGATTAGCACGCCTATGTCCAGAGCTGGTCAGTACAGAAAGAGAAAGGGTCAGACTTATGCTGAAGATGCTCAGACCCGAAATAGCCCTAAATGTGGCCAGTGGCGTTAATAGACCACAGACCACCGAGGAATTAATTAGCAGTGCTCTGATCACTGAACACTATCAGAAGGCGATGAATGAGGGTAAGAGTCAATATCAGAAACCTCAACATATCAGAACCAACTGGAAGGGAAACTCCAACGGTAAAAGAAAACAATGGAACAGTTCTCAGGGTGGTTCAGCGAACAAGCAACCTATGTTTCCTCAGTGCACCACCTGCGGAAAGAAGCATCCGGGAAAATGCCGTGTGGGCACGAATAAGTGCTACAGCTGCGGATTGGAAGGACACTTGGCCAGAAATTGTCCTACTCAGATGCAGACACCTCAGCAGCAGAATATCCAGAACAGAGGTGCCCCCTCATAGCTACACCTAATGCAAGCTGCACTAGAAGGCCCTCAGATTGGCCAAGGGAGACTGGAAGCCCCGCCAGCTATGACGAATGCCAGGATCCACTCCCTCGCCAAAGAAGATGGGACGAGTGCTTCGACAGTCATTACAGGTCAGATACCTATTATTAGTCATTATGCAAATATGTTATCGAATCCTAAATGCGAACCGAAGTATGAATTTATCGGGAAGCCGAGAAACATTACCGGTCAGAGGATCGAAAATGTGACCAGGCAACTCTCTTCCCTGACCATAGCAACAACATTATTCGACAATATATCAGAGAAACAAACCCGTGACCCCAGCATCCAAAGGATCAAGCAAGAAGTCTTAGAAGGGAAGGATAACGGATTTCGTATCGCTGACAGTGGAATACTGTACTTCAAGGATCGCCTATGTATTCCCGATGATTCAGAGATGCGGAAAAAGATATTAGAGGAGGCACATGCGACACCATACGCAATGCATCCTGGATCCACCAAAATGTACCAAGACCTGAAGAAGAAATTCTGGTGGTTTGGTATGAAGAGGGATGTGGCTCAGCACGTCAGTACTTGCCTGACCTGCCAAAGAGTTAAAGCAGAACACCAGATTCCTGGAGGTGTACTGCAGCCAATTCAGATTCCAGAATGGAAATGGGAGGATATTTCCATGGACTTCATTTCGGGACTTCCCAAAACGATGAATGGCTACGATGCTATATGGGTAATCGTGGACAGGTTGACAAAATCGGCCCATTTCATGGCAATCAAGATGACCTACTCGATCGAACAGCTAGCCCAATTATATGTCAAAGAGATTATCAGACTGCATGGGATCCCTAAGACCATCATCTCTGATAGAGATGGCAGTTTTGTTTCACATTTTTGGGAATGGGTTCAGAAAGCCCTGGGTACGAAATTATTGTTCAGCATTGCCTTTCACCCTCAGACTGACGGGCAAACAAAAAGGGTGAATCAAGTACTGGAAGATATGTTACGAGCTTGCGCCCTGGACTTCAAAGGGTGCTGGTGCCGATATCTATGCTTAGCGGAATTCGCCTATAACAATAGCTATCAAGCTACCATTGGTATGGCACCGTACGAGGCATTGTACGGGAGAAAATGTAGATCCCCTATATGCTGGTATGAAGGCGGTGAAAAGAAGGAAATGGGATTTCAAACCGATCTTATCGACAGCACCACCCGTGCAATACAGAAGATCCGCCAAAGAATAGAGACTGCTCAAAGTCGGCAGAAGAATTATGCAGATAAGCGACGTAGGCCGCTGGAATTCAGCGTCGGGGATTCAGTATTCCTCAAAGTAGCTCCTATGAAAGGAGTGATGAGATTCGGAAAGAAGGGAAAACTAAGTCCTCGATATGTAGGACCATATCAAATTCTGAAGAGAGTTGGCAAGGTGGCTTATGAACTAGAGCTACCACCAGAGATGTCGGCTATTCACAATGTGTTCCATGTCTCAATGCTCAAGAAGTACATGGGTGGCACAGATCAAGTGATCGAACCACAGACAGTTCAAGTTCAAGAGGACCTGAGCTACAAGAGCCGACCGATTCAGATATTAGATCGAGATATTAAAAGGCTAAGGAACAAGGAAATACCTTTAGTAAAGGTTCTGTGGCAAAATCAACGGTTCGAAGAAGCGACTTGGGAACGCGAAGACGATATGAGACAGAAGTACCCCGAGCTATTTTAAAATTCAAGGACGAACTTTTATAAGGTATGGGAGACTGTAACACCCATAGGGTCCTTAGCAAAATTCTAGAATATTTTATCATGAATAAAGAAAAAATATATATATATGCTTTAGTTAAATTTTGCTCCTAGCCGAACACTTAAACAAATAAAATAGAAATAAAAATATATAAGGTCTAGGACTTGAACTCTAGATCTCTCATTAGATGCCTGAATAAGATAACCACTAGACCAAGAGAAATTATTGTTAGAAAAGAGAGGGAAACCATAATTAAATGTAAGAAGAAAAGGCTCTTCTCTTAGAAGGAGAAGTGAGAGTTGTCTTCTTCCTCTCTAATGAAGATATGCTCTAGAATATTCTTTTCTTACTCACCAAGAAGGGATGTATCTAGACTTTTCTCTTAATTATGAAGAGAGTAAAAGAAAGGAGGAAGAAAAATATTTTTTTCCTTCCTCCTCTCATGATGAATAAAAGGAGGAAATTAAAATGAGTTGGCATTTTTCCTCATTCACCTTCCTACTCCCTCCTCCTCCACCGTGACCTCTTCTTCACCATTTCCTCTTCTTGCCGAGACCAAGGAGCAAGGAAGCTTCCCCTCTCTAGGAAGGATCCACAACAAAGGTTAAATCTCTAAGGAAAACAAGCGCAAGGAAGTGAGTATCCCCTCCTGCAGTACAAGTAGCTTCGGTTTAAAATGTTTTTCGAAACTCTAAAAATTATCTTGCAAGAATGTGGTCAAGATAAAGAATAGGTAGTCACTTAGGGTTAACAAGTGATAAGAGATGCTTCATGTTATAGAAAAAGAAAAAAAGAGAAATTTAGAGCCTTATTGCATGTTTCGGCCAAGGATGGAAGAGAGGACCTAGAACAAGTTTTCTTTGATCACATGCTTAATTTTTCTACTCTATGATATATGAATTTCACATGTTGTTAGTTAAGTCTTCATTCTTCATGTTGTGAAAAAAAAAAAGAGATGCCTATCTATATGGTTCGGCCAAAATTGATTATAAGGCCTTAGGTCAAGAATTTTAGATAGAAACCATACTAGTTGTACCTCTTTGTGATGTATGAATTTTTACATGTTTATAACCAAGGTTTTTATGCTTCTTATGGAATAAAATGGTATGAAACCCTACTGATATGTTTGGCCAAATTGAAATAAATGGGTTAGGGTTAAAGTTTTGAACTCAAATATGCTTAGATCATGAAGTACAATACCTTGTATGCACTTAGATTAAATGGGCTTGTTATATGTTTAATTTTTATGCTCCTTATGGAATAAAATGATATGAAACCCTACTAATATGTTTCGGCCAAATGAAAATAAATGGGTTAGGGTTAGAGTTTTGAACTCAAATAGGCTTATTCATGAAGTATAGTGCCTTGTAGGTACTTGTACAATGCTCTATAGGTACTTAGATTAAATGTGCATGTCACATGTTTAAGTCTTATGCTTCTTATGGAATAAAAAGACATGAAACCTTACTGATATGTTTCAGCCAAATGAAAATAAATGGGTTAGGGTTAGAGTTTTGAACTCAAATAGGCTTATTCATGAAGTATAGTGCCTTGTAGGTACTTGTACAATGCTCTATAGGTACTTAGATTAAATGTGCATGTTACATGTTTAAGTCTTATGCTTCTTATGGAATAAAAAGACATGAAACCCTACTGATATGTTTCAGCCTAATGAAAATAAATGGGTTAGGGTTAGAGTTTTGAACTCAAATAGGCTTATTCATGAAGTATAGTACCTTGTAGGTACTTGTACAATGCTCTATAGGTACTTAGACTAAATGTGCATGTTACATGTTTAAGTCATATGCTTCTTATGGAATAAAATGATATGAAACCCTACTGATATGTTTCGGCCAAATTGAAATAAATGGATTAGGGTTAGAGTTTTGAACTCAAACATGCTTATTCATGAAGTATAATGCCTTGTATGTGCTTAGATCAAGTTTACATGTTATGTGGATAAGTTCTATGCTTCATATGGAACCAAATGATATAAGAACCCTACTGATATGTTTCAGCCAAATTGAAATAAATGGGTTAGGGTTAGAGTTTTGAACTCAAACATGCTTATTCATGAAGTATAATGCCTTGTATGTGCTTAGCTCAAGTTTACATGTTATGTGGATTAGTTCTATGCTTCATATGGAACCAAATGATATAAGAACCCTACTGATATGTTTCGGCCAAATTGAGATAAATGGGTTAAGGTTAGAGTTTTTGAATTCAAACATGCTTATTCATGAAGTATAATGTCTTGTATGTGCTTAGATCAAGTTTACATGTTATGTGGATAAGTTCTATGCTTCATATGGAATGAAATGAGGTTGAAACCTACTGATATGGTTCGGCCAAGATGGATTAATTGGGTTAGGAAAGAGTTTAAACCTAACCAAACATGCTTATGCATTTTCATGATATGTAGCCTTTGATATATAAGTAGATTAGGCTTTCATGCTTTATGATGTGATGAAAATATGCTTTACGATATGTTGCATTTCTATGTCTTATGATAAGATGTGCCATGTTTATGATATGATATGATAGACTTATGACATGATAGGCTATGGTCATGATATGATATGCTAGACTCATGATATGATTTGCCATGTTCATGATATGTTATGCTAAGTTCATGAGATGATATGCCAAGTTTGATGATAAGAAAATAACATGTTATACTTTATGTTATGATAAGAACATGTTATATAATGCATGTGTGAATGGCTTTTGTAAGAAGAAAAGCCTAAAGAGTTGCTTCCCTTATGTTGGGACCAAGAGCATTCTTCATGTTATGAAAAAGAGTTGCTTCCCTTAAGTTGGGACCAAGAGCACTCTTAATGTTATGAAAAAGAGTTGCTTCCCTTAAGTTGGGATCAAGAGCACTCTTCATGCTATGGTAAAGAGATGCTTCCCTTAAGTTGGGGATCAAGAGCTCTCTTCATGATATGACAAGAATTATGACATGTATGATATGATGAGATATGATATGCATGATATTTTACTTTGTATGGCTTGTACCATGGGTGGGCTCCATAAGCGCCCCGGGGTCGACGGACTATGAACGGACCTCGTTAAGGGATGGGCTCCTCAGTACGCCCCTAGGTCGACGGACTATGAACGGACCTAGATCCCTAGTAGGTTTGGGGCTAGCTACCCTGTCCTAGGGATTGCGCGCATTTATGTTTACATGTGGTACAAGCCGGGGCTCTTCTCATGATGATGATATGATATTCAAGTATGTATACTATATGTTTTGAAAGAAGCATGATGCATATGTGCATTCCATGATACATGTTTTAAAAATATACATATTGCATCTACATGCACATATTTATGAAATTATGTTTATGCACCCTTATGAACAGGTATGAGTTATGATACATGTTTACATGATATGATAGACTTCATGATATGTGCTTACAGAAAGTGATATGAATCATGATATACACTCACATGCTATACTCTGATATGTTATGCTCCTTATGTGATATGATATATTATGTTCTATTTTCCCTCATGTTATGTTATGAGATGTTATGGTTTTTACATGATAAGATATGTTCTATGTTATGATTCTCCATGCTATGTTATGTTATGCTATGGTTTCTACATGTTATGTTATGTTATGTGTTTTTTCGGATTTATGGGTAGGCAAGGATCTCACTAAGCCTTTGGCTTGTAGCTACACGTTTTCCTTGTACTGCAGATAAAGGCAAGGAATGGATTGTTTAAGGGGAGCAGAGCAGGAAAGGCAATGAGGATGTGTGTGGAAGTGCTGGTGGATAGATCTATTTAAGTTTTTGAATTATCTAAGTTATGCATGTGAACAATGTTGGACCTATGCTATTATAATGTTCAACTAGTATGATATCCTACTCATGTTATGTTGGTACGTTTGACTTCACATGCCATGTTAAGAGAACTAGATGCATATGGTATATGTTATGATATGGAAAAAAAACAATTAATTATATATGTCTTCCACTGCCTTGAATCCATATGCATTAGGATAATTGATGTCTATGTTTTAGTGACGTCCGTCCCTCTGGGGTGGCCTTAGTGCTACCTGGAAGGGCGGACGTTACAATCGGGTCGAGTTGTCGCATCTATCTTGCTGCTTATTCCGATGTGCCTCTGGTCTTCCGATAGCACCATGCCTCGCAAGGATACGATCCGCGATAAATATAGAATTTTACATACATCGATATTATATTCCATAAATGAAAATACATGTATTCTAGATCGAACAAAAATAAAATTCTAAGAATAACACAGCTCCTGCTGTATTTAATACATACAATCATGTACATAAAATAATGCCCTTGACATGTCCAAGGGTCCAATCACACACAATATCTATATGCCATAATAGTTTGAGCCTGCAACCTATAACACCCATGAAATTATAAGATAAGTATATGGGTGTTATTTTCTTTAGAGCATAAAAAAATAAAAAGAATAAGAGAAAAGGAAAAAATAGAAACCAAAATAGAATAAGAAGAGGTGAGGTCAAGGATTGAACCTTGAACCTCCCACAAGTAAGAGTTAAATTAGTGGATTGTAACCACTAGAATAATGAATGATAAGTGAATAAAAGAGAATAGAAATGGTAGTTAAAGGAGAGAAGATGGTTAAGTAAAAGAGCAAGAGAAAACCAAGTTGCTTACCTTCCCTTGCTCTTGGTTAAGAGAAGAAGCAAGCAAAAGATAAATTGTCTACTTCCCTCCCTCTCTCTATTTTCGTGGGATTAAAGGAATGAGGGAAAAGAGGAGTTGAGGGAATGAATGAAGACATGCTTCATTTACATAGGAATAAATAGGATTGGGAGAAGAAAAGCAAGAGATTTAATTCTTCTTCTTCCTCCTTCCTTCTCCTTCTTCATTCTCCACCGAAACCAAGAGCCCCTCCCTCTCCTTATTCCAAAAGCTAGGCTAAGTTTCCTCTCCAAGAAAACTAATTTACAAGAAGAAGCCTTCAAGATCTACCCCTTCCAAGCAAGAGAAACAAAAGGAGGTGCAAGAAGAAGAAGCTCTCTCCTTCCTTTGCACCTAGGGTACCTTTTCCTTAAGAAAAACCACCAGCGAAAGGAGGTAAGTATCCCCTCACCTGTGGTACAAATAGTTCATAGGTGCTTTCCTTTATGAAAATAGATTTCTAAAAACTTAAGGTGTGATCCATTGTAAATTCGGCCAACAAGAATAAGACCCTTAGGAAAAATTAAGTCCTAAATATGCTCACCATGATTTTTATGATATGTATTTTTTTATAAGAGATTTGTTTAGTATTCTCATACTTGTATGTTGCTTAGAATTAAGATTTCTCTCCTTAAAACTCTCGGCCAAGACAAAATTAAGGACCTAGGAGAACTTAAAACCTAAACCAAGCATGCCATGATTTTCCTTATGACAAGATATGAAGTTAACATGATATTTCTCATGCTTGTATGTTGATTTGAAACTGTATTTCATGCTCATGAGGTTTCGGCCATAACAAGTTTAAGGGCCTAGGAAACTTAGAACCTAACCTAATTATGCTCATGATGTTCCTTGTAATAATTGCTATGAAATTGATTTAGGGTTCCCATGCTTTTATGACACTTGAAACCTAGTTCCAAGCCTTACAAGTTTCGGCCATAGCAAGTTTAAGGGCCTAGGAAACTTAGAACCTAACCTAATTATGCTCATGATGTTCCTTGTAATAATTGCTATGAAATTAATTTAGGGTTCCCATGCTTTTATGACACTTGAAACCTAGTTCCAAGCTTTACAAGTTTCGGCCATAACAAGTTTAAGGGCCTAGGAAACTTAGAACCTAATCTAATTATGCTCATGATATTCCTTGTAATAATTGCTATGAAATTGATTTAGGGTTCCCATGCTTTTATGACACTTGAAACCTAATTCCAAGCTTTACAAGTTTTGGCCATAACAAGTTTAAGGGCCTAGGAAGCTTAGAACCTAACCTAACTATGCTCATGATGTTCCTTGTGATAATTGCTATGAAATTGGTTTAGGGTTCCCATGGTTTTATGCCACCTGAAAACCTAGTTGCATGCTTAACAAGTTTCGGCCACATTAGGTTTAAAGACTTAGGAAGCTTAGAACCCAAACTAAACTTGCTCAAGATGTTCCTTGTGATAAATGTTATGATATTGGTTTAGGGTTCACATGCTTTCGTGCCACTTGTAACCTAGAATTGTGCTTACTAGGGTTTCGGCCATGACAAGTTTACAAGCTTAAGAAACCTAGAACCTAAACTAACCATGCTCATGATGTTCCTTATGTTATATGATATGATATTAGTTTAGGGTTCACATTCTTGAATGTTGATTGTAACCAAATGTGATGCTTGATAAGTTTCGGCCATGACATGTTTAAAGACTTAGGAAGCTTGGAACCCAAACTAAACATTCTCAAGATGTTCCTTATGATATATGTTATGATATTTATTTAGGGTCCCCAAGCTTTCATGCTACTTGTAACCTAGAAACATGCTTGCTAGGTTTCGGCCATGACAAGAATAAAGGCTTAACTTAGAACCCATGTTAAACATGCTCATGATGTTCCTTATGATATATGATATGATAATGATTTAGGGTTTATATGTTTTTATGGTTCTTGTTAACCTAGTCAACAACTACATGTTTCGGCCACTTCATGATATTTAGGTTAGAGACCCAATTATGAAATTCTATGTGTCTCACATGCAATGCTTCATGATATGATAAGAATATGCTATGCTTCTATGCTCATTTATGTATGCTTATGACCTATGCATGATGATGACTCTTATGATGTGTTATGTGTCCAAATTCATGATGTGCTGTGTGCCCAATTATGCATGCGTTTATGATGTGCTATGTGCCCAATTTCATGATGTGCTTTGTGCCCAATTATGCATGCGATCATGATGTACTGTGTGCCCAAATTCATGATGTGTCGTATGCCCAATTATGCATGCTTTATGTTATGCCTAAGAGTTGCTTCCCTATTAGTTGGGACTAAGAGCACTCTTCATGATATGAAAGGAAATATAATATGCATGATATGATAAGAATTGTGATATGTATGATATGCTACTTTACTTTTTATGGCTTGTACCAAGGATGGGCTTCATAAGCGCCCCGGGGTCGATGGACTAAGAAACGGGCCTCGTTAGGGATGGGCTCGTAAGTGCCCCTAGGTCGATGGACTAAGAAACGGGCCTAGTATGTATGCCTTGTAGGGTTCGAGACTTTCTACCTTGGACCTACATAGGACGCGCGCATTTATGTATGTGGTACAAGTCGGGGCCCTAATCATGTTGAGATTATGTTTAAGTATGTATGTAATAAGTTTTCAAAATACATGTTGCATATATTTTTCATGATACATGTTTTGAAAGTCATCTCGCATAATACTTATGACTATGTTATGTTATGCTAGGATGTACTTTATGATTATGTTATGATATGCCATGATACTTATGATTATGTTATGTTATGCTAGGATGCACTTTATGATATGCCATGATACCTTACGATTATGTTACGCTATGATGCTTCTATACATGATATGATGAGTTATCTTTATGCTTTATGTCTATGAATATGCTATGCTTTATGTCTTTATGTTATGCTTTACGGTTTTTGTGAGTAGGAAGGATCTTACTGAGCCTTGTGTGCTCATAGCTTACTTTCCTTGTACCACAGATAAAGGCAAGGAATGGATGTACTAAGGGAGCAGTATGAGGGGCAAGATAGATGTGTGTAGTAGTAGCTCGGCTAAAAGAGAAAGACCTGCTTTTATCTAATAAGAATTATGCTTATGTCGTTCTTTCATGACTTCATGACATTTCATCATGCTTATTAGTATTATGGCTTAAATTTATGTTAAGCATGCAATGTGACTTTATGCGATAGGTAGTTAGTGATGAAGATTTGAAAAGTAAAAGAAAAGTTTAAAATATATATATATATATATATACTACAAACAAGACTTCCGCAATTTTAAGTAGAGAGGATTATTAACAAGCAAATAAGTAAGATAAGATAAGAAGAAAAAAAGAAAGTAACCCCGTCAGCTTGAGCAGGAAGGGGCGGGGCGTTACACAACCAAAGAGTTAGCACATCCTACTATAAACAAGAACTTTGACATTAAGGTAGCTCTGATATTGTGTGTCCAAACACACAGAGGAAAACCCTAGCTCTGATACCAATTGTTGGTTAGCCCTTGGAAAATCGTACCGGTTCCATTGTACAAAAATTTTGTACAAGTGTTGAACCTTTCCTTAAATAACCTATTGTGTTCTTTAGAAGTTAAATTAGGAATCGCAGACAGAACTTAACATCATTGATTCCAAATTTAACTTATCTGTTCTTAATTGTTTAGATTTGAATCGCAAGCGAAACTTAACACTATTGATTCAAATCCACCTATGTTATTAATTCCATTAAATATTAATTTCCAAAATTGGCTTCCAGGACTGCATGGCGAGGCACATGGCCTTCTTGGATATGAGAGCGACCATCACCGCCTAGACAAAGCTTTTTAAGGAAAGCTAATATTTAATTTCCTTAAATAACTCTAGGTTAACCAAAAAGAACAATCGAATCACAAATTCAAAAACAAAGAAAACACAAATTCGAAACAAATCCGAAAACTCTAGAATCATATGCCTCTTGTGTATGGTATTTCCAAAAATAACTATATAAAGAAAACTAGTATGATGCGGAAAACAATTACTAGTTATACCTTTCTTTGTAAGCAAATAACCTCTTGATCTTCTACCGTATTCCTCTTCTTATCTTGGACGTTGTGTGGGCAACGATCTACTGAGATAAGAATCCACCTAAGCCACCTTCTTCTCCAAGTAAGATTCGACCACCACAATAACTCCATGAAAGGATGAGGTTCGGCCACCACCAAGCTCCAAGGGATGCTAGGAAACAAAGCCTCCTTCTTCTTCTTCTTCCTCAAGTAAAATCCGGCCACGAATCAAGCTCCTAAAGAAGTTGCCGTCGGCTACAAGAAGAAGAGAAGAGGGAGAAGCTAGGGCCGGCCACCAAGGAGGAAAAGAGAGGAAGAATATAATAGAGTCGTTAGCCATGAAGGCACCTCTACCCCCTCTTTTATAATCCTTGGTCTTTCCAAATAAGGGAATTTAAATAAAAACTTCCTTAATTCTATTGCCATGAAAAAGAAAATTTATTTAATTAAAAATAATTTTCTCTTCTCACATTACATGGTCGGCCACATTAAAGCTATAAACAAGGATAGTTTTAATTAATTAAAACTTCCTAATTTGTCTCCGGAAATTTATAAAAAAAAATTCCAATAATTTTTCCCTTCATAGTGGTTTGTAAAAAGGAAATTTTATAAATTAAAATCTTTCTTTTAAACATGTGGATAATTTTCAAAAAGGAAAGTTATCTTTAAAAATTAAAATCTCCTTTCAATCTACAAATAAGGAAAGATATCAAATCTTTTCTTAATCTTTTGTAGAAACTTATAAAAGGGAATATTTAATTTTTTAAACTCTCTTTGCAATCATGAACATGGTCAAAAAGGAAAGTTTTCTCAAGATTAAAATCTACCTTTCAATTTACAAATAAGGAAAGATTTCAAATCTTTTCTTAATCTTTTGTAGAAAGCAATAAAATGAAAGATTTAAATTTTAAACTCTCTTTTAAAACCATGAAATCCACATAAGAAAAAATTTAAAAAATAAAATTACTTTTTATTTTAATAGGGCCGGCCACCTAAGCTTGGGTTCAAGCTAGTGTCGGCCACCTCATGAACCCATGAACCATGCCTTTGGCTGGCCCTAGATTGGACTCTAAGCTAGCTTGGCCGGCCCCTATAGGATGGGTAAGAAGGTGGGTATAGGTGGGCATAGTACTCTATAATTAAGAGGCTACGATAGGGACCGAGAGGAGAAATTGGTTTTAGTCTCCCGATGAAATTAAGCATCCCGTGTTCGCCCCGAACACATAACTTAATTTCATCAATAATAATTCATTCCACTAAAGAACTATTATTGAACTACCACACCAATCCCAAATTACATTTTGGGCTCCTTCTTATTATGAGTGTGTTAGTTTCCCTGTGTTTAAGATATCGAATGTCCATTAATTAAATGAGTTGCTAACAACTTACTTAATTAATATCTAGTTCCAAGAGTAGTACCACTCAACCTTATCGTCATGTTAGATTAAGTCCACCTGCAGGGTTTAACATGACAATTCTTATGAGCTCCTCTTGGGGACATTATCAACCTAGATTACTAGGACACAGTTTCCTTTTATAATCAATAACATACACTATAAGTGATATCATTTCCCAACTTATCGGGCTTATTGATTTATCGAACTAAATCTCGTCCATTGATAAATTAAAGAAATAAATATCAAATATATGTGCTTGTTATTATATTAGGATTAAGAGCACACACTTCCATAATAACTGAGGTCTTTGTTCCTTTATAAAGTCAGTATAAAAAGAAATGACCTCTAATGGTCCTACTCAATACACTCTAAGTGTACTAGTGTAATTATATAGTTAAGATAAACTAATACCTAATTACACTACGACCTTCCAATGGTTTGTTCCTTTTCATCTTGGTCATGAGCTACTGTTTATAATTTATAAAGAACTAATAACATGATCTCCTGTGTGTGACACCACACACCATGTTATCTACAATATAAATTAATTGAACGACTACACTCAGCATATATAAATGTAGACACTTGACCAATGTGATTCTTATTTCTAAATAAATGTTTATACAAAAAGCTAAACTTTTAGTATACACTCTAATAAGATGGGACTCCCGTAGGTCCAAATGTGCTCAAGATGATTGGGTATATAGAGAACCTACAGAGGTTGGGATTCCCACTTGGCCAAGAGCTGGCCATTGACTTGATCTTGCAATCCTTGCCAGAGAGCTACAGTCAATTTGTCATGAATTACAACATGAACGAAATTGACAAACCACTGCCTGAGCTGCTAAGCATGTTGAGAACTGCTGTGCTCAACCTTAAGAAGGTAAAGCCCAACTCCATTTTGTTGGTGCAAAAGCATAAAGGCAAGGGCAAGATTAAAGGTAAGGGAAAGTCCCAAGCCAAGGGCAAAGGCAAGATAATGAAACCTAAAGGAGGGGTTGACAAGGATGCTACCTGCTTCCACTGCGGTCAGACCGGGCACTGGAAGAGGAACTGCAAAGTATATCTGGAAGATCTTAAGAAGAAGAGAAGTGAGACTTCTACTTCAGATATATATGTTATAGAAGTCAATCTATCTATTTCTGCATCGTGGGTATTAGATATCGGATGTGCTTCTCACATTTGTACTAATGTGCAGGCGTTGAGAAATAGCAGGGCATTGACGAAGGGCAAGGTGGACCTACGAGTAGGCAATGGAGCACGGGTTGCTGCTGTTGCTGTAGGAACTTACTATCTATCTCTTCCCTCTGAGCTTGTACTAGAATTAGATGAATATTGTTATGTGCCTGCTCTTACTAAGAACATCATTTTAATCTCTTGTTTGGACAAGAAAGACTTTTCTTTTGTAATAAAGAACAAATGTTGTTCTATTTATTTAAAAGATATGTTCTACTGTAGTGTACCTCTGATGAATGGACACTATATTCTAGACTTAGAGAACCCCATCTATAACATAAATACCAAAAGGTTCAAGTCAAATGATATGAACCAAACCTATCTCTGGCATTGTCGCTTAGGTCATATAAATGAGAATCGCTTATCCCAGCTCCATAAAGATAGTTTGCTGGACTCATTTGATTTTGAATCATATGAAACATGCGAGTCATGCCTACTGGGCAAGATGACCAAGACTCCCTTTAGTGGACACAGCAAAAGAGCGACTGACTTGCTAGGACTTATACATAGTGATGTATGTGGCCCCTTCAATGTTGCTGCCAGAGGTGGTTATAGGTACTTCATTACATTTACTGATGACTTCAGTAGATATGGTTATGTGTATCTGATGACACATAAGTCACAATCCTTTGAAAAGTTCAAAGAATTCAAGAATGAAGTACAAAATTAGCTAGGCAAAAGTATTAAGATACTTCGATCAGATCGAGGTGGTGAATACCTTAGCCATGAGTTTCGTGACTATCTAGCTGAGTGTGAGATTTTATCCCAACTCACTACTCCTGGAACACCACAGTAGAATGGTGTATCCAAAAGGAGGAATTGTACCCTATTAGATATGGTACGGCTTATGATGAGTCACACAGATCTTCCTATATCTTTTTGGGGATATGCTCTAGACACAGCAGCCTTCATACTTAACCGTGTTCCATCCAAGGTTGTGATAAAGACACCATATAGGATATGGACTGGGAGAGATGGTCAGATGTCTTTTATGAGGATTTGTGGTTGTGAGGCTTACGTTCGACGTCAAGTCTCGGACAAATTGGGACCCAAATCCGATAAGTGCTATTTTATTGGATATCCCAAGGAAACGAAGGGATATTACTTCTACATTCCCAGTCAACACAAAGTGTTTGTGGCTAAAACTGGGGTATTTCTAGAAAGGGACTTTGTTTCTAGAAAAACTAGTGAGAGTACGTTCGATCTTGAAGAAGTTCAAGATATGGACCATGGCACTGAAGCCTTGATGGAAGTTGAACTGGAACCACAAAATGTTGTAGATGATGAGGTTGATCCACAAGGAGTTGAGGAACAACAACCAGTTCAAGTAGACCTATCTCTTCACAGGTCTGATAGGGTACGTCGTCAGCAAGAGAGATACTCATTTTTCTTATCTGGCCATGATGACGTTGTGCTCATTGAGAATAAGCCTATCTCCTATCAGGAAGTTGTGATGAGACCAGATTCTGAGTCATGGCTAGAGGCCATGAGATCTGAGATGGAATCCATGTACACCAACCAAGTATGGACTTTGGTTGATCCACCTGAAGGCGTCAAACCCATTGGGTGTAAGTGGGTCTTTAAGAGAAAGACTGACATGGATGGACTTATTACCTATAAGGGTCGCTTGGTAGCTAAAGGTTTCAAGCAAATTCATGGTATTGACTATGATGAAACTTTTTCTCCAGTAGCGATGTTTAAGTCTATTCGGATCATGCTTGCTATTGCAGCATTCCACGATTATGAGATCTGGCAGATGGATGTCAAAACCACGTTTCTGATTGGAAACTTGCTCGAGGATGTGTACATGACACAACCTGAGGGTTTTGTAGATCCACAGCATACTGGCAGAGTATACAAGCTGTATAAGTCCATTTATGGACTAAAGCAAGCTTCTCGGAGCTGGAATCTTCGATTCGATGATGCGATCAAATAGTTTGGTTTCATCAAGAATGAAGATGAACCCTGTGTTTACAAGAAGGTTGTTGGGAGCATAGTTGTCTTCCTTGTATTGTATGTGGATGACATACTACTCATTGGAAATGACATTCTTTTGCTACAGTCTGTAAAGACTTGGCTAGGGAATTGTTTCTCAATGAAGGACTTAGGTGAAACAGCCTGTATTCTAGGCATAAAGATTTATAGAGATAGATCTAAGAGATTGCTTGGCCTAAGTCAAAATACATATATTAACACGGTATTACTACGGTTTGCCATGCAGAATTCCAAGAAAGGATTTCTGTCGATGTCACATGGTGTGAGTCTTTCGAAGACTCAAAGTCCCTCTTCTAGAGAGGAGAGAGATCGCATGGATAAGATCCCTTATGCCTCAGCCATAGGGTCTATCATGTACGCCATGCTATGTACTCATCCTGATGTTTCATATACTTTGAGCATGACGAGCAGATACCAGTCAGATCCAGGTGAGCGTCACTGGATAGCGGTCAAGAATATTCTTATGTACTTAAGAATGACTAAAGAATATTTCTTGATATTTGGAGGTGATGGCGAGCTAGCTGTAAAGGGTTACAGTGATGCCAGCTTCCAAACTGACCAGGATGATTATAGATCACAGTCTGGGTTCATGTTTTGCTTGAATGGTGGTACTATGAGTTGGAAGAGTACCCACAGAAGCTAACGTCGCTGATCCCTTGACCAAGGCTTTGGCACAGAGAAAGCATGATGGTCACACTAGGTCATTGGGCCTTAGAGCCTACACTAATTGGTGCTAGTGCTAGTGGGAGATTGTTAGTTAGATCCCTAGAGTCAATCATATGATGATTGTTGTATAAACTCGATGTATCATATTCCTATATACTTATAAAGGCATTTCTTTATGGTTTTTATACTTACTTGTATTGGTGTCAAATAACTAAGTATAATAATATCCTTGAGTAGAAGGTTCTTATCTATATCAATCGATTGGTTGAATCGATAGTGAGATGATATAGAGAATACTACTCTTAATCATTCCTAGTCGAGTATTAACATTCAGGGACAATATTAATGCGATGAGACTAGCATGTAGGTTAACTCGATGACTTGATCTCACAAGTCATAGATATAGAGATATCAAGTTCACACATTGGTATGCATTGGAGAATGTATACTTGTTAGGACCGAAAAGTAGCTAGAGGGGGGGTGAATAGCTTCGCGTGTGCTCGTTGTGCTTCATTACTTGTTTCTTCAAAGTGATGCGCAGCGGAATACAAAGAAACAAACTACAACAATGCTAACAATAGGATTTTACTTGGTATCCACCTCACAAGAGGTGACTAGTCCAAGGATCCACGCACACACACACACCTCCACTAATAAACACTCCTTTTCGGTAACTACCGAAGGCGGAGAAGCCCTACAAGACTCTCAATACAAGTAGAAGAAAGGGTAGTAAAGAATAAGCAAAAGCTTACAAGAGATGCAGTAAAAACCCTAGCTTCTTCTTCTTCTCGTTGCAACTTGCCTCTTGACTTGGATGAACCTCCAAGAACCTTCAAGAACTGGCAGTGAGGAGCTTAGAGAGTGCTGGGGAGGAGCTGCGATGAATCTGGAATGAATCGGTGAAGATCTGCTGAAGGAATCGCACGCCAACAGCTATAAACGACGCCAACGGTTGAATCCCAATCGATTGGATTGCTCCCAATCGATTGGGGAGGCTTTGGATCGATCCACGGATCGATCCGACCATTTCTGGAAAAATCCGGATCGATCCACGGATCGATCCAGCCCTTATCGCGCCGAAAGGGCGTCCCAATCGATCCAGCGATCGATTGGGACCTCTGGATCGATCCATGGATCGATCCGGCCGTTCTCGCGAGGACTCACCGGATCGATCGGCGATCGATCAGATCTTCTGGATCGATCCACCGATCGATCAGATCTGGATTGATCCACGGATAGATCCGGATCTGCTGGATCGATCCACGGATCAATCCAACTGATCAATCCACGGATCAATCGTCCGGATCAATCGGCTGATCAATCCAGATCTTGGTTTTTTGCCCAAAACCAAGTCCAAAGCCCCCTAAACCAACATCAAGTCAACAATGACTTGTTGGTACATAAGACCTAGCATCCGGTCACCCTTGACCAGCTAGGACTCTCTCACCAAGTGTCTGGTCAATCCCTTTGACCCACTTGGACTTTTCTCTTCTTGCCAAGTATCCGGTCAATCCCTAAGACCTACTTAGACTTTTCTTCCTCGTGCCAAGTACCCGGTCAATCCCTTTGACCTACTTGGATTCTCACCAGATGTCTGGTCAACCTTGACCCCTCTGGATTTCTCCTGCCTGGCTTCACTCACCAGGACTTTCCCAATTGCCTAGCTTCACTCACTAGGTCTTTCACCTGGCTTCACTCACCAGGATTTTCCTCCTGCCTAGCTTCACTCACTAGGACTTCCTTACTGCCTAACATCCCAGTTAGGACTTCCCAGTCAAGTATCCGTTCAACCTTGACCTACTTGCCTCTTTTTCATCCAACCTGATCAGACCCTGATCAGAGGGGAATTGCACCAGACAATCTCCCCAAATGCACAACTGCATTGTCAAACATCGAAACTCAAACCAAGACTCAAGCTTGGTCAACCAGGTCAGCCTTGACCTGAGGGATATTGCACCAACAATCTTCCCCTTTTTGATGTTTGACAATAACACATTTAAGTTAGGCTAATCCCATAGCCTCAACCTCCTTCATGTCACTAGGTAATGAAGACATAAGTTAAACCCTTCATTCTCTTCCTAAGAGGGCAAACTCCCTTTAGGTAATGAAGTCCTAACTTAACCATACATTCTCCCCCTATTGGCACACATCACAAACATGCCCCCATCTATGGGCACACATCAACTACTTAACTTGTTGAATAACTCTCCCCTTTGAGACTCTCCCCCTGAAGAGTTGCTCATCGTTGTTCACAACTTCACTTGTTGTGATCAACACGATAAAGAAGGTCTCATACCCTTCATTTATCCTAAAATCTACATTCTCCCCAATGTAGTCAAATGCCCATCCTTGAGCATTTTGAACGTGTCACAACTTGTAACCACTTGAACAATGAGGATATGCACTCCCCATTAAAGTTCCAACGCTCAACCTTGAGCATATTTTTAAAAGAAGGTTAAGCACCTTCCAAGGTTCATGAAAAATAGGTTTCATGCCCTAAGTGAGTAACTCCCCCTAAATACATGGTGGTAACTTCTGTCATTGCACCAACAATGACTTGGAATCCCTAAACCTTTAGGAAACCCAAAATTAGAAGTTTTGAGATTCAAATATTCAAAATTTGAAACAACCTCAGCCTAAACTTCTACTTAGCCTTCCTTAACCAATCCATCCTTTGTTTTCCACACGAAAACACCCTTTTTATGTATATAAAAATATTTTCAGGGGTTTGGAATGGTTACCTAGACTAAAATAGGTTCAAAATGCTGAAAATAAGCTTTCCCAGCCAAAATCAGCATCTTCAATCGATTGGAGTTGGGTTCCAATCGATTGAACCCTGCTGAATCGATCCACTGATCGATTCAGTCTTCTTGGATCGATCGGCTGATCGATCCAGCGAGCTTCTACTCGCTAGAATTGCCTTCTGAATCAATCCACTGATCGATTCAGGCACTCCAATCGATCCATGGATCGATCGGAGCTCTGATAGTTGCTGAGATTTCATTTCAGTCAACTTCAGAAACCCCTAGAAAATTCTACAAAATTCTAAAAAATTGTAAAAATTTGTGTAGACAATATTTAGGGTATAATTTATCATGGAAAAATAGTTTTCTATGAAAATACATCATATTTTCAAAGATTGACACAAACTTGAGAACTTGCAAAAACTTTAGTGTTTTCTTCAAGTTCGTGTCTAACTATTCAATGGTGATTACTATCAAAAGATAGCCTTCACCAAGGTTTTCCAAACTTATTTTAAAAACATTTTCAAAACCAATATCCCACCATATTCCTTGGGCTTAATGCACATGACTTGTACATTAGCTTTCCCAATGGTGGGAAAACACATAACTATGTGTTTTGATGAACTTAAAACTCAAGGAAATGCACTAACTCATCATGTTGAGTTTTGTTCGTCTTCCTAACATCTCACTTGTATCTATTGTGCATAAAACACATACAAGTCATCTTATAGGTCTTTGTGACATGTTAATTTTGGTTTTGCCCTAACCTAGGGTTCATGCATATTTATCTAGGCATCTTGTGGATATTGACCATCTACCTAGGATGTCATTTGGTATACCACTTGATGATAACTGCCATTTGTCCTTAATTTTAAGGAAATAACATAATGCATGATAATGTTATGGCATACATCAAGAAGAAATAATTTTCAGAAGAAAATTTCCTATAACTACATGATGTATGTATGTCATGACATGGTATTTTTGAGTTTTTCATAATAAGCCATGAATGCACAAATAAAACATGATGTCATGGCATATAATGGGCAATCAAACATGGCAAGATTTAGCATAATTAAAATATACCTAGATTATCTATCTAAGTATCCTTAACCCTTAGCTAATCCTAAAGCATAAACCCTAGATTGCCCAATTTCCTTAAGAAAAATGCCAAAACCCAACTTGACATTTCTTTAATCTCTTGAATTAATTATGCCAATTAAAAATTTAAAACATTCCTCAAATGTTGGCATATTTCATTTTCCCATAAGAGTAATCACTTTAAATTAAGGCTTAGATTTGCCTTAAATTCCTAAGACAATACCAAAGTCCCAATTTGGTATTTCTTAACACTTGATTTCTTGTGCCATTTAAAGTCATCTCAAATTTCTTCCTTTATAGCACATTTTACTCTTTCCAAGAGTAACAAAAATCCATTTCATTTTCAAAGGTTAATAAAAACCTTGAAAATGCTCCTTGAGTGTCAATTTCTTCAAAGTTGGGTTAACTACCCTTCTTCTCAGAGTTGACACTCTCTAACCCATCTATGGGATAGAGAAAATGCTCCTAGGAACCCAAAACCTATTGGTGCTCCTTGGATGCTCTAGGTATTCACTAGGGATAACTTCCCTAGATACCTTCCTAGTGACCTTGTTTGGCTTCTTAGAAATCTTGGTCACTTTTTCTAGGTCAACTCTAGGGATTGCTTCCCTTGTAACCTTCTTTGTGACTTTCTTAGACTTCTTAGAAGTCTTAGTCACATTTGTTGCAAAAATACTCTTAGGGATAACTTCCCTTGTATTTTTGGCTTGACCACTAGACCTAGGGTTGGTTCCATAACTATATGGAACCCTATGGTAAGAGATTACATCCTTCTTAGCCTTTGGTTTGTATCCCAAACCCCTATGGCCATTAGATGACCTTTGTGCTCCTAGACCTAGGCTATGCTCATTTTGCCCTTTTAGGATATTTTCCATCCTTTTTAGGGTCTTTTCCATTTTATCAAGTCTTGACCTCAAGACTTGATTTTCTATCACTAAGTCCTTAGTTTTTGGTTTTCCATTAAATTTATGAGCATTTTTATTTCTAGGCTTGTAGCTAAGGTCCTTAGTGTGATTGCCTAGATTTTTATCTACCTTCCTAATCCTAGGTGTGGTAGTTTTAGCATGGTAAGCTACATTATTTTCCTTAATTTTACCATGTTCTCTATTCTTATGGTAAATAGCATTAAAATGATATAAGTTAGAACTAGCATGCTTTTTACCATAATGTAAAGGGGTAGGCTCAATAAAAGTTACCTTCCTTTTTACCTTAGAGGCTCCCCCTTCACTTGAGCTTCCTCTTTGAGCCTTGACCATCTTCTTCCCCTTAGGGCATTGACTCCGGTAATGCCCCTTTTGATTGCAAGAGAAGCACACAATGTGCTCCTTGCTCTTCTTTGTTCCGGGGATGGTCTCCTTTGGCTTCTCCTTGCCCTTAGGTGCCACTTGGCCCTTCTTCTTGGCCAATTTAGGGCACTTGCTTTTGTAGTGCCCATGTTCCCTACATTCAAAACATATAATATGATTCTTATTATTAATTGAACTATTTATACCTTCTTGTGTAGGGGTGGCACTTGCTCCTCCATTTGATATGAATGTAGAGGCTTCCTCTTGATCCGAAATCGATTTCCCTCCAATTGATTTATCTTGACTTGTGGAGGTGGAAGCTTCTTCATCCTCTTCTTCTCTTGACCCGGATGTGGAGGATTCTCCTTCTTCTTGATCCGGTGTCACCAAGAGTTGCTCCCCCTCAATCCTAGAGGTGGAGGCTTCACCTTCTTCTTCATCCTCTTGTACATGAAACAAGGAATATGCTCATTCCTTGCTCTTTTGATTACACTCCCTTGAGAATGAAGCTTCTTGGATTTCCTCTTCTTCGGAAGTTGAGCATCTCTCAACTTCGGAGTCCTCCTCTTGATCTTGCTCCAATGAGTCACCCTCTTTGGATTCTTCTTGGTTAGGTACAGTGGAGGGGATCTCATGAGCCTTTTCCAATTTACTCCATAGCTCTTTGGCATCTTCAACTTCTCCAATTTTCTCCAAGATGTTGCTCGGCAATAGATTGACCAAAAGCTTGGTCACTTTGTCATTGGTCTCACATCTTTGGATTTGTTCTAGGCTCCATTTGCTCCTTTTGAGAACTTTGCCCTTTGAATTCCTTGGAGCCTTAAAACCTTCCATTAGAGCAAACCATTGCTCTATCTCCATCATCAAGAAATTTTCAATTCTTGATCTCCAAGAATCGAAGCTTATGGATGTGTATGGTGGAGCCACCCTTGTATCAAATCCAAGTCCATCTTGGAATTGCATCTTGAAGTTGAGCTTCTTGAATTCTTTGACTTTGATGAATTTGCTCCAACTTCTTCACCCTCTAGCTTTGCTTGTTATGTTTGCCCCTTCTGGCGGTGATTTCGGTGAAGAGCAACCTTGCTCTGATACCACTTGTTAGGACCGAAAAGTAGCTAGAGGGGGGTGAATAGCTTCGCGTGTGCTCGTCGTGCTTCATTGCTTGTTTCTTCAAAGTGATGCGCAGCGGAATACAATGAAACAAACTACAACAATGCTAACAATAGGATTTTACTTGGTATCCACCTCACAAGAGGTGACTAGTCCAAGGATCCACGCACACGCACACACCTCCACTAATAAACACTCCTTTTCGGTAACTACCGAAGGCGGAGAAGCCCTACAAGACTCTCAATACAAGTAGAAGAAAGGGTAGTAAAGAATAAGCAAAAGCTTACAAGAGATGCAGTAAAAATCCTAGCTTCTTCTTCTTCTCGTTGCAACTTGCCTCTTGACTTGGATGAACCTCCAAGAACCTTCAAGAACTGGCAGTGAGGAGCTTAGAGAGTGCTGGGGAGGAGCTGTGATGAATCTGGAATGAATCGGTGAAGATCTACTGAAGGAATCGCACGCCAACAGCTATAAACGACGCCAACGGTCGAATCCCAATCGATTGGATTGCTCCCAATCGATTAGGGAGGCTTTGGATCGATCCACGGATCGATCCAGAGCGTCTCTGTTCTCTAAAAAAATGTCTGAATCGATCCACGGATCGATCCAGCGCTTATCGCGCGAAGCAGCAGCGTCCCAATCGATCCACTGATCGATTGGGACCTCTGGATCGATCCACGGATCGATCCAGAGCGGTTCTGTTCGCGGGGACTCACCGGATCGATCGGCCGATCGATCCAAATCTTCTGGATCGATCCACTGATCGATCCAGATCTGCTGGATCAATCCACGGATCAATCCAAATCTGTTGGATCAATCGGCTGATCAATCCAGATCTTGGTTTTTTGCCCAAAACCAAGTCCAAAGCCCCCTAAACCAACATCTAGTCAACCATGACTTGTTGGTACATAAAACCTAGCATCCGGTTACCCTTGACCAGCTAGGACTCTCTCACCAAGTTTCTGGTCAATCCCTTTGACCCACTTGGACTTTTCTCTTCTTGCCAAGTATCCGGTCAATCCCTAAGACCTACTTGGACTTTTCTTCCTCGTGCCAAGTATCCGGTCAATCCCTTTGACCTACTTGGATTCTCACCAGATGTCTGGTCAACCTTGACCCCTCTGGATTTCTCCTGCCTGGCTTCACTCACCAGGACTTTTCCAATTGCCTAGCTTCACTCACTAGGTCTTTCACCTGGCTTCACTCACCAGGATTTTCCTCCTGCCTAGCTTCACTCACTAGGACTTCCTTACTGCCTAACATCCCAGTTAGGACTTCCCAGTCAAGTATCCGGTCAACCTTGACCTACTTTCCTCTTTTTCATCCAACCTGATCAGACCCTGATCAGAGGGGAATTGCACCAGACAATCTCCCCAAATGCACAACTGCATTGTCAAACATCGAAACTCAAACCAAGACTCAAGCTTGGTCAACCAGGTCAGCCTTGACCTGAGGGATATTGCACCAACAATACTGAATGACCCACCATGAGAAAGTATCATGGATCATTATATGAGTGTCATATACTTTTTCATGTGACTATTAGTATGACTATCAGTCCTTGGACCTGAAGTCACCATAGTTCCCTACATAAGGAGTTGTATACTTTGTCTTCGTCAAACGTCACCCGTAATTGGGTGGACTATAAAGGCGATTACTGGGTATGTAACAAATTATGTGGAGGGATGTGTGTGATGTAGATGGGATCTATCCCTCTTATATGACGGGAGTGACATCATGACTCTTGATAGAGTGAGACCACTAAGTGCATGACCATGCCCAAATGAGTCAATATGAGATATTGAGCTCATTTGATTGGAGTGAGTCTACTTGGAGTTCAAGATATAGATTGATTATAGGATGACACAGTCTATGCCTCAATTGATCGATCTAGATGTTAAGGATAGAAGGACATTGTCACATATTGTGAGAGTCACAATTAGTGGTCACAAAGGTTATGTTGGATCTCAACATTCTTATAACTTGGGTAGCAATGATGTATTCATAGATGCCGCTCATTGCTTATGTTTCTAAATAGGATTAGAAACATTGCCAACGTTGCAAGAACCTATTGAGTCACACACAAAGAACAAGTGGATGGAGATTAGGTTCATATGATGAACCAATTGGATTAGGTACATGTGATGCACCAAAGATTGGATTAGGATTAATTCAAATTAGACTTATTGAGTTAGACTCAGTTAGATTCAATTGTTGAATGAGTCTAATTTAAAGTTGATTCATTGAATCAATTTATATTAATGAATTAAGATTCATTAAATTGAAATTGACTTGAATCAAAGGTTGGATTTAACTCAATAAGGAAGAGAAGTGGTCAATTTTGACTTGACCAAAATGGAAGTTGAAACATCAAGTTTGACTTGACCAAATGCCACTTGATGAAGGTTGACTCATTCTACATGGCATGACGATCCAATACATCCTTGCCACATCATCTCCACATCATCTAGGGAGAGCAAGAGGCATGGAATGCCAAGAGCCAAAGACCCTTGGCATTCCATGTGTGGCCGGCCATAAATGAATAAGAGATTCATTGGCATTGATTTGGGTGTGATGAATGTCTTCTTCCTCCTTAGCTCTTTCTTGTTCCCCATCTTCTCTTGGCCGAGAGTTCCAAACAAGAAAGGTGAAGGTGAGTGAGTTTAATTCAAAGAAGAAAGGGTAAGTGAAAGTCACATAGAGGGCCTTAGAGAAGTGTATGAGATTTATTCTCTCTTCTTCTTCCAATCCCATCTGAGAGCCCTTCAGAGTGCTAGCACACTTATGGTGCTCTTTTCTCCATCTAGAGTGGTTTGAGAATCACTTTTTGTTCGTGTGGATACTACTAGAGGTGTGTATGCTTGAACACACTGGAGATCCGAAGGACCTTGGACGAGCGGGATTTGCGAAGGGCTTCGCTTCAAAGGTATACTCCTTATCATGTAGATCTAAAGTAGATCTAGAGTAGAAAACTATGTACATGAAATTTTTGTCTTCGCACGGATCCAGTGGCTAAGAACTTCGGGGTTTCCGCAACGCAAAAAGCGATTTTTGCGGCTCGAAAGTTCCTACACCAAGAGGAGGAGAGGAATACAACAAAAGATCAAGAGGTCATTAGCTACAAAGAAAGGTATAACTAATTAATGGTTTTCACTTCAAATTAATTAGTTAGTTTTCTTTGTATGGATTTTGAAACACCGACACAAGAGGCTAGCGATTTTATGTTTCGATTTCGTGCTATTGATTTTGTATTTCGATTTTGCATTTCGATCTTGTGTTTCTATTGTGGTCTCTGTAGTTAAACCTAGGGTTACTGTAAGAAGTTAAATATCCAATTTCTTTGAAAGACTTTGTCTAGGAAGTGGTGGATGATCCTATAACCAAGAAGGTCTAGTGTCTCGCCATGTTTAACCTGGAAGCTAATCTTTGAAATAGATATTTAATCAACTTCTGTAATATGGTTTAACTTAGGAAGATCACATCGGTTAAACTTGGAGTAAAAATGTTAAGTATCGTTTCTAATCTAAGTTTAACTTCTAAAGAGCATCTTGGATTAATAATGTTAAGCATTGTTTGTAATCCAAGTTTAACTTCAGTAGAGCACATGGGTAGCTAAGTTAAGTTCTGTGCTTGTACAAATTTTTGTATAGGGGAAACAGAACGGTATTCCGAGTAGCAACCAACAGTAAGAACATAAACAAATTACGCAGATAGTTATAACATCATGAAAGGGTTAACATTCAAAATTGTTCTGCATCATAAAAACATCTTGTTAATGAGATCAAAAACTAGATCAGCTTAGGGAACAAATCAGGGGGTATGGTGTCAATCAGTTGCTGACGATCAAGAAAGTTAGCTGGAGGTTCAGAAGCTAAATGCCCTTTGTTTTTTAGTTGCTTTATACCCCCCTCAGCCCCATGAGTAAAAGCTCTGGCAATCGAGGCAGTAATGGGAGCATTAAATTTAGGAGATTCTAATAGTATTCTTTTTCTCTTCTCAAATCTGTCATCTTCGCCCTCCTTATAATCTGTCAAAGCATCTTGAGAAGCTTTTAATTCAGACTTTGGAGGAAATTCCTCTTTAGCTGCAGATAGAGATGAGCGTAGCGAGTCTAGCTCAGAGTCTTTAGATTGTAAATCAGAGTCCTTAACAGCCAATCCTAGAGCATGAGAATCCTTCAGTGCTTGCAATTGAGAGGATAATTGGGCATTTTTTGTAGTACATCTATCTAGTTTGGATGCTAGCTCGGCACGAAGGTTAGCCTCTGATTTAACTTGAGACTTAAAATTCTCTGAAGAGGTTTTCCATTGACTTGAATTTTTAGACTCTCCCTCAAGAAGTTTGCGGGTCTCTTGTAGCTGATCGGATAATTCCACTAATTCTTTAGAGGCATGAGAAGAAGACGCTTCAAGGGTTTGCTGCCTCATTATGTCATTTTCTTGAGCCAAATCATATAATTGGCAGACTATACTCATATTTATTAAGAGAAGAGGGTTGAATATCTCCTGCAGGGATGTCCTCAGGAGTAGAAATAACTTGTTTCTTGGGAAGATGCGCTAAGGTTAACCTCCGTCCAGGGCGTTTTCTCATAGGAGTAGTTTCAGGGACCTTCTCTTGTAGGTCCAAAGGGGCATCCTCCATTAGGGGAAGTAAACTTGTGGAAGTCTCCTCAAAAGTAGTGTGAGAACTAGAAGCGAGCGTAGATGGCTCAGGTAAAAGAGCATCGAAAGCTTGAGCTAATGCAATGTTAAGCTCCGCCTTGAGCTCTCGTTCCTTAGTCAATAATGCCTCCTTCTAGGCATATTTCCTTATCAACCTAAGCTCTAAATACATCATCCACTACAACAAATAAAAAAATATTTTAGTTAGTAAAGGAATAATAATTACAATGTCAAAACTTACCAAAGGAACATTCTAGGCTCTTTTGAACAGGGCTTAGGCCAAAAAGGTATAGAACATCACCGCATATTAATTTGTGAATGTAAAAGCAATAACCCAGTAATTTGCTGGAATACTCAGAGAAAATTGATTGTTAATGAAGCTCTCTTATGTCAAGAAGAGGGGAAAAAGAAGATTGCCAATTAGTAATATGATTTCCACTCATGTGACAAGCCTAGGAAACTTGATAAAGAAAAAACATGATTTCCAACCCTTGATGGATGAAGACATTTCTTCAAAGAACACCATCTTCGGGCGAGATTGAAAAAGAAATACTCGTTGCTCCTATTTTTTAGGATAAGAGAACATGAAAAAATTTTGAGGAGTAGGAGGAATATTGAAGACGTGAAATATCATGTACAGCCCACATAGATATCTAAAAGAATTTGGGGCAAATTGTTGTAAGGGAATACCAAAATATTGACTTAATGATGTGCGTAGATTATATACTCTTTTACGCATGTTTTTACGCACATTTACATACTTTGAGCATGCTTGATCTATGCATTTTTATACTTCCAGCTTTCTTTTTAGCATATTTACTCTTTTGGTTCGGAGATCTGCTTTTTGTGCATTTTCTGTACACAGGAGTCGAAATTGGTGAAGATTATGCGTCCTCGGGCAAGCCTTGGAGGAAACAAAGGGAGAAAGCACCAGGTCGTGTACTTCACATGGCCCTGCACTGGTATGGAGCTCGGGCCGTGTGGAGTTTGGCACCAACAGAAGTGGAGAATGACATGGCCGTGTGAACTTCACATGGCCGTGTCAAGATTTGAAGCCAACCAGAGTAGAAGCCTTACATGGCTGTGTGGATCTACACGGCCGTGTGAGGTTTCCAGAGACTAAGCAGGCTGTGGCCGTGTGCACCACACGGCCGTGTAGCATTTACAGAGACTAAGCAGGCTGTGGCCCTGTGAACCACACGGCCGTGCAGTTTTGGCAGAGAAGGAACTGGACATGGCCGTGTGAATCTCACACGGCCGTGTCACGGGGCCGTGTGATGCCCGATTCCCTCCTCTATTTAAACCCTCCTTCATGAATTGAAAGGGGATCTCTTCCCCTTTGGGAGAAGGCAAGATTTGGTGGTTTCCTCCCATTCTTGGGAGGATTTCTGGGCGATTCAAGGGGAGTTCTTGGCGATTCCGGCTCCGGAGCGAGGATTGGATCCGAAGATGAAGTTTCTTCGTAGATAAGTTTTCTCTTTCCCCCTTTTCTTGGTTTCTTGGATTGGGGATTTAAGGAATGCTTGTATTCTCTATTTCTTCGGGTTTTCTTCCTCGATTCATGGAGTAGATCTTGTATTCTAGGATGAAGGGAGTATTTGTATGATGGATTGATGTAATCTCTTATGGATTTGCCATTCTCTTGTTTCAATGACATTATCTTGCTTTTATCAATTAGATCTTGAATGATTAAAGATGATTCGTGCTTAATTCTCATTCTTGATTAATTGTTTGAGTTTCTTATGGACTTTGTAAAGATAAACTCTCACTCGATCATCCGAGGGATCCACGTGATAGGTGCAAGCCCGTGTAAGGACGTTTGAGAGATAATCTTGAAGAGGAAATAGGAATATTCAAGAGAGTAGGATGGATTTTGTGATTAGTTTCTTGTATCTTGATAGATTGATAAGTCGTGGGCTTCTACGTTGATATCCGAGGAAGGCATAGTAATAGGTGCACTTCTGTGTAAGGACAACATAGGTTCATGTCTAATTAATCCTATTTAGATACATTTCTCAGTCCTTAGCCGATTGTCTATTGCAAGAGAGAACCGACAACTTTCTACATGTTTGGCAATTGAGGGATAAGAATTGGTGAACCATTTACATTCGAGAAATCCTACAAAGAAACCGAAACTCCTAGAATCTCCCTTTATCATAACCCAAAACACTAAACTCTTGTTTGTTGATCTTTAAGATTAGATTTGTTTACCTTACTTTGCTTTTGAAACGATTGGATAGTTGTTTGGCTAATTCGCATTGAGACATTTCTAGTGCTTATTCCAGTCCCTGTGGATACGATAATCTTTTATATTACTTGCGACATTTTCGTACACTTGCGGAGAGCGAACAAGTTTTTGGCGCCGTTGCCAGGGACTGCGCTATAACATTAGGAATTATCAATTGAGTTAGACTAAACATAACATTTGTTTTTTTTTTATTTGCATAGTTATAACTAATTGTTAGAATTCTGTTTTCGTAAGTTTTTCCTTTCTTGAATAACATTCTTGACAATTCTTTTTGTTGCAATTCTAATTCTAATTCTAACTTTGCATTCTTGATTTCTAGTACTCTAGTCTAACTTTTCTCTGTTTTCTCTTTTGATCTTGTTTCTTTCTTCTTTTCTTTTGTAAACATATCTTGCAATTTTTAGCATATGAATTATTCTAGACATTTTTCTTTTTCCTTTTATCTTTTCTTTCTTGTTTTCATTATGCACTTTCTTTCTTGCAATTTAAATTCTGCATTTGCTTTCTTGCTTTTCATATTGCATTTTATTTCTTGTTTTTGATTCTTGATAATTTTCTTTTTCTTCTTGAATATCCATGAGCACTAACATGTCAAGCAGGCCCATGAGAAATTTTTCTACACCCTTTTCTGCAAGATTTTTATCTCCCATTGTGCAACCTCAAATTGAAGCAAAAAGTTTCCAACTAGACCCAGAGATAATTTTCATGATACAAGGTCACAAATTTGGTGGAGAAGTATCAGAAAGTCCTTATCTGCATCTTGAAACATTTTTAGAGATTTGTGATTTGGTGAAATGTGAAGGAGTATCAGCAAATGCAGTTCGATTGGTGACATTTCCTTTCAGTATCAAGGATAAAGCAAGGACTTGGCTATATTCTCTCTGTCCTCAAAGCATCACAAGTTGGGAACAATTGGAGAAGCAATTTCTGAATCATTTTTTCCCTCCAAGTAGAACGGTGTATATGAGGAATTGCATAACAAATTTTTCTCAGGCATATGGAGAATCATTATTTGAAGCATGGGATAGATTCAAGAGTCTTCAAAGACAGTGCCCTCATCATGGTTTTGAAAAATGGTTGATTTTTCACATATTCTATGGGGGAATTTCTTTCTCAGACAAGACTTTATTGGATTCATCAGCTGGAGGTTCTTTTATGGACAAAAGTGTAGATGAAGCTTATTAGTTAATTGATCAAGTGACATTGAACCTCCATGAATGGTCGAACAAAAGTTGGATGGAATTTCCCTCAGATATTCAAGAAGTGCAAGCCATAAATGTAAGAGAGCCTGTCAAACAAAATGAAATTCAACCACCTAAAAATGTTGAAATTCACAAGTCACAGAGTGAGGAGTTCAAACATTTGGGGGCAAAGCTTGATAGTATTGTTTCAAAATGGTTTAAAGAAGATCCCCCTTCTACACAGTCAAGATCTAATGAAAAGTGTGATGATGTTGGGTTGAGAAGTGGCAAAAATCATGAAGAACTTCTGAAGAATGACATGTTTAGAATTGAGGAGAAGAATAATAGAAGATCACAAGAACTCAGTTCCATTTCTCTAGGAAGTTCCCAAAGGCCACAAGTACCTTTCCCTCAACGATTAATCACACCAACATTAGATAAGCAAGTTGGACCTCCTCCAAAAGCTCAAAGGAATTTGGGAAAAGGAGTTCAGTCTTTCCCAGGACCTTCACTAAGGGTTCCTTTTCCACAAAGGTTAGTGGGGGTCAATGAAAATAAAGACTTCGGCAAATCCTGTGACACTAATATGGTTGAGTGTAGATTTTTAAATATATATGAAGATGAAGATTTTTCAGATGAGGATTTTATTGATAATGTAGTGGTAAATAAGTTTTCAGATCTACCTCAAAATTTTATAAGGTGTTATAGTGACATTGAATTTTCAGATGATGAATGTGATGTGGTAGATCAACTTAAAACTGCAAGTGAAGTTATTGATCCTCTTGTTATTGATTCTCCTATTGAGGACATAGATGTTGGTTTATTTTTTGATGTATGTGTTGATGATGATGATATGGAAGAATGTGTAGGGAGCTGTGTTGTGGAAGCAGCATCTCAAGGATCACCACCTTTGTCAAGACAACCCTTAGAGGTTTTAAGAATTGATCATGTTGTGGAACAATGTATAGGGACTTATACAGAGCTAGTAGAGTCTCAAGAATCACCATCATTGATATCATCAACACCTAAGCTAGAGCCAGAACCGTCATTTGATTCAGAGGAAGTCACATCTACATGTTTAGAAATTTCAGGTATTTCTCAGCAAAGTAAGGATTGTATTTCTTGTGATCTTTTGGAAAACTTTATGGAGGTACCTATAATTGACTTTGTTGGATGTGATTCAGTTTTTGTTACTTATTCATCTTATCTTGATATGGTTCTAGCTCTATACTATATAACATGCTTGTGGGAGATTTGTTTTTCTTTTGGATGTGCAGATTTCACATGGACCAATAATTGGAAGCTCAATCTGAACCGTCTTCGACCACCTGAAAAAATTTCCAAGAAAACGAAGATGGAGAGAGTTATACTTTACTTTGCAGCTCCTTTGATGAAAGCTCCCTCCATAATAAGAGCCCTTGGTAGGAGGGTTCTAAAATATCTTACCCCTCCAAGAGAAAGATTTAGATGAATCTAATGAGGTGGTCGAGCTAATGACCTTAAACAAGTGCTTCTTGGGAGGCAACCCAAGTTCATTTTCCTTATTTTCTTTTATGTCTTTAGTTCTCTCTTTATAATAAACATGTATCCTTTACTTAATTTTTCTCGTCTATCTTATTGTTGTAGAATTCAAAGTTGTGGAGGAATGTGAGTATTGGATGGAGGAGTATCTTTAAAAACATGAATGTCAACCATTTAGAGCTGATCACTTGGTAACTTCTCTTAAAATCTCCTCCACATTGTTTTTAGTTTTCATTGGGACAATGAAAAATTTAAGTCTGGGGGGATGCATTAGATGCATTTGATTTGCTTTGTTTGTTTTTGTTTTTGCTTATGTCTTGCATTTTGTTTTGATTTTTTGTGGCATACATCTTGAGAACATCAAAACTTCACTTATATGCTTTCTTGGATTCAAGTGAAATGTTAGCACGATTATTGTCTTGATTCATGATGTTCGAATGATGCTAGTAGTAAACTTTGTGTAGTTCTTTTTTCTATCTTGGGAAGCATTAATAGGCTAAGAATCTTATGGTGATGAGTTTTAGTTTTGGTTCAACCTTAAGGATTTTATCTTCACTACACTTATGCTTGATGCTTGAATAGTTGATGTCATTGAAATAGTCATGATTCATCTTGTTTGCTTAGTACTTGGTTTCCATGGTGATTTCTCAACTTTCATTTTGGTTACTGGATGAGGCTCAAATCATTAAAGCTCATTTGGAAAAATCAAAATATCCCAACATGTGTGCTAAAAGTGCATTTGTGAATAAGTTTTGCACAATGCAAACACTTATTAAAAAAAAATAAGGGATATAAAAAATAGTTGTCATGAGTGGAATCTAGCAAGTTACCCCTTTGAGATCGAGTTAGGTTATTGGGGAAATGACTGCTTAGCTTCCCTTGAGATTGAGCACACCTTTGAGACCTTGGGTTAGTTGAGAAATATGAACCAAGTGAATGGTGAGTAAGTGCCTATCACTGGTTACTTGTCTTTCACTGGAAACACTAGGAATTCAAATTTGATGACGACTTGACTAGGACATGGATTGAAACTTGAAGGGTGTTGAGTTACTTTTACACTGTGCACAAGATTCTTATGCTTGAACCATACTTTATTTGTTTCTATGATCATGCTTGTTAATGAAACTTTTTGATAGAGTTAGGAAAGTGCACTAGGTTTTATGAATGTGTTGTAGAACATATGAATTTAGACTGCGACATTTTGCTTGAGGACAAGCAAAGGTTTAAGTCTGGGGGTGTGGTGTGCGTAGATTATATACTCTTTTACGCATGTTTTTACGCACATTTACATACTTTGAGCATGCTTGATCTATGCATTTTTATACTTCCAGCTTTCCTTTTAGCATATTTACTATTTTGGTTCGGAGATCTGCTTTTTGTGCATTTTCTGTACACAGGAGTCGAAATTGGTGAAGATTATGCGTCCTCGGGCAAGCCTTGGAGGAAACAAAGGGAGAAAGCACCAGGCCGTGTACTTCACACGGCCCTGCACTGGTATGGAGCTCGGGCCGTGTGGAGTTTGGCACCAACAGAAGTGGAGAATGGCATGGCCGTGTGAACTTCACACGGCTGTGTCAAGATTTGAAGCCAACCAGAGCAGAAGCCTTACATGGCCGTGTGGATCTACACGGCCGTGTGAGGTTTCCAGAGACTAAGCAGGCTGTGGCCGTGTGCACCACACGGCCGTGTAGCATTTCCAGAGACTAAGCAGGCTGTGGCCGTGTGAACCACATGGCCGTGCAGTTTTGGCAGAGAAGGAACTGGACATGGCCGTGTGAATCTCACACGGCCGTGTCACGGGGCCGTGTGGCGCCCGATTCCCTCCTCTATTTAAACCCTCCTTCATGAATTGAAAGGGGATCTCTTCCCCTTTGGGAGAAGGCAAGATTTGGTGGTTTCCTCCCATTCTTGGGAGGATTTCTGGGCGATTCAAGGGGAGTTCTTGGCGATTCCGGCTCCGGAGCGAGGATTGGATCCGAAGATAAAGTTTCTTCGTAGATAAGTTTTCTCTTTCCCCCTTTTCTTGGTTTCTTGGATTGGAGATTTAAGGAATGCTTGTATTCTCTATTTCTTCGGGTTTTCTTCCTCGATTCATGGAGTAGATCTTGTATTCTAGGATGAAGGGAGTATTTGTATGATGGATTGATGTAATCTCTTATGGATTTGTCATTCTCTTGTTTCAATGACATTATCTTGCTTGTATCAATTAGATCTTGAATGATTAAAGATGATTCGTGCTTAATTCTCATTCTTGATTAATTGTTTGAATTTCTTATGGACTTTGTAAAGATAAACTCTCACTCGATCATCTGAGGGATCCACGTGACAGGTGCAAGCCCGTGTAAGGACGTTTGAGAGACAATCTTGAAGAGGAAATAGGAATATTCAAGAGAGTAGGATGGATTTTGTGATTAGTTTCTTGTATCTTGATAGATTGATAAGTCGTGGGCTTCTACGTTGATATCCGAGGAAGGCATAGTAATAGGTGCACTTCTGTGTAAGGACAACATAGGTTCATGTCTAATTAATCCTATTTAGATACATTTCTCAGTCCTTAGCCGGTTGTCTATTGCAAGAGAGAACCGACAACTTTCTACATGTTTGGCAATTGAGGGATAAGAATTGGTGAACCATTTACATTCGAGAAATCCTACAAAGAAACCGAAACTCCTAGAATCTCCCTTTATCATAACCCAAAACACTAAACTCTTGTTTGTTGATCTTTAAGATTAGATTTGTTTACCTTACTTTGCTTTTGAAACGATTGGATAGTTGTTTGGCTAATTCGCATTGAGACATTTCTAGTGCTTATTCCAGTCCCTGTGGATACGATAATCTTTTATATTACTTGCGACATTTCCGTACACTTGCGGAGAGCGAACACTTATATCTGTCGAGAATGGAGAAATAGGAAAATGTAAACCTACTACTAGCTGACCTTTGAAAAAAGTAATGCAGTTATCAGGAGGAAGATAGGGATGAGCGTCAAGTTGTGGGACCTTAATGCGATATTCTTTAGGGATTTCATATTGAGAGCGGATGGAAGTTTGATCGGCAGTATTAAAGGAAGAATGAATTTGAGCATACCAAGGGGTTAAGGATTCTTCAGCCATGGTGAAAAACAAAAACGCTTAAGGAGCAAGCGACTTACTGGAGCCTTAAGGATGGAAGGTAACAGAAGAAGGTCGGGGAGGATGAAGAAGGTCGAAAAAGAGAAGTGCTAGAAAATGAGTTAAGGAAGATGAAGAGTAATGAAATAAAAAAGAGTTAGGGTTTAAGAGAGTATAAGGATCTCCGTCAAAATGAAACGGCTCACGATAGGAAAGGCGTTAATTTGCTAAAGGGCATATGATAAAATGTTAATAAAGAAGCATGTTAAAGGTTGCTTCAAGAAATAGAAAAAAAGGCATTTATGATAGATAGAACAAACCAAATCATATGCCGAGACGCTATATCTTCGAACACCTCTGACATTCTCTTTTCGTTGAAGGACTAATTACCAAAGAGATCATTTTAAAAAACTGCACAATTCTCAAAGTATAAAAGGAGAAGAAAGAAAAAATAATGACTTAGGTAAATAAAGTAAACAAACAAAATTGAAACTCATGTCTAGTCAGTCGTGTTGGTTGCTACTCGGAATATCGTACTAGTTCCTCTGTACAAAAATTTTGTACAAGTCCTGAACCTTTCCTAACAACGTATTGTGTTCTTTAGAAATTAAATTTGGAATCGCAAATGGAACTTAACATTATTTATTCCAAATTTAACTTATCTGTTCTTAGTGGTTTAGACTTGGATCGCAAACGATGCTTAACATTATTGATCCAAATCCACCCATATTACAAATTTGATTAAATATTTATTTCAGAGATTGGCTTCCAGGTTAAACATGGCAAGGCACTAGGCCTTCTTGGTTATGGGAGCATCTACCACTTCCTAGACAAAGTCTTTCAACAAAATTCAATATTTAATCTCATTATAGTAACCCTACGTTTAACCAAAAAGAACAATTGAATCACAAGATTGAAAAAACAAGAGAAACACAAATTGAATCACAAATCCGAAAAACCTAGAATCACTAGCCTCTTGTGTTTGGTATTTCAAGATCTAAACAAAAGATGAACTAGTTATGATGCAGAAACTAATAACTAGTTATACCTTTTGTAGCTTATAGACCTCATGATCTTCTGTCGTATTCCTCTTCTTATCTCGGACGTCGTGTGGGCGACGATCTATCGAGACGAGAATCCACCCAAGCTTCCTTCTTCTCCAAGCAAGTTTTGACCACCAACAATCTTCAAGGGATGGAGAACTTTCGGCCACCAACTAAGCTCCAAGGGATACAAAGAAACAAAGCCTCATACCTCTCCTTCTTCCTCTAACAAGATCCGGCCACCACCAAGCTCCTTGAGATGAAGATGTCGCCGGCCATACAAGGAAGAAGAATAGGAGAAAGAAGAGGGATGAGGGCCGGCCACCACCAAGGAAGAGAAGTGCGGAATAATAGAAGTATTGTTATGAGGTGAGGCACCTCTACCCTCTCTTTTATATTCCTTAGTCTTGGTAAATAAGGAAAGTTTTAATAAAAAAACTTCCTTATTTTCCTTGCCAATGAAAGGAAAATTTAATTAAAATTTCCTTTTCTTTTTTCTATTGGCCGGCCACCTCAAATCCTCCATACAAGAAAAGTTTTAAACACAAAATTAAAACTTCCTATTTTGTTTCTGGAAATTTTTAAAATAAAAATTTCTCTTTAAAAAATTCCCTTCATGGTTGGCTGTAAAAGGAAGCTTTTATAAATTAAAATCTCTCTATTAAAACATGTGGATGAGGAAAGTTTTCTCCAAAATTAAAATCTTCCTTTCAATCTACAAATAAAGAAAGATATCAAATCTTTCTTTTAATCTTTTGTAGAAAGCTATAAAAAGAAAGATTCATAATTTTTAAAACTCTCTTTTAAAACCATGAGGATGGTTACAAAAAAGAAAAATTTTATCAAAAATTAAAATCTTCATATTATTAGTTTTTATAGGGGAAAGAAAGAGGAACCTGGTTGGAAAATCTTCAATTTGGTGTGTTTAGTTTGGGCAATCAGCAATATGAACATTTTAATCAGCAATATGAAATTGTCAATATGAACAGTTGAGTAGACATGTTATCTGTGAGTTTCATACATACAACTGTAATGTAGTAGTCATGTGCAAGTTTGTAGATGTGTTTAATGAATTTAAGCATCATTCGTACTTGGATATTCTTCTATATTTTTTTTCCTCTGCATAGGCGCCAAGCACATTGTCCAAGTGGGGTTGGGAGATGATGATCAGGGTATTGAGGATGACTTCTCTGCATGGTATGTAGTATTAGCAAACTTTTATGCATGCCATCCAAATTTCAATGTCGGCTACTACTATTTTTTAGTTTTCTATTTTTTTTCTCTTTTGCCCATCATTATCTCATTACTCCTGTGTGGAATATGAAATATCAACTGTACTTTCAGGAGGGAGCTTCTTTGGCCGGAGTTGGATAAGTTACTTCAGGATGAAAATGAGACAGGTGCATCGACTCCTTATATAGCTACCATTCCTGAATACCGGGTTGTATTTGTCAAGCTTGAATGACCTTGCGTGAGTCTTTAATGACCTTGTGCAAGCTTTTGGCCTCGGATTTGAAGTCTAAAAAATATGATCAAGGATTTTTCTTGTGGAATGTTGAGAACTTCCCGCTTGTATACATTTCCTTAATTTATTTTGTTCTTATCGAAATAGATGGGGTTTTGATTACATGTCCAATGCCTATATTATGTCCAGATAAGGTGCTAGTTAAATGTGTCCTTGACAAATCTCTAAAGATGATTGCTTTTCTAATTTGTTAAGTACTGATTTCTGACTTACATGCCACTGAAATATTTTCTAAATCTGAAACACACACCCAGAAGAATTTTTTTTTGTATTATTTGTGTGTCTTTACCTTCATTAGATTCATCTGGCAGGAAGATGTTGTTGATGAATATATAGATTCGTGCATATGTAAGTGAAACCCTTCCCATTGTTTGACAAAAGATGACATATTCTCAGACTGAAGCAACACAATGGCATATTAAAAGGTGGAGCAAAAGCATGCTCTGGTGGAAGGCCTTGGAGTCTTGCATGTATTATTCGAGGATTCAAGGATCGAAGTGAAGGTAAATGTCTTTGCTTGACTTTATCAAGTAGATAGCGTCAAGTTAAAACAGGTGTTAATGCCTCGTGTGTCAAAATCAAAATTGTTGTTATGCATCGAATAAGAGTTGCAAATCTTTTACTACTTTTTACAACTTTGTTCTGCAACTTTTGGATAATCTATTGTAGGATGCCCAAAATTGTTCAGCAAGTTTATGATTCTGATTCTACTTAGGCTCAGTTTCAGTCTATAGCTAGTTGATTCTAATTTTGACAAAATATGACAAAATTTTTTAATGAACCCATATCAGGTGGTTATTAGTAAATAGGACAGAGAAATATATTATCAACATCAATGAACCCATATTTTTGCTAACTATTTGGTCAGCTATATGGTTCTTAGTTCTTACTCCTCAATTGAACTCTATGCAATATGCATGACTAAACCATTGGAGTCTTAATTTTGTCAAGGTCTTCACTTTGTTTAACTATATTATATATTTTATTGAATGTCATTGAATATGTATATTTTTCTCGTGTTCTGGTTATTTGAATTTACAAACTAATTGCACAGATGACAGGGAAGAGGGATGACTGGGAAAAGGGAGGAGCGAACGAGAAAAGGAGAATGGGGTCGGACTTCTACCACTGAGGACTTCAGAGCCGACCACTGAACTATGCTATGGGACCTAGGGAAATGATTGAATGTTGGATCTGGACAGGAAGTGAGGCCTACTGCTCCGTGGGGTACCCATTAATGGTTAGGGATAGTATATCTATTAGCTAGCTTTTGATGTAAAATGAATGTTTGGGTATTTTATGGATATTGTTCTAAGAAGATTATTTATATAATTTGTTAATATTTGTGTATTTTATGGATATTATTGAATGAAGAATATTTGTATAATTTGTGAATATTTGTGTATTTTTTTTTTGTTATTGTCGATTTTTCATGGTTTCGGAAATCAAATTTGTGAAAAAATATACATATTACATCGGTTTTCCACCGCTGTAAAACCGGTGTTATTAACTAATATTACATCAATTTTCCACCGCTGTAAAACCGGTGTCGTTAAGTGATACTACACCGGTTTTAACCCAATGTCTAAAATGGCAGACTTTTAACATCGGCTTCATAGACATCGGTCGAAAATGAAATAGACACCGGTGGAAAACCGATGTCTATGAAGGTTTTTGTTGTAGTGCATGGAAACCCTACCGAAAAATTTCGGCAAAATCTCCCCTGTACCGGTGACCATATTCAACAATACATGCAAATAATACACAGCCATAAGCGGCTGGAACACATATCAATCAACCATGCAGTTAAATAAGTATCAAACACACAAATATCTACTTACTAAACTGAACTCATCTTACATGCAATCTAAACAGAATAATCTCAAATGACATGAACTTATAATACAACTCAAATGTTTACAATAACTAAAATGCGGAAACTAAAATTAAAACTTCTTTCCTAGTCCCAAGGCTTCCATAGTCCTGGCATCACACATCCTTCGAACACCTCCTTGTCGCCTTCCTTTCTATATCTTTTCCTTTCCTGTATCTGCAGTAAGAGGAAGTGCAATCTATAAGCAAAATTTGCTTAGTAAGCGCTATCTAACTCACAAAAATATGAATATGCATGTTTACAGAAAGAACTAGAAACTATATGCTCTAAAAGAAAGTAAAGCATAAACATAACTGCTCATGTCAAACTAATAGCAAAGAAAAGCAAAGAAATCTACTCATATAATTCTAATAACTAATCATGCTGCTCATCTAATAGGTAAACATGAAAAACTACTCATCTACTAGATAAACATGGTAGAATAAAGAACTAAACTTACTGATTTTTAGAACTATATGAAACTTATTTCATTTGTTCTAAACTTAATCTTTAATACTTTATGTTTATGTAAAACTCGTTTTACTTGTTCAAAAACTTATACTTATAATACTTCAAAATAATAATCAACTTCTCTTGGGCCCGACAACTGTGCTTTTACTTTTGTAACGACCCGACCCATTTGGCGACCCTCGGGTCGTCGACCGTTGACCGTCGGTCGTGCCGTTACTACTAGGTTATCTAAACCTTGGGACGACTATGGGAGCTCAACCCAAGGACAACTGAGAGTCCAGCACAGTGCCACTGATAAAAGTAAAATACTTGTTATCTTTTAATACTTCTATATAATGCCTCGGCATTTTCTTTAGCACCTTGTGTGCCAAAATCCCTAAAGTCTTGACTTTGGGATCTACTTAAGGCCTTGGCCTTTTTCTTTCTTTTCTTTATCTTTCTTATACTTGTTAATACTTCTAAAAGAATACTTCTTTAAAAAGAAACTGAAATGTTTAAGCAAATTCTAACTTTGAAATGCTTAACCCAAAATCTGCCTACTATGCTAATAAAATTCTGCATATTAAAAATCTGCATACTATACTTATAAAAATCTGCATGCTATGCTTATAAAAATCTGCACATGTTCAGCTAAGGGTAAATGAATTCTGCACACTAATACTTAATAAAAATCTGCACACTAAAATGCTGCATATTAAGCTAACACAATTCTGCATATTAAGTTCTAAAGAAACTAGAAACTGATTGTTTTAAAAGGAAGGCTACTCATGCACATCTAATAACATAAAAAACTAGAAATCTGCCCATGTTATTCCAATAGCAAAGGAACTAGAAATCTAAATCTGCACATGTTCATGTTATTTACTAAATCTATATAGCAAAGGAACTGAATGAATATATAAATGCACACTTGAATGAATATGTTCATGCCTACTTCTACTTGAATGAATATAAATGCTCACTTGAATAGATCTGCTCATGCTCATGCTCATGCCTACTGGTGGGAGTTGTCTATAGTTCCACGGCAAGAAAGTAATATAAGGGAAGCAAAATGCTATACATAGCTATTCAAACAAACATATATATCACATTCACAGCTTAACCCTTTTTGTAAGCAACCCTAATTCTCCAAATCATGCTTCATCAGATGGCAAAGAAAACCAACAACATAAACTTCAATTCATGGCAGTAAATAAAGGAATCCGAAACTACTCATCACTGTGACAAATGAAATAAAGACTACTTGCTCGAAAGAACTAAACTATTTCATACTCAGATTTAAGCAAAGAAATTTTTAAATTGAAATACTAAACTACACTATCAATGGATCTAAAAACTGCATGTACAACCGAAAAACACACAACCTGCACCCTATCCCAAAAACAGAGCCATCTAAAGAGGTAAAGCCATCTAAAGAGAAAGGAATCCACACAAGAAGCCAACTTGAACCCGAATTACTCTATTGCAAACCACAAGAAACCAAAGCTTCACCATTCAAATCGCAACGACACAGCCCTAGGTTTCATCCAAAGCTTCGGGAACAAGAAAAGGAACAAGAATTAAACTTCGAAGCTATCCTACCGCAGGTGAGTAAGCGACTTACCTTCATTTCCTTGACTCACAGCCGAAGGAGGAACCTTCTAGTGCTTCTAGGGTTCGGGTGAGCTCCAAATCTCGGCGATCTCTTGCGTCTACACCTTCTCCTCGCTAAAGGGGTCTTGAGAACGTGAAGATCTCACGGGAAGGTCCTCGCCGGCTGCCGGAGACAAAGCCTTAGGCTCGGCTTCGTTTCCGCCCGCAGGAATGCCGTCGCGAGAGGAGAAGGAAAAGTTAGGTTTTGATTTTCAAAAATCACTTAAGCCCTCTTTTTATAACCTAAGGTAATTTCTGTTATCAACTATTGCTTAAGAATATTTCGTGCCTTACTTTTTCACGAAATATCTGCGGGCCAGTTCGTTGGCTGCGTTCCGCTTAAAACTCGGTTCGTGGGTTCGAGTCTCGGCTGCAACCATTTTATTTCCTATTTATTCTCTGTTTCATAACTACTGCTTAAATAAAATTTTTCTCCTTCTTTAATAACAAACGATCGCTAGCACACTTGGCTAACCCGGCTTTAACCAAATCCCAGGTCGCAGCTTCGATTCCTCAGTCGCGCACTTTTTATTTCCAATTTATTTAAACGTTCCTTAATACTGCTTATATATATTTCATCCCATATATGTTCACAAACAGGTCGCAGACCAGTTGGCTGGTTGAATTCGGTTAAGACTCGGGCTATGTCCGAGGTCTTGGGTTCAAAACTTGGCTTCAATATTTTTTTTTCTTTTTTTTTTAAACTTCTTCCTCTTGGTAAAAATACCAAACGAACTCCAAAAATTACATAAAAATACTCTATAAATTCCTAAAAATATCTAGAATTTTTATAAAACATTTCTAGATTTTAATAAGGTCTTTTAGGACTCTAAATCATAAAATTTGGGGTGTTACAATATCCATGGACTTCATAACAGGTCTCCCAAGAACCACAAATGGATATGATTTTATATGGGTGATAGTGGACAGATTGACCAAGTCTGCTCATTTTCTAGCCATCAAGGTGTCCCACTCTATAGAGCAGTTGACACAGTTATATGTTAAGGAGGTGATCAGACTTCACGGAGTTCCTAAATCTATTGTGTCTGATAGAGATGGATGCTTCACCTCTCACTTTTGGGAGTGTGTTCAGAATGCACTAGGCACCAAACTCAAGTTCAGCATAGCCTTCCATCCTCAAATCTATTTATAAAGTGTTATACCTACCCATACCCACCTTCTTACCCACTTTAAGGTGGCCAACCAAGCTTAGCTTGGAGCCCAAGCTAGGGTTGGTCAAACCTAGGTTATATGGGTTAAGTAAGTGGTCGGCCCTAGCTTGAACCCAAGCTTAGGTGGTCGGCCACAATAAAATTAAACGGGATTTAGTTTTTAAGATCTTTTCTTATGTGAAAGCCATGGTTTTAAAAGAGAGTTTAAAATTTAAATCTTTCCTTTTATAGCTTTCTACAAAGGATTAAGAGAAATGTTTGATATCTTTCTTTATTTGTAGTTAAAAGGAAGATTTTAATTTTTGATAAAACTTTTCTTTTTGTAACCATCCTCATGGTTTTAAAAGAGAGTTTTAAAAATTATAAATCTTTCCTTTTATAGTTTTCTACAAAGGATTAAGAAAAAAGTTTGATATCTTTTCTTATTTGTAGTTAAAATATCGATCAAGGCAAAAGGATTATTGGTAGAATAGATTAACTAAATGTGCATGTTTCCAGAACCTCTGTAAACCATTTGTAGAACCGGGCAGCATTATCAGTAGGCTCACCATCTCCATACCTAAAGAAAACAAAGGGATCAGCTCGAACTTTGAGGAAACTGATCGTTTATAAAAACAAAAAATTCCTGGCTTTCAACTTACGTAGCTAAGAAGAACAAAGCCAAGCTCTCCTTTTTCAGGTTCTCCTCGTACTCATCATCCTCAGTAGCATATTCGTCCTATAATTGAGGAAACTAACTACAGATCAGTCAATTAATCAGTAGTATTTCCAATGATCTGAAACAGAAGGAAGATAATCTTACGATATCCATGACTTTAAATATGGCATTAGGGTATCGTGCTTTTGCCTCCTCAGCCAGTGCCTAGAAGGGGGGGAAATCTAAGATCATGGGAGAAAAATTCAAAAAATGAACTACTCGGATAAAAACCCTAACCTTCGCGAACCCCTCAGCCGTCCTGGTCTGCGTCCCGAAGAAGACGGTGACCTTCTTCTTCCCTTGGTCCTCCTTTGTATCCATCTGGGTCTTCACCACTAGCGGCTTCGGCGGCTCGATCGCCAGACGAAGAAGATTGCCACGCAACCGACAAGCACGACGATGACTATGCTCAGGACGACGATCAGCAACCGGTTCTCCACGAACGCATCCCCGGTGCTGGAATCAAGCCCATATCCGTCGGAGAGGGAGGCGACGACGACCGACAAGAGATCAAGGGACGACGCCTTCTCGGAACCTATCTGCATCTTGGCGGATCGAGCGGTGAATCGGAAGCACAGATCTCCGATCTCTGTTTCTGTCTGCTTCGAATTGGGAGAATGAAGGAGGTCGAGATTGGGTCGGCGATGGGAGGGGAGGAGAAGGTAGAGGCAGAGAAGGTGAGTCGCCCGAAGACGACTCTCTCTCTCTGCCTCCCATGGACGGCAGCATATAGGGTTAGGTTAGAGGGAAGAGTTGAAAATTTTAGCTAAGTATTGGTGGGAAAATTATCATAGACATCGGATTTTAAAAACCGATGTTAAAATCGGTGTCTATTAACGAAAAAACGGGCACTCATAGACATCGCCTAAAAAACCGATGTCTATGAGCGAAAATCTGCGCTCATACACACCGGTTTTTGGAAAAACCGGTGTAAAATACTCAAAGACATCGGTTTTTGATTAAAACCGTTGTTGTTCCACTGATGTCTATGAAGGTTTTTGTTGTAGTGATGTGATTTTTAATCATTCCAGTTAAGTAGAGTTAGTAGTTAAGTAACGGTCATCCTTAGAGAGTAGTAGTAGTAAGAAGGGTGGTCGTTACAGATATGTCTTCCCACTTCCACTCTGGTATAGGAAGAGGCTGTAGAACTCCTCCTGGTCTCTGGTGTTCTGCTTTGACCCTCTGACATGTCAGGCAGGTACTGACATATTTAGCTACATCTCTTTTGAGTCCAGACCACCAGAACCTCTGTTTCACGTCTTGGTACATCTTGGTAGAACCAGGATGCATGGAGTAGGGTGTACCATAGCTTCTTCTAAAATCTTCCTTCTTAATTCCTCATTATTGGGGACACAAAGGTGGTTCCCCTGATAAAGAATTTCACTGTCTGATACTCGAAACTCTGTATCTTCTTCTTGTATCCCCTGCTTGATCTTCTGGACATCTGGATCTTTACTTTGCTTTCTCTATATATCCTCAAGCAGGGTTGACTCTAAGGTCAATGCAGAGAGTTGCCCATAAATAATTTCCATACCAAAGTCTGACAACTCCTTCTGCAGTGGTAAGGCTAATGATGACAAAGACATCAAGGATGCACTGGATTTTTTGCTTAGTGCATCTGCCACTTTATTAGCTTTGCCTGGGTGGTAGAGGATTTCACAGTCATAGTCCTTGACCAACTCTAGCCACCTGCGCTGTCTCATGTTTAAGTCTTTCTGAGTGAAGAAATACTTTAAACTCTGATGGTCTGTGAAGATTCTACACTGAACTCCATACAAGTAGTGTTGCCAGAGTTTCAGTGCAAAGACCACAGCTGCCAGCTCAAGACCATGAGTGGGGTAGTTCTTCTCATAATCTTTGAGTTGTCTGGAAGCATAAGCTATAACTTTTCCTTCTTGCATGAGTACAGCTTCTAGGCCCATCTTGGAAGCGTCACTGTAGATGTCAAAACTCTTGTCACTTTCTAGAATTATTAGGATGGGAGCACTGGTCAGTCTCTTCTTTAGCTCTTGGAAACTCTGCTCACATTTGTCTGACCATTCAAACTTCTTGTTCTTCCTGGTTAGGGCCATTAGTGGAGAAGCTATCCTGGAACAATTCTCCATGAATTTCCTGTAGTACCTAGCCAAACCAAGGAAACTTCTGATCTCCCTGGCGTTCTTGGGTTTACTCCAGTTGTTGACTGCTTCTATTTTGGCAGGGTCACTTAAATACCTTCTTTAGAAATGATGTGGCCTAGAAATGCCACCTGATCTAAACAGAACTCACACTTTGAGAATTTAGCATAAAGTTGCTTTTGCTGAAGGGTCTGCATGACTATTCTCAAGTGCGTGTCATGCTCCTCTAGTGTTCTGGAATAGACTGGAATGTCGTCGATGAACACGATGACAAATTTGTCAAGGTATTCTCTGAACACTCTGTTTATCAAGTCCATAAAAACTGCAGGTGCATTAGTCACACCAAAAGGCATTACTACGAACTCATAG